>NC_061113.1:29975208-30119448 GCF_002878395.1 Capsicum annuum | reverse complement strand
AATGATATATATATATATATATATATATATATATATATATATATATATATCATTAGCCATCACTGTTTATACATTATTTAGATCATCTTCCATCATAGAGTAGTTAATCTATCGTAAACTACAAGTCTACCATTGTAATTAAAGAGCAAACGACACTATGAAATTTATAACCGAAGTATTGAAAATAATAAAAAAGCAATATGAACATGTACATTAATGCTAGTAAAACACTTTGATTACAAAAACAACACCACAATAAATGATAAATAATTTCCACCAACATTGACAGACATTATTAGTGAACAGACGTAGTGATTGGTATCAAAATCTCTGATTTCCTTCATTAAATCACTGATTTTCAAAACAAACAATTGCTCCATCCTTAGGCTCTATTGGCTCAATCGAGATATCCTTAGTTATTACGTACAATGGATATCTTATAAAGAAATCAACCACTGTCTTTTTTTGATCTAGATAGACCTTCACACTTGAAATATTATGTGTGATCATTGGCGGACATCTATCATTGATTATATACTTTATTTCAAAGTGATTTGAAGTTGTATCTATCCTCAACTAAACTTCAATTGCTTCAACTAACCCTTTATTGTTTGTAGTTACATCATACATAATCCCATCTATACCAAAGTCTTTTGATATTTCTGTTACAACAACAAATATAATATAACTAGTGAATAACTCCGCGCTTCGCACAATTGTATAAATAAGACAAATTATGAAATATAAATTTTATTTATCATTTTTTAAACTGAAGCTTTTTACTCGAAAAAATTAAATTTTTGAATGTCTACAAAATTTTAACTGCATCGCATGCACATATATTTGACATTATAAAATGAAGTAGTACAATTATTTATCCATCTCTCATAATTATAACACAACTAAAATTCAAAAAAAGAAATAGTACATAGCCCTCACTAAGTCATATAACTGTTTATAAATAATTATAGAGTTATCAACATAGATAATAGTAAATATGCTTATAAAATTAAAAATTGAAGAAATTATGTACATTTGTTTTCCAACAAATGCTTCACAATTATTTTTGTAGTTTTTTAATTGATCTATATTATACTTTAATACCACTACAAATATATAAAACCAATAACAAAAAATATAAATAATTCTACTTATCATTTTTTTAAAAAAAAATAAACTACAAATATGTAATTACTGTGAGAGAACGATGTGAAGAAGAAATAATTTCCAGGGAACACAAGGGATCAAACAATATAATTAGTAATTGGTGTTATTTAAAATGAAGTATTTTAAAATAGCCTTAAAAATTTAATGTCAATAATTAGACTTAATTTATGAATTTTAAGTTATTAAACTCTTATTTCTTTCTTTCAAAAAATAATAAAAGTAAATTGAATTGAACACAAATATTATATATTCATAACTTATCAACAAAAATCATTGCCAAGAAAAATGATGATATAACTTCCATATTTTATTGACAATTTAAATTTGAACCTTGCAAATTAATGAACAAATCATATTTTGGCGATTTTTTTAGTAAATAATTTTGTACTAAGTCCGAAAATTACTTGGAATAAAATAGTCAATTAAAGAGAACTCTGAAAGTGTTCAATCATTGAAAATTGACAAAATAAATTACTCTTGGTTCTAATTTATGTGGCACAATTGAAATTTTGAGACTCAAACTTTCAAACTTTGACTGTCAATCCATATATAGAAGCATTATGTTTTAAAAAAAATAAAATGAAAAAAGGCATCAAAACCACCCTGAACTATACACAAAAAGTCACTTACATACCTAAACTAACGTGGCAACCTATTATACACCTATTCTTCTCAAAAGTAAATTTAATTCCATCCTGAATCTGATGTGGAAATAACATTAATTTTTTTTTTAAAAAAAGGCTCGTCTGGAGAAAAAAGAAGCCAAAAATTCTTTAAACCCCTAACCCCACCCCTGTGCACACTCTTTCTTCTCGCCCATCTTTAATTTTTTCTCTCTCTCAATCTTCCTTTCTTCTTCATCACAATCACTCCTCCTTTGCTGTGGTTAATGAGAATAATTTTTTCATGATAGTTTTCAGAGAAAAAATTAGAAAAGATTGAGGATGAAATCATCGCCAATCGAAAACTTTTTTGATGAGACGTTTGAAACTAATCAAATGTTATTGCTCCCATGTTGAACATCAATTTTTTAATTTATTTTCGTATTTCTGTTCTTTCTCTGTAAAATTTTATGAGTTTTGCTCAAAATTTAATTTTTTAACACTTTCTTTTGTAGATCTATCTTGTCTCTATAAAAATCTTAGATCTATCAGTAAGAAAATTATTTC
The DNA here is from genome assembly GCF_002878395.1 of Capsicum annuum. Classification (NCBI taxonomy): domain Eukaryota; kingdom Viridiplantae; phylum Streptophyta; class Magnoliopsida; order Solanales; family Solanaceae; genus Capsicum; species Capsicum annuum. The sequence continues at coordinate 30,117,112 of NC_061113.1, read as the reverse complement.
AGAAGAAGCTATGGATCAATTTTGTGAAAAAGTTGGCCAAAAATACAAAGACCACATATGCAGCAGATGTAGTGGCAAACACAATTTTGTTCCAAATGTGATGCTACACTGATAAAAAGATTGAAAAATAGCAGATAAAACTAAAAAGAAGATAACTACGGAGCAAAATAATGGAGAAGACAAGCTATTAAATTGTGAAAGTGACATTTAGATAACTTTCACAATTTCCTTTACGTAAATTGTATAAATTTGTATAGAAAAAGTCTTAGGTATTAACAATTTTTTGTCTTTTAGTAGTTTAAGATAAAGACTTTTTTGTTAGATAGCTATAGCCTATAGCTTAGCCTTTTTGACATTTTTGTTAAAGTTTTTTAGTCTTTAAAATAGACACGTGCATGTAAAGTTTTGTTTACAACTTCAACCATTATAGTAGATATTATACGCCTATGATAGATACAGGAGCAGAAGCTAATTTATGTAGATATAATAAATGGGATAAATTAAAAACACCAATAATAGTTAAAGGACTTAATAACGAAGGAAGCTTAATTACTTATAAAGCTAAGAATGTAAAAACACAAGTATGAGATAAAATATTAAAAATAGAAGAAATCTATAATTATGATCTAACATCAAAAGATATACTTTTAGGAATACCGTTTTTAGATAAATTATACCCACATATAATAACTAGAACAGATTGGTGGTTTACAACACCATGTAAACAGAAAGTAAGAGCAAAAAGAGTTAGTAATAAAATAAGAAAGAAAACTGATTGGATAAAAGGAAGTGAAAAAATTACACAAAAATTAAAAAATATAAAAAATACTGAAGATACAATAGAACTGATCGTATTTTCAATAAATAAAAAGGAAAAACTATATTTTCAATAAATAAGATAGAAATAATTAAGAAAAAATTAGAGCAATTATATAGTGAAGATCCATTAAAAGGATGGGAAAAACATAATTGAATGAAGTTATTGCTTGGGTGTATTGATTTTATATCATCTTCCCGTTAAGAATATGATCCCGTTAATTTTCTTTTGTCTTTATAAAAATTGAAGAAAAAGAAGAAGATGGTTTGGGACATTGAAGAATTTATTGAAGAAAAAGAAGAAGAAGATGATTTTGGACATTGAAGAAGATGGGTTTGGACATTGAAGAATACTTGCACTTCCATTGAAGAATTAATAACTTGATTTTTGCCTGCACTTCCATTGAAAAATCAATAACTTGATTTCCAATCTTGATTTTGGTGAATTTCAATCCTGCATATTGATTTTGATGTCTGGATGATATTGGATAATAGTTGAAATTTTACTCTGAAGAAAAAAAAACTTTAAAAGAAAAAATAAATTATAACAATGATAAATTTATTATTTTTTTCGTATTATGCTGATGTGGCGCTGACGTGGCAGGCGCGTGTAAAACACCGCACCACATGCAAGTAGTATAATGCTTTACAAGGTGTAAAAAACATCATTTTTTTATAGTTTAGGTGTGTAATAGGTCACTAGTATAGTTTAGGTGTGACTTCAACTTTTCTTGTATAGTTTGAGGTGGAAACAATGTCTTTCCCTAAATAAAATTTATAAACAACATCATGCATAGCGAAATCTCAGAATGAGGTCTGAAAGGGTAGGATGTGATCTTACCACTATCTCGTGGAGGTAGAGATATTGTTTACTAAAAATCTCACCACTACCTCATAGAGGGTAGAGTGTACTCAAACCTCACAATATATTTGAAAACTACTTAAAAATACTATAAATAACAATAATTAGCAACTAAGATATCTAAAAGTCATATAATGAAATTCTGATTAAAGAGAAACCTAATCGTCTCTCGAAATTTCTGATTGAAACAAAAGAAGAACAAAAGAGGAAGAAGCATAAGAAATAGTATAAACTATCCATCATTAGTTCTCTACTTTAATTAGAATAATATAAGAAAAGAATCTGAACAAACTAAATTTAGAATTAAACAAAATTAAGTACACAATTATCTTTCTTTGCAAGTTTAAACAACATTACATATTAATAGAAAAAAAGTAAAGAATCCTAAAGCATGACTTACTCTTCTAGGTCCTAAGCTTAAGCCTATCCAAACAGACATAAATTAATAAAAACAACTTTCTCAAAAAAATTTCCTTTCCTTCAACATTTCCTTTACTTCTTTTTCTTTACTTATTCATTTTAAAGAAGTTGAATAATGAGAACATAAAGGCAAAACGAATAACAAAGAATGTACCATAACATTAGCTATTTTTATATCATGAATTCATGATAAAACTACAGGGATATCTTCATCTACATGCCATAGGAATCCGTTGCTTACTTAGATGATATATTTTTGAAGTGCCTAATACCTTAAAAGCTCTCCTCATTACGTCTTTCTCTATTGTCCTCCTGTAATATCAATATCGAAAAAAATCAAATATATAAAAAGCATGCACATAAAACGGTAAAATATGCATAGCAAAATTATGAAAGAAATAAAAGATGCCATTCATTCAATGTTAGTTGCACATCAAAAAAAATATATTTTGATGATAGCTAAATGGGGATAGCAAGTGCCATCTAATTAAAAAAAAGTCCCAAATTGAAAATAAATATAAAAAATATTCTGGAAAAGGATATCAATTTTCAAGTGTACATATGTCCCATGCAACACAAGAGAGAGAAAAAGAAAAGAAAAAAAGTGCACCTGTGTTAAGAAAAGCCATGGAATTGCACTCTCTACTCTTATTATTGCTTTACACTTTCAGTGCTATTCCATGATGATGTTTGTCAAACTCTTTTTTTTACCTCCGAAAGGATTCGATTTTAAGTTTCAAAAGGGTTTTTATTATTAAAGTGAAAAAAGATTGAAAATTTATTTTGAAAAAGAATTATTTACACTTTTTATTCAGAGTCGCCACTTGACATAATCCGGTGTGCCAAGTCACCTTTGAAAGATCTTTTTCGAAATAATTTGACTCTTTAAATTAGTTTGCGAACAGAGAATTCGGCTACGGAATTCTGTTGACCTAGGAAAAGGTGTTAGGCACCCCTCGGCCCCGTGGTTTAACCACGATCGTTTGGTGGAGTGTATCGGCTAATTTGACATTACAAATGCATAAACCACACAAAGCACGCAAAAATAATCAATCACGCAAACAAAATAAAAACAATCCAAAATTTAGTGTCCAGTTCAATTATACAGTCCAAAATAGAAAAAAGAACGCAAAAATATAAATCCTATTCTAACCTACACTAATCCTATACTACGCTCCAATGCTTTACCCGATGGCTCAGGCCTTCACCACAAATATCTTCCGCCAACATAGTGCGTCAGGGCATTCCCCAGTGAATAAATACATGAAACTTTGGGGCATCCCTCGGCCAAATGAATACATTTCAATCGAAAGCGATAAACTAGAAAACATTCAACCTACAATTCCACATTCAAACATCCAACGAAGCACTTATTCCTAAATTTTGCCTACCCGAACCTATATTTGCCTACCCATTTCAACATGTCATGATTCTATTACATTCCAACAATATTCATGCTCATTCCTAAAAAAACAACAATGATCCAAAGTTAATCTAAATTCACTATTTTCATCATATCCTCCATTCCACCCCAATTTTCTTTTTAATACTAAATTTCTACAATTCACACTCATGTTTTATTAACAAAATTAAACAACAACATCACTTGAATTTCATCACCGAATGCATAAACACCAATGAAATCAAACAATCATAATCAACAGACACATAATCGTAGCCAATTTAACCAATCAAAATAAATAAATGGAGAATGGGTTAAAGAAATGGACTCAATAGAACTCGTTTTTCTCGATAATAAAGAAATCTGAAAACCAAAATCCTCGAACAAGAACCCCACGACGAGCAAAACCAAATCAGTGTAGAGAAAAAGAGAAACCCTCTATTATCTAGTTGAATCGATCGCACAAGCAGAACTACGAATCCTAAAATAAAAAAACCACAAGTAGGATTCAAATATCCAAATTCGAGTGTAAAATAAACCCAAAATCAAGAAATTTTGATGAAAAAATAAAACGAAACACTGAGTGGATGACGAAGATCGACGCCCTTAAATGGTTTAGTCATTTTTCGACCGGATTTGGTCAAAATGTACTGAGACAACTCGGATTCTGTCACTCCAGTCGCTGTTTAGCATCGCAGGAGCTCTGACGATCTCAAATAATGGTGAAAACCAAACAAAAATGGACCAGATTCTGACTGCGTCCAGGCAAAACTCACCGGAACAGTACCCTTTTTGTGGTTTTGTCTTCTCTCAGATCATCTTCTCTCTCTTGGTTTCTCTCTATATTTCTCTCTCTCTCCCCAATTTCTCTGTGTGTGTGTGCGCGCGATTTAGGGTGTGTAGGTATGTGTGTGTTGCAAACAAGAAGAAAAGAATAGCAAATAGTGTCCCTTTTTTGTGTGCTCAAGATGATGATGAAAAATCCCCATTTTCAATTGTGATCTGTATATGTTGCTCTTTTTTCAAAGAAGAGAGAAAAAAGTCAAAAATAGTTGTTGTTGGTACGTGGGTTTGTGCAGGTTAGTGGGTGAATTAGGAAGGGGTTGGGGTCGGGGTAGGGTAGGTAGAGGTAGGGTAGGTAGGGGTAGGGGTAGTGGTAGGTAATGAGTAAAAATTAATTTTTGGGAGGGACAAAATTATGTGTCTGCATCATGCCTCCTTTAAATGTAAACACAAAGTGTTTTCAGACAAAGAAGTAAACAGGGAGACAAAATTTTGTCCCAAGCATTAGTAAAAAGAAAGAAACAAAAAGGAGAGAGACAATCGAGTCTTGATTTTTGGCATTCTACCTGTCTCAAGTTACGTGAGAGTCAGGCCACGGGTATCTCAAAGGATTGGAAAGAGGAATATACTGAATTGGAGAGTCGAGTGATGTCCTGTCGAGGTTTTGGTCCACGGCTCTGCTATTACAGCAAAATAAATATTACAAGTTAAGAAGATAATTGAAATTACAAAAGTCCTATCTATGCAGTATCTCTTGATTCTTGTCTTAGGTCTTCGATGCTTTCAAAAGTGACAAAAGATCTAATATTCTTTTGATTGGACTTAAATATAGATTCTTTCTCCAAACAAAATTTGGTGTTGGAGATGAACTCAAAGTTGGCCATGTTCTGCAGGTGGTATCTCTGAACTTGAACCTGTATTTTAAATTCTTCACTCTATTCTTCAAGTAGGCTCCTGACTTGCAATTTTTCACCTTGTTGCTTGGATTTCCATTTATTCACCTTTTTGCTTGACTTTCAATTTCATCACCCTATTCTTTAAGCGGGCTCCTGACTTTCTATTTCATCACCTTTAAATTTTATTACCTTGTTCTTCAGGCGGGCTCCAGACTTGCTATTTCATCACTTTTCATTTTCATCACCCTGTTCTTTAGGCGGGCTCATGACTTTTAATATCATCACCCTATTCTCCAGAAGGGCTCCTGAAACCACATTAAAACTAGAAATAAAAATCATCCCAAACACATGTTATGACAAAGAAAGATTTCCTTTTTTTGAAAGTAATCTCCCATTTTCCAAAAGGGTCTTGAACATAAGGTAAATTCCCATTTTTTAGGAAGGTCCTGAACATAAGGTAAATTCTCATTTTCAGGAGGGTCCTGAACATAAAATAAATTCCCATTTTCCAGGAGGGTCCTGAATAGAAAGTAAATTCTCATTTTTCAGGAGGGTCCTGAACATACAATAAATTCTCATTTTCCAGAAGGGCCTTAAACCTAAAGCAAATTCCCATTTTCCAGGAAGGTCCTGAACAGAAAGTAAATTCCCATTTTCCAGGAGGGTCCTGAACGTAAAGTAAATTCCCAATTTCTAGGAGGGTCCTGAACGTAAAGTAAATTTCCATTTTCTAGGAGGGTCCTAAACGTAAAGTAAATTTCCATTTTTCAGGAGGGTCCTGAACGTAAAGTAAATTCTCATTTTCCAGGAGGGTCCTGAACATAAAACAAATTTTTATTTTGCAGAAGGGTCCTGAACAGAAAGTAAATTCTTGAATATGATTTCCCAACGACAGCTGGACATAATGAATAGAACTTTGCCCCTGTTTCATCAAAGAAAAATTTGTCATTTGAAAACTTAGTGGTGGTTTGCAGCACTTGGCTTTCCAGACTTCTGCTGCAGCACTCGTTCCTTTCATCTTTATTTTGGATCGCTGACACTTTCCCCTGTTTTGTCGCATCATTGACCCAAACCCAGATTGAAGGAAATGACTTTGAATAAAATACCAAATTTCTATTTTACCACGCCTCTAAGATACACCTTTTAAGATCTGATGCTCCCATGAGTCCAGCAACCTGCTAGTTGATAGGATTATTTTGCTTTGTTTTGAATTATGACCATGTTTCTCTTAAGTGCTGGTCCTTGGCTTTTCCTCATACAATTGGGAAGACTGGTAGTGAGTTTTGAAATCCTTTCTCACTTGTTTTAACATAAACTTGACTCAAAATGTAAAGAAATGATGGTGATTTTTATTTTTGATAAAATACATAAAAGGACAAAAATATGAATGTGTAGATGAAAAAAAAAAAGGCAATGTCCCTCTTTCAAAAAGAAAACTTATCTGAAGATGGCAACCAACTCCAATGACTATGACATGCATTTTGGATTAAACTGCCTGATCTTTCTACCCAAACTTCCTATTTGTTGTTGCGTTCATGCCTTTGCTGCTGAGCTGCTTCTTCAAACCCATTGGGCTCATACCTCTCATTCAAATGATGTCATCTTGAAAGATTTTCACCAACAAACCTCTTTTCTTTTCCCTTTTCTCTAACTCGCCATCATTTTACGACGCCTGTGAGGGTTTTCACCAATAAGACTCTCTCATTTTTTATTTTCTCTCGACTCACCATCATCTTATGATGACCGCAAGAGTTTTCACCAATAAGACTCTCTCATTTTTATTTTTCTCAAATCACCATCGTCTTATGATGCCCGCAAAGGTTTTCACCAATAAGACTCTCTCATTTTTATTTCCCTCAACTCACCATCACCTTATGGTGCCCGCGAGGGTTTTCAACAATAAGACTCTCTTATTTTTATTTCTTCCTGTTTTCGCAGAAAAATATACTGCCAAAACATTTCCATATGTCCATCACATGTTCAGCCTCACAATTCTCAAAGATTAATCTGAAGGTCTTTCTTTGGTTGTAACTTGGCTTTTGGATAAGGCTAGAAAGAAAAGGACGGCAAGAGGCTCAAACTGCACTTGAAGTTGGGTGGGACTTACAACTTTTGAAATCGACTCAAACAACAAAAATTAACTCATGCCCCAATTTCTTTTGGCTTGGTAACTCTAAATTGTTTATTTGGTTGGACCGAGCCCCAGGTAGGGCAGCCTACGTATCTCACTCTCGAGAGAGGGAAATCAAGTTTCACATAGTTCCGGTAGCTTGTTCTTTGTTTTGATTCAATTTTTTTCTCTTTTTTTTCCTTTTATTCTTTTTTTTATATTTCATTCTTTAATTCTTCTTTTCTTGACATTTTATCTTTAACTTTGTTTTGATTCCAAAAGAGGGATATGAAAAAATAAGACTAGGCTCAAATGGGGTAAGCAAAGGATGACACAATGTTTGGATAACAGAATGAAATGCCTTCATCATATGAATCCTAAAAAATGCAAGTACTAAACATGCAATAGAACTAACAAGGAAAAAATATCATACATAATATCTTTTGACTACATCAGCATTGATAACCATTTTTGCCATTTTGCCTTCCATATCTATCAAATATAAAGCTCTGTTGGACAACACTTTCTTCACAATAAAGGGACCTTGCCAATTTGGGGAGAATTTGCCTTTAGCCTCAACCTTATGAGGGAGGGTGCGCTTCAATACCAACTGACCAACTTCAAAATTCCTGGGACGTACCTTTTTATTATATGCTCAAGCCATTCTCTTCTAATACAATTGTCCATGAAATACCGACGTCAGCTTTTTTTCATTGATCAAGCTCAACTGTTGCAGTCGAGTTTTGACCCACTCATTATCATCAATCTCTGCTTTCATAATAACTCAAAGAGAGAGAATTTTAACTTCTACGGGAATGACTGCTTTAGTCCCTATAATAATAAATGTAGAGTTTCCCCTATTGAAGTGCGAACAGTAGTACGATAACCTAGCAATGCAAATGGCAACTTCTTATAACATTGCCTAGACCCTTGTACCATTTTTCGCAGTATCTTCTTGATATTCTTATTGTTTGCTTCCACAACTCTATTTTCCTTTGGACGATATGGAGTGGAATTTTGAGGTGCGATCTTGAACTATTGGCACACTTCTTGCATCAAATGACTATTGAGGGTGGCTGCATTATCTGTAATGATCATCTTGGGAATTCCAAATCTACAAATAATATTGGCATGCACAAAATCCACCAATGCCTTCTTGGTTACTAACTTGAAAGTTACTGCTTCTACCTACTTTGTGAAGTAATCAATGGCTACTAAAATGAATTTATGCCCATTTGATGCTTTCGGCTCAATTGATCCAATCACGTTCATCCCCCAAGCTACAAAAGGCCATGGAGTAGACATTGCATGTAACTCAGCAGGAGAAGAATGTATCAGATCATCGTGTACCTGACATTGGTGACATTTTCGAATGAAATAAATAGAATCCCTCTCCATAGTAAGCTAATAATAACCTACTTGAAGTATCTTCTTTGACAAAACATAACCATTCATATGAGACCCGCATACTCCAGAATTTACTTCAACCATGATTGTCAAAGCTTCTTTTGCGTCTACATATCTCAAGAGTCCCAGATCAGGGGTTTTCTTATACAAGATTCCCCAACTCAATAAAAATCCACTAGCCAAATGCCTAATAGTCCTCTTTTGATCACTGGTGGCATGTGTTGAGTATTCTCCTAACTGCATGTATCTCTTGATATCAAAGAACCAAGGTTCGGCATCAAGCTCTTCCTCAACTGCATTATAATAAGCATGTTAATCATGACTCTGTGTATGCACTGGGTCAATGTAAGCTTTATCAGGATGTTAAAGCATTGAAGACAAAGTGGCCAAAGCATCAACAATTTCATTGCGAATTCTTGGAATATGCCTAAACCTTATTGACACAAACCATTGACATAGATCTTCCAAACATTATCGATACGGTATGGGCTTTAAATCTCACGTCTCCCAATCACCTTGAATCTGATGACAAGAAAATCTGAATCCCCAAACACTAATAGTTTCTGGACTTCTATGTCAACAGCTAACCTCAAGCCCAGAATGCAAGCTTCATATTCTGTCATGTTATTGGTACAATAAAATTGTAGTTGTGCTATTATCGAGAAATATTGCCCTGATTTAGAGATAAGAACTACACCTATTCTGAATCCTTTTATGTTAACTGCTCCATTAAAGAAAAGCTTCCAACCTGGATCAACATCTATAATGACTTCATCGACACACAACACCTCTTCATCAGGAAAATATGTCTTTAATGGCTCATACTCTTCATCAACGGGATTCTCAGCAAGATGATCTGCCAAGGCTTGAGCTTTCATGGCGGTTTGAGTCACATATACAATGTCGAACTCGGTAAGCAATATTTGCAACTTTGCCAATCGACCTTTCGGCATAGACTTTTGAAAGATATACTTTAGAAGATCCATATGGGAGATGGGGTAAGTAGTGTAGGACGAAAGATAATGCTTCAACTTTTGGGCTATCCAAGTTAGGGCATAACACGTCTTTTCAAGAAGAGTGTACTTGGCTTCATATATTGTGAACTTTTTGCTAAGATAATAAATAGCCTGCTCCTTTTTGCCTGTGACATCATGTTGACCCAATAAACAACCAAATGAATTATCCATAACCGATAAGTACAAGATCAAAGGCCTATCAGGCTCGGGTGGCACCAACACCAGTAGATTTGAAAGATATCTTTTGATTTTATCGAACACTTCCTGACATTCTTTAGTCCACTCAACTGCAACACTCTTCTTTAGCAACTTGAAAATGGGCTCACAAGTGGTTGTGAGTTAAGCAATGAACCTACTGATGTAGTTCAGCCTACCAAGCAGACTCATCACCTCTGTTCTATTCTTGGGCGGCGGCAGATCCTGAATGACTTTGATCTTCAAAGGATCCAATTCAATACCCTGACTGCTGATTACAAACCCCAATAGCTTTTCAGATGGAACTCCAAATACACATTTTGCCGAGTTAAGCTTGAGATTATACCTTCGAATTCTTTCAAAGAACTTTATTAAATCTTTAACATGGCCAGCCTTACTCTTTGATTTAATAATCATATCATCTACATAGACTTCAATCTCCTTATACATCATATCATGAAACATAGTGGTCATGGCTCTCATGTATGTTGCTCCAACATTCTTCAAGACGAATGGCATCACTCGATAATAATAAGTCCCTCACGATTTGATAAAAAAAATTTTCTCCAAGTTATCATCATTCATAATGATCTGGTGGTATCTACATAGCAATCCAAAAAGAGGCAACCTTATGTTTAGCATAATTGTCTAGAAAAATATGGATGTTGGGCAGCGACAAATCATCCTTCGGACTTGCTCTGTTCAAATAATGGTAATCAACACCTACTCGAATTTTGCCATCTTTCTTTGGGATAGGAATAACATTGGATAACCACGTAGGATAATGAGCCACTCGAATAACTTTGGCTTCAAGTTATTTTATGATTTCCTCTTTGATTTTTATACTTACATCAGTTTTAAACTTCCTCAACTTCTATTTGACGGGGGGAATGCAGGATCAATTGGCAATTTATGGGCCACTAGTTCAGTTCTTAAACCAGGCATATCATCATAAGACCATGCAAAAACTTCTTTATAATCAATTAATGCTTGAATCATTCCATCTTTTAATAGTGGTGGAGCAAGTATACTTATTTTAGTTTCCTTAAAATCTTCTTGGTTTCCCAGATTAATTGGCTCAGTTTCATCCAGATTAAGATTCGTCTTGTCTTCAAACTGTTCCAACTCTTTGCTTATTTCTTCTAGTGCCTCTTCTTCATCATATTCCCTCTCTTTCTTCATTATATCTTGATTATTTTGGATTTTAAGATCAGGCTGAAAAGTCTGCATGCATGTCATGTCATTAGAATTAGCATAAAGAGAAATGTATAGAGAAAAGGCAAAAAAAAAATATATTAGACACAAAACAAAAGGGATATTGCATTTCATTAAAAGGGATAGATAAGAAGGTTTAAACATAAATGAAAACAGAATATAACCAAGCTAAATTTCGAGTTACAACCCTGAAATAACTCAGATAAACAGAAAACAAACAAAACAAACTACCAAAACTCCCTCCTAACGGGGAGATAAGTGGCTTCCCAGTTGTTGAGCTGGATAGCTGGGCCTATAAACTACACGTCTGCCTTACTGGTACCTTCTCCCACTTCAACCATGTCAACTTCAATCAACAGGTTCTAGAAGTCATCCACCAATTTATCTTCAAACTCTGTAGGTTCCATGATGCTTCTCTTGATAAATGACTTATTGAGTAGAGGCAACGAGCAAGAAAGTGACCACGTTCCTCTTTTCCTTCTCTTGCCAGTTTCCCAATCTTCAGTAGTGGGTTTGAATCCTAGACCAAAAGTGCCTATGCGCTCACTTGGGCATATTGAATGAACTATACTATGCAGAGTTACTCCTAAACCCTTTCCTATCTCAAATACATATTTCAACATCTTATTTATCATCACGACAGAAGTAGGAGACAATTATGGCCCTGGTATAACCTTTCCTTCAAAGCTATGATCCACCGACACTATATCAAAAGTTTGATAGACAAATGTCTCCTCTACATTGTTTGCTTCAATAAAAGGCATGGGAGAATATTTGTAGGAGAAAAATCCCCTTCACCATGAATAACCACTTCTTTCGTGTCATTCTCAAACTTGATCATCTGGTGAAATGTAGATGCAACTGCCCTGGCCTTGTAGACCTATGGTCTTCCCAATAACAAATTGTAAGAGGAATCGATATTAAACACTTGGAACTCTATGGCGAATTCAACAGTCCCTATAATCAACATTAGCTCTATTTCCCCAATGGAGTTTATTTTTGCTCCATCGAAAGCTTTGACACATACATTGTTGGGCCTGATCCTCTCAACACCGATATTCAATTTTTGTAAGGTGGATATAGGGAAAATATTTATGCCAGAACCTCCATCGATCATGACATGAGTGACATAAAAATATTCATGCTTCACGGTAATGTAAAGACCCCGGTTATGTCCCGTACCTTCAAAAAGAAATTTATCATCAAAAAAATTGATCGGATTCACCTCAAAGATTTTTCCAACCATTTTCTCTAGCTGATTTATTATAATCTCTCTAGGAACATAAGCTTCGTTCAATACCTTTAATATAACATAACGATGTTCCTTAAAATGCAACAATAAAAATAAGAGTGAGATTTTAGCAGCGGTCTTCTTCAACTGATCTATGATTGAATACTCTGGCAACTTCATCTTTTTCAAAAATTCTTTGGCTTCTTCTTCGATGACATGATTTTTAAGAGATGAAGGCCCACTCACCACTGGCTTGGGCTTCTTTAAAACCTCAGGCACAAAACACCTTTCGAACCCAGTCATACCCCCTACCTTATCTACTTCTTCCACGATTTCCTTCTCTTGATAGGTCATCACAGTTTTCTTATAGTTCCAGGGGATGTTTTTTATGTTGACTATTAGAAGTTGGGTCACCGGTTTGATAATAATAGGTGATGTAAGTGCTCCTTTTACCATCAAAATAGGCGTGCTAGGAGCTCCTACCACTGTTAATTTAGGTTTGTCCTGAGTGGAACCAACAATTTTTTTGACTTTTTTCATAGTGATCATGGGTTTCCTTATGTTTTCTTGGGCTTTATCTTCCCCATTTCTTTTTGGCTCAGTGACATTGCCTTCAATGAATCCGCCACGTTCATCGATTTATCCTCCTTAGCCTGTATTCTAACGATAGGCTTATAGTATATCGATGACTCTTTGCCCTCATATATCAACTCCAACATGTTAGTTTCAGCATGGGTTGGCAATGGGTTTTGGTTGATGTTTGGAATCTTCGGGGCCTGTACTGAAATCTAATTCGCGTCGATTAGATCCTGAATAGCTCTCTTCAAATGACAACATTTCTCAATATCATGCCCTGACATGTCAGAGCAATATGCACATCTTAAATAATAATCAAGATTCCTCGGAGGTGGATTTGAAAGCCTTCCTTAAATTGGGCTCAAGATCTTCAACTTCCTCAATCTATCATACAAACTAGCATAAGACTCCCCGCGAGGTGTGAACTAATTCTTGGTTGTCTTCTCTTTCTTATACTCGGTCCTAGGTTGAAAACTAGATTTGGAAGGATTTTGGTAATTTTATGGTTGTGCACTATATACTGGGTATGAGGGTGGTCGAATAGAATATAGTGGTTTTTGTGAAGGGTAGTAGTGATGGGGGGAATATATGGAGCTTGGGCATAGACTTGGGATTGGGATTGGGGGTAGGGGCGAGGTGGTCTTTTGGGATAGGCATGGGGTCCAGCTACAACGGTCGCCACATCCTTTTTTTTAACCTCCAAAAGTTCTAGAGCCACTTTGAATTACTTGGGTAGTGGCCTTTAATGCGGCAAAAATCACGATCCATCCAGTCTTAATACCCTCTTCTATCATCTCTCCCATTTTGACACTTCAATAAATGGTTTACCCATCACCGGAAGAAAATGTTGAAAATAAGTCTCGTCTTATGTTTGAATGAAGACCTCCACCAATTTACTCTCTTTCATTGGAGGTTTTACCCTAGAGGCCTGTTCACACCACCTTATCACGTATTCCCTGAAGATTTTCATTTTTTTATTTTTTTATTTTTTTTTAAATAGTTGCTTGCCTACACACTTTGCTTGAACACATGCTCTTGCCCAAATCAGTTTGTCAAATGACCCCGTTACTCTCAAAGATGCAACATTTAGCATGTAGGAATGCTTTACAGGTGAGTCTCCTACAAAGGATCAAGTGGGTTCCGCTAGGTCTAAATATGATGCAGATAAGCATAACCTAAAGGCTGACCTAAGCTGGGGTTTACTAACAAGGCTGTTCGGGGGAGCGTATGACCAATTGTGGCTGTGCTAGCTTTCCACCTACTCCATACCAGCTGACGGCTCCTCCTCCTAAATAAGGGTGACTCAACTATAGGTCATGTATACAACGTGTACTACAGAACTTGTTGCAGAAAGAATTGACTCGGGTTATGCAAATAATGCCAGATATAAAGCAGTAACACATAAGAGAAAAACTATAAACACGTGGCATATAGGCACTCAACGATGATAAAATAAATACAAACAATAACAAAAACAATGTATATACACCCATAATGTCAAACTAAGGCGATACAACTCCAAAAATAAGCTCGAATTCTGAAAAGTCCCATGCAGAGTCGCCAGAGCTGTCACCCCCCCCTTTTTTTTACCTCCAAAAGGATTCGATTTCAAGTTTCGAAAGGGTTTTTATTATTAAAGTGAAAAAAGATTGAAAATTTATTTCAAAAAAGATTATTTACACTTTTTATTCAGAATTGCCACTTGACATAATCCGATGTGCCAAGTCACCTTTGAAAGATCCTTTTCGAAATGATTTGACTCTTTAAACTGGTTTGCGAACAGAGATTTCGGCTAAGGAATTCTGTTGACCGAGGGGAAGGTGTTAGGAACCCCTCGATCTCGTGGTTTGACCACAATCGCTTGGTGGAGCGTATCGGCTAATTTGACATTACAGATGTATAAACCACACAAAGCACGCAAAAATAATCAATCACACAAACAAAATAAAAACAATCCAAAATTTAGTGTCCAGTTTAATTATACAGTCCAAAATAGAAAAAAAGAACGCGAAAATATAAATCCTATTCTAACCTACACTAATCCTATACTACGCACCAATGCTTTACCCGGTGGCTCGGGTCTTCACCACGAACATCTTCCACCAACATAGTGCATCGGCCCCGGTTAATAAATACATGAAACTTCGGGGAATCCCTCAGCCAAATGAATACATTTCAATCGAAAGCGATAAACTAGAAAACATTCAATCCACAATTCCACATTCAAACATCCAACAAAGCACTTATTCCTAAATTTTGCCTACCCGAACCTATGTTTTCCTATCCATTTCAACATGTCATATTGTCATGATTCTATTACATTCCGACAATATTCATTCTCATTCCAAAAAAAAACAACAACAATCCAAAGTTAATCTAAATTCACTATTTTTATCAAATTCTCCATTCCACCCCAATTTTCTTTTTAATACTAAATTTCCACAATTCACACTCATCTTTTATTAATGAAATTAAATAACATCACTTGAATTTCATCACCGAATGCATAAATACCAATGAAATCAAACAATCATAATAGACAAAAACATAATCATAGCCAATTTAACCAATCAAAATAAAGAAAAGGAGAATGGGTTAAAGCAATGGGCCTCAATAGAACTCGTTTTTATCAATAATAAAGAAATCCAAAAATCAAAATCCTCGAACAACGAACCCACAATGAGAAAAACCAAATCAGTATAGAGAAAAAGAGAAACCCACTACTGATCTAGCTGAATCGATCGTACGAACAAAACTATGAATCCTAAAATAGAAACCCCACAGGGTGGATTCCAATATCAGAATCCGAGTGTTAAATAAATCCAAATTCAAAAAATTTTGACGAAAAAACAAAACCAAACATTGAGTTGATGACAAAGATCGATGCCCTTAACTGGTTTGGTCATTTTTCGACCGAATTTGATCGAAATGGACTAAGACAACTAGGATTTCGTCACTCCAGTCGTTGTTTTGCATCGCTGGAGCTCTGGAGAACTCAAAAAATGGTGAAAACCAATGAAAATAGATCGGATTTTGATTACTTTCAGGCAAAAGTCGCTGGAGCAATACCCCTTTTCTGGTTATGTCCTCTCTCAGATCGTCTTTCCTCTCTTGGTTGCTCTCCGTATTTCTCTCTCTCTCCCCCCAATTTTTCTGTATGTGTGTGTGATTTAGGGTGTGTAGGTGTGTGTGTGTTACAAATCATAAGAAAAGAATAGCAAAATGACGTCTCTTTTTCGTGTGCTCAAGATGATAATGAAAAATCCCCCTTTTTAATTGTGATCTCTATGTGTATATGTTTCTCTCTTTTCAAAGAATAAAGAAAAAAGTCATAAATAGTTGTTGTTGGCACATGGGTTTGTGCATGTTAGTGGGTGAATTAGGAAGGGATAGGGGTAGGGTAGGTAGGGTAGGGGTAGGGTAGATAATGAGTAAAAATTAATTTTTGGGAGAGACAAAATTATGTGTCTACAATGATGAATCTCAATTATAAGTATATTTGGGTGTCCATTAAGATTCATTACTTTGTAACTAATATTGAAAATGAACGTTTAAAATGATATAAAAAAATTAATTTAGAAACATAAAAGGAAAAAAAGATGGTCTAATTAAGAGAATATGAAACAAATATGGAAGGGAATGACTAAAAGAATATTAGATATGACTTTTCCTTTTCTGTTGAAATAATTGAGGAAGAGTAATTCATAAATGACAATTATGATGAATTTATTGAGGTAATAAATGGTTATTTTTTAAAACAAAAATAATTAAAAATGAAAAAATCTCAAAAAACCAAAAAAAAGATAAATCTATTTCCGGTCATTGAAGCATGCTATATCAACAGAGGCATGTATATTTGAGTGTCCCTTAAGATTCATTACTCTGTAATTAATATTGAAATTAAACGTTTAGAATGGTAGAAAGAATTTAATTTAGAAACAGAAAAGGAAGAGAATAGTGGTCTAATTAAGAGAATATGAAACAAATAAGGGAGAGAATATTAGATATGACTTTTCCTTTTCTGTTGAAATAATTGAGGAACAATAATTCTTAAATTACAATTATGATGAATTTATTGAGGTAATAAATGGTTATTTTTTAAAACAAAAACAATTAAAAATGAAAAAAAATCTCAAAAAAAGCAGAAAAAAGATAATTCGATTTCCTGGTCATTGAAGCATGCCACATCAGCAGAGGCATGTTTCTCCTTTATATATGTACACTATTACTTAAAAAGTTATTGCTTCATGTGACTTTCATCATCATATTATAGAAACTAAATTAAAAAAAAAGTATTAGTATTATTTCCTCTCTAAATGGTTTTACATAATCAAAAAATAAATATTGAATTCTTAAAAAATGATTGAATGCAAAGTATCAAATTGTTAAACAAGATAACATACTTGAAGCATCACAATTCATATTTGTATATCTCATTTTTAATTTTTTTGTAGATTACAGAACATAATTTTTCAATAAAATTACTCGAGTATGGATGAAGTAAAACATCGTATTAAACAACAAAAACTTATGAAAGATTTTGATTGAAACAATCGATTATTGAAGAAAGAAAAAAAAATTGTTAAACAAATATTGAATCTTATCTACACCAAAGTCACTTGGTCTCCCTGTTACAACATCAAATATTGTATAAATTTTTGATTATGTCATGCAACCCACAAACATACACATTACGATAAAAAGTAACTGCTTCAAAAGACTTTCTTCATTATATTATAGAAATTTCAACATTTTAACATCACATGATTGAAGAAAATATATAAGAAAATATTTTTATTATTTTATCCTTAAATGGTTAAAAAAAATTGAATTCCTTATATACGATTGAATGCAAAATATCACAGTTCATATTTGTATGTCTTATTTTTTATTTTTTTTACAGATTAGTGAATTTTTTTTTTAAAAATACTCAAACGTTGTATTAAACAACAACAACTTATCAATATATTCTTGTAGAAATAAAAAAACGAATGTGTATGAAGATGGAAAAGAAACTGTCGTGTTCAAAAAAGGAGAAAAAACGATTAAAGAGAAAATGGGGGTGTGATTGATATCTATTAATAACTGTTAACTATATTTAAGGAAGGAATATCAATTATTATGTTTAATTATATTTAAGGAAGGAGTATTGTAGATTAATTATATTAAATTCATATTTTCCTTTTCTGTAATGATTTTGATATACTTTTTTAAAAAAATGAAAAATATTATTTTTTGCTTTTTTTTTTTAAAATGAAAATTGCTATAACTTGAAAACTAAAAAGATTTGTTATAACTTGCAATAAACAATCTAAAAAGTTTATTTAGTTAATTTTTGGGTCAAACAACGCCTAATACTTGAACTTTTCTTCTTTTATTTATTTATTTGTAATTCATTTTTGAGTACTTCCTTGTATTAAACTTTAAATTTAGTTAAATCTACGATAAATTCCCTTCGAGTTATTATTTTTGTTTTATCTTCATATTCTCCTTTAATTGTTGTTTGTCACATAGCATTTTTTTCGTAATCAATAACAATGAATTTTCTCCATGTCTTCTCTTAGAATGAATCTTAAAAAGTCAAAGATGACATTTTATTTTATTCATGTGTTAAATTGATTTATTTAAGATTAAGTGAATTCTCATCGACCTAAAAATCACTTTTCCTTGCAAAAAAATTAAAATATTTTCTCTAATTAGTCAGATTTCATAATTTTTGCAAATTAGTGTTTTTCTTCAAAAATAAATTTTTTTACTATCAAAATGATATTCGAAATAACTTTCTTTTTTTTTTTTATTACAAATAATTTGTCTTTTCTTAAATTGATAAAACAATTGGACTTAGATAATCTTTTCCTTTGATGGAATTTTTCCTTAATTCAAATAAACAAATTTTCATCTGAATAAAATGAATGTCATTTTGCAATGAAATCAAGGTTTTATAAAGTTAGCCATATTTTTCAAAATTAGTCATTTCTTTGCAAATCAGTTAAATTGTCTTTTGGTCAACCATTTTTTAATGGATGTGCATGGGTGCCTTAAAAATCTTCTCAAGATGTTACCTGAATCCTTACCTAGTTTTTCTATTTCAAAGGTTCTTTTTTTTTTTTTTTTTTTACTTTTAAGCTTTTTGAAATATTTTTAGTTTTTCTTGATATTTTCTTAAAAAATCAAGTGGCGACTCTGTAATTTCTTAAATTATTTCAAAATTTTCTTTAAAGTTTTAAAATAATTTAAAAAGTCAAAAATCAATATTTTTCAATCCTTTGAACCTAAAAAGGGGATAGAACAAGATAAATTGTGAAATAATAGAGGCAAAATTGCAAATAAATTGATCCCATTCTACAGATAAAAAATTGCAAATAAATAAAAGAGAAATTCATCATTGATTCCATCACAGAAAAATTGTGAGGTAGTGATAGAAAGTAAACAATAACTAATATATGATAGAACAATTAACCTAGTGGAGAAAATCGAACAAGGTTTGAAAGAAGAAGAAGATTGGAGAAGATGACCCTTGCTTTTCCATGGCAAAGTATAGAGAGGAGCGTGGGGTAATTTTGTACTAATCAAGCTAATGCATCTATTAAATTTTTTTTGTATTACTTATACATAGAAAAGGATGGTATTACTAATACATGTCTCAACATACAATAAAGTATACATAGATTGAAAAATGATATCAAACAAGATAATAATAGTACACAAGATTAATACATGCATTAATATTCTCAATACACTCTACCAAACGACCCTTTATTGTGAAGAACGGAGTCCATTATCCTCAGTCTAAAGAATTGCACCATGTTTGGAGCCTTTTCCCTTCAATAAATTAGAGTACCAATTTGTAGAAAGCTTTGGATATCTTGTTAAGTCTTTGTCATCCAAGTCCACATAGTATAACCCAAATCCTGAATTATATCCATCATACTAAAAAGAGTCTAGAAACGACCATATGAAGTATCCTTTAACTATGACCCATTCCTAAAACACAAAAGAGAATATCATGAGCATCTAAACATAATTGAGCTAGGGGGTGGTAGAAAAATACATTGTACAAGATAATTAAGTAGCCTTATTAGAAATGTTGGCTTCGTTACTATCAATTACAAGTCTTTTAGAAGATCATGCACAAAAGATATTTTTAACTCCGTTAGTGGTCATCCAAGTTTTGGTTCAGTATCCAAAAGTCATCTTTCTATTTCTTTTTTGTGACATAAATATTATCTTAGTTTGCTCCGAATATCACAGAGTAAATTTGATCGAATTTGTTAAAACCCAAAATATGAGAGACAATGAGAAAATGTTCCTTACCTTTGAGGGGTAGATTCAAAGTGGTCATGTCCTTAAATATACTTTTGAGAAGTTTGGATTTTTAAGCTTGTCAAAATTAAAATTTTTTATTTTTGTTTTTGTCCAAGAAATAGTTGGTGAATATTAGACGGAAATCGAAATTATTAATTTTTGGCAAACTTAGACTTAGAGGACCAAAACTATAAGGGCCTGTTTGGAAAGACGCCCTAGGAATTGAATTTGGTGTAATTACACTGTTTGGCATGTTTGGTTGAACAAGTAATTAGGTGTAATTGGTCAGGGATAATTACACTTTTTAATTCACTTGTGGTAGTTGCTGGTAGTTGGTTGAGAAAATTGAAGGAAAGGTGTCTTTTAATTCTTGAATGAAGGATTAGTGACATTGACCAACTTAAAGTGTAACGCCCCAATTTTCTAAATCGGAATGCTACACGGTACTCACGACCCCGAAGGACCACAAGATAACCCATGACTGATATTTGTACCTGTATACTGCATAATATAATATGAAGATGCGGAAAAATATGTACTGAAAGGCCATAAGGTTAAAATCCAAAATAAGAACAATGTTTAAAGACGGTATAATAATACCAAAATAAATCTGAAGTAACTGTCTGATATGCTATAGTCTGGAAATCCTTTAACTGTTTAAATAAGGAGTTGATGGGACATGTCCCCAACTAACTCCATCTAGTAGCTGAACTAAAATAGAAAATGAAGCAATAATCATATCGTCCTCGAATGAGAAGGACTCACTGCAAACTCTGAACACTAGAATGTTACTGCTGATCTGGATCTTATGCCTCTGAACCTATGGTGTAACATAAGAGAAAGCACCATAGCACAAATGCGTCAGTACGTCTGAATGTACTGAGTATACGAGCGAGGTAAGCTAAATGCAAAGGGTTATATGCATGAACAATACTGATTGATATGAACGTGAGAATACATACATACGTAACTGCAACTGAACTCGTGGAGATGCTAACTACCGAGCCTGAATACTAACAACCTGAGTTTACTAGTACTGAGATACCGAATGACTGAGTTTACTGATATCGATATGTGAATCACTAAAAAGTGAGGAACTAATACTGAAGGACTGAAACTATATTACTGATACATGCATGACTATTTCTAACAGTTCAGATTATGAAGAACTGGCCTGGTTGACTGCATCTGGCAGTCTGATTATAAAGAATAAATCTGATTGACTATATCTGACAGCTGTGAGTATAAAGAGCTGATATGTTTGACTATATCTGACAGTCATGAATATGAATAGTGATAATATGTGTTCTGATAAATGATATAACTTATAGCATGAGTGACTGTATTTGACAGTCATGAATGTGGTAGAACTAGCTGAGTTCCGTATTGAGGGGTGACTGTAGCTGATAGTCCTGGATCTGAAGAACTATATGAGTTCTTTTATTGAGACTGAGAATGAGACTGAAACTGAGACTGTGGGAGGTAATCATCTAACCGACATGTCCCGAAACTAAATTGGTGGGGTCCAATCTTTGCCCTGATTGGAAAGGCGTCAATACCGTGCCACGGGTAGAGACAACATGTGAGTAACCCTATTTTATTTTCAGTCGCTCATTTTGTCTGCCTTACTATCAGGTAAACTCAAAGGAGATGTATTAGCCCTATAGGTAGGGACATCTCAACCTACGCTGGTTACGTAGTTCTAGAATAGATTGCTTCTAGGAATTATACCCTCTGACTGTAGCAGGTGAGTCCCCATCCTTGGGTTCGCTTGGTGCTGAATCCTACACCCAACTAAGTAGACATTGAACTCAATAACTGGGCTGAAATGAATAACTGAACTAGACTGATTAGTTGCACTGATAGTAGTGGTATTGTTTAGCGGGGCTAAACAGAGTTTACTGAATTCTGATGACTAACAAAATTTACTAAGTTCTGAGGACTGATTGAGAGTACTGAAGTTACTAAGATTGACTGTGAATACTAAGGTTACAAATATTATTGAGTACTGAGATCACTGAGATTATTGAGCTACTGAGACTACTGAGATTTTTGAGTTTTCCTGAGTCATATGACTGACTAAATTCTATAGATCATGACTTAACTGAGAGTATCGTGACAACATGACATGGCTCTAGGAACACAACTATAATTTTGGGTACGAATACCCCCAGGACTCGATAGAAGGAAACTGATACAACATGACTGGCTTGATCATAAGAATGGAGTCCACAATTCACATTATCATAAGTAGGAGATATTATACTTTATGTAGTTCTTCAACATCTTAAGCACGGTAGGGAGTGCATGGATATATTTCATGTACATATTGTATATCTGAATTATCATACATGCTTCATACCACAACAATAGCAACACACCAATAGCATGAAATTCATATTGAAGTATATAGCTAACATGGACTTGTCATTTAGATATCATGGAACCATGTAAACATGAATTTCTAGCATCCTAAGCATTTTATCAAACACCTTGCATGCACTCTTTAAGGCATAGGTGTGCTTATCAATTTGACAATCTTAATCCATCCAAAATTCATGGGTTTCAACTAACCTATTCACATGTTTCATGAAAAACACATCAAGATACAACCTTGAATCCAAACAACAATCATCAACATGAATATAGTCATAACACAACAAGGAAATCACAATTTATAATTTAAAACATGACTGTTGAGCTCCATGGATGAAAGGGACCCATGGATGAACACTACACATACCTTAGATTAAGAATTTATGAAGATTGATGGAAAAATTTTCTTGAAATAGACTCTTCTATGTAAACCCTA
This sequence comes from Capsicum annuum, assembly GCF_002878395.1. NCBI lineage: Eukaryota > Viridiplantae > Streptophyta > Magnoliopsida > Solanales > Solanaceae > Capsicum > Capsicum annuum. The sequence continues at coordinate 30,094,066 of NC_061113.1, read as the reverse complement.
GGGCTTGTTCTTGAGAGTTTTGATCTTGAGAGGAAACCCTAATCTTGTGGTTGAGAGTGTATGAGAGAGATTTTTTATATGTTTAACTAAAGAGAATAGAAGATAATACGCTCCTTGAGGGTTATAAGTCATGGGAAGTAAATGAAAAAGACAAAAATACCCTTACTAAAACATCCCTCAATTGCTAGGAAAAATAGCTGACGACATTCATGACAAGCCGTCAAGTTAGTGATAGGCCATCATGAACTGTCGTCACAAAAGGGTGAAATTTTGAGTTTCTGGTTAAGGTTGACGAAATTGGTGATAGGCAATCATGGGCATGACGGCTTGTCACAAAATGTCATCACTAGGGGTGAAAATTTTCCCAGGGCTGACGATATTGGTGATAGGCCGTCACGGGCATAACGGCTTGTCACAAAATGTCATCACTGGGTTTCCCAGCCTGACATGTTGGAGTAAAAGATAATTCAAAGATATTTCATTGAATATATAGTAAGACACCCATTTCATCATATAAAACAAGTTATGGTCGATTGAATTTGACCCAAGTTTTGATGCTCACTAAAACTTGAACGATAGGAAAGCTTTCAACTTGTACTTAAGTTAGGGGACCTCTATGATCTAAATTCATGCTCAAATAGATTCACACACTACAAAATTTATGAACTCACTAAATTTACATAGGATTTGAGGCTTTTGAAATGTCTACGCATAGAAATGACGGATTCTCATCCTAGTCTGAAATGTGGGGTATTACAATATCTCCTCCTTGGGAATATTTGTCCTCGAATGAGACTGGATGAGATGAGAGAAAAGACAACTGATGTGGATATAGTGCGTGAATGACTGATCATGATTTCATGGATGATATGATTTATAAGTTGAACATATCATACTAAACATGCATATCTGATGCATGCATAACTGATTCATAAGTACATGAGGGAGAGTACTGATAAGTTGATCATGCATATCTTATGCGCGAATATATGATTGAACTGACTCATGATCATGCAAACAAATATGTAATGGTAAAGATACCAAGTTTGAACTGCGAACTGTGCATGGAGCGTAATACCAAGTTTGTACTGAAATTTGAACATAAGAATGAGTAAGCTCAAAGAAGACTGCTACCATGAACTAAAAATACCGATGAGTCTGAGATTGATTACTCAATATGCATGAGCGGAGACATAAGAACATAACTGAGTCTGGAGCATGATACATGAACTAAACTGAGTCTCTAATGTGTGACATGGACAGAGTATCATATCATGGCTACATTGAGCCATTGAGTACATGTCTTACTGCTGAGTTTTGAAGCTAGAGGATCGTATCATAAGTAACACTTCCTCCAAGATAGATTCATCAAAGAAAATGACATGTCTAAATCAAGAAAGTTTAGGGGCTATTGTGTATTGCTCCCTTGGGACACTATGTCGCTTGAAGGATGCTGGATTGAACTTGTTGAGATATTGAGGAAGTTGAGGTAATGCACAAGTATTATGAATATGAGAAGGGACTGACTGAGTAACATGAGGTAACTGATCATGGATTTCATAAAAGCTATATTGTCTGAAAATGCAGAACCAAGCGTATTACATGATTTGGAAATATTCCATAGACTGAGGTATTGAAATACCTATAATTGAATAGCTGATAACTGTATACTATGGTCAAGCAAGTTTAAAACTAAACTAAATTTCTGATCTGAATACAGATCTAAAGTTGACACTATAACTTAAGACTGTTACTGGGATCCATACTGTAACTAAATGCTAGGTCCCGATAACTGAATACTGAAACTGAGGTTTTGACTGATACTGAAGTGCTTAATTCTAAGATTGAGCACTAATTACTGAGTGTTGAGTACTGAAACTATAACTGAGATAACAACTGAGTTATGATAGTCGCATAATGAAGGCTGACATAAGTCAAGGATTTGAATATACATTCACACTCTGAATTTTTTTTCCAATTTCTAAGTACTACCTCTTGCTAGATCTTTTCTTGTATACTAATAGGATATTCAAGCCTATCTTCGTATCTACACCCTCATATAAAACATGCATGAAATAATATGCTCTTAACATAAAACATTAACTTTCTCCCATCTAAGAAATTTCTCAACACTATATTATTCTCATAAAGAGAGCTCATGAAGGTTTAAATCAGGAGAACCTGAAACATGAATGGATACTAACTGAACTTGACACATGACTGAAACCTGAGGAATAGAATATCAATAAAATGGATTTACCAAAAAGGTCTGAACTGAGTATATACCTAATATAGTCTGAATTTATCTGATCAGTGGGGGCGTACCATGGGTCTTGGAAATTGAGTATACTATGGAGCATGATACGTGTACATGAGTCATGAGATGCATGACTTGAGTCTGGAATTTCTGAGTTCATGGAACATAATTTGTAATGCTGAGTGATCTAGAAGTGAACTTTCTATACTGGGAACTAAAAACACGTACAATTCTATGGTATACGTGTGAACATAAGCTGTATTCATGGAATCTGAGACGTGAAGCATGCATAGGCACTATGCTGACAAAAGTACGAAGATTTACGCTGAGATAAGAATGGGTCAAGAATTGCCTTCCCGAACTATTTTTCTGTACATACTGGCACTACTACTGGAATCTGAGAGCCTAACTTGGGTACTTGATCTACCATCTTCCCCTTGTCTTTAAGCCATCATCATAAGTCTGTGAATATTAAACTAATCTCTGAACTGTATTGAAATCATTATCACATACTTACACTCTGATCAACACATGCTCGCCTTACTAAACACATCATCTGCCTCTGTTTTCTCACATACTACTAATATCACATCCATACCTTCATGCCTAATTTCAAGTTAATAAACTTAAATTTCTAACTCCCATTGTTCAAGCCTACTAATTTATTATGGCACAACTACCCTCATGGATATATAGTCTGTTCAATTTGGATATCATTATCCCAATTTATCTACTGCTAAACTCCTAAGTTCATACTTCTAACTCTGGGTCACATGATATCATAGGATTCTGAGAAGGGATCTGATGGCATATCTTAATCTGGGTTCGAGAACGAGTCCTTATGATCATGAATGAGATCTATACAACTTTAGAGCATAAGGGAACTGATGGGATACTGTCTGAGAAAGCCCTATCTTTAGGACTTGAGCTTCACTATTTCTGTTACCTTGAAAGTAAGGTGGAATTAACATGAGTGAAGCATGATGAAAATCTATATGAGTTTCTTAGAGAACCTTGCTATAGCATGATCTGAGACATGAAAGAAGGGAAACTATTTCTATAACATCTCATAGCCTCCTGCACATAAGTATGGTTCACAACACATGCATGTACAAGACTCTACTAGATGCGATTTTCAGACATCCTAGGACTCTAATGAACCTTAGGCTCTGATAACAAGTTTGTAACGCCCTAATTTTCTGAATTGGAATCTACACGGTGCTCACGACCTCGAAGGACCACAAGCTAACCCATGACTGATATTTGTACCTATATACTGCATAATATAATATGAAGATGCATAAAAATATGTACTGAAAGGCCATAAGGTTTAAATCCAAAATAAGAACAATGTCTGAAGATGGTATAATAATATCAAAATAAATTTGAAGTAACTGTCTGACATGCTATAATCTGGAAAGCCTCTAACTTTCTGAATAAGGAGTTGTGGGACATGTCCTCAACTAACTCTATCTAGAAACTGAACTAAAATAGCAAATGAATCAATAATCATATCATCCTCGAATGAGAAGGACTCACTGCAAACTCTGAACATAGGAATGTTACTGCTGATCTGGAGCTTGTGCCTCTGAACTTATAGTGTAGCATAAGAGAAAGCACCATAGCGCAATGCATCAGTACATCTAAATGTATTGAGTATACGAGTGAGGTAAGCTAAATGCAAAGGGTTATATGCATGAACAATACTGATTGATATAAACGTGAGAATACATACATACATAACTGTAACTAAACTCATGGAGATGTTAACTACCGAGCCTGAATACTGACAACCTGATTTACGTACTGAGATACCGAATGAATGAGTTTACTGATACCAATATATGAATCACTGATAAGTGAGAAACTGATATTGAAGGACTGAAACTATATTATTGATACATGAATGACTATTTCTGATAGTTCAGATTATGAAGAACTGACCTGGTTGACTGCATCTGGCAGTCTAATTATAAAGAATAAATCTGATTGACTATATCTGATAGCCGTGAGTATGAAGAGCTGATATGTTTGACTATATCTGATAGTCATAAATGCGAATAATGATAATATGAGTTGTGATAAATGATATAACTAATAGCACGAGTGACTGTATTTGACAGTCATGAATATGGTGGAACTAGTTGAGTTCTGCATTGAGGGACGACTGTAGCTGACAGTCCTGAATCTAAAGAACTATCTGATTTCTTTTACTGAGATTGAGAATGAGACTGAAATTGAGACTGTGGGAAGTAATCATCAAAGCGACATGTCCCGAAACTAAATTAGTGGGGTCCAAACTTTTCCCTGATTGGAAAGGCGTCAATACCATGCCACGGATAGAGACAACATGTGAGTAAACCTATTCTATTTTTGGGAGCTCATTCCGTCTGCTTTACTATCAGGTAAACTCAAAGAAGATGTATTACCCCTATAGGTAGGGACATCTCAACCTACGCTGGCTACGTAGTTCTGGAATGTAAGGATTGCTTCTAGGAATCATACCCTCTAACTGTAGCAGGTGAGTCCCCATCCTTGGGTTCGCTCAAGCTGAATCCTATTCCTAATTAAGTAGACATTGAACTGAATAACTGGGCTGAACTGAATAACTGAACTGGACTGATTAGCTGAACTGATACTAGTGGTATTATTTAGCGGGGCTAAACTGAATTACTGAATTCCGTGACTAAAGAAATGTACTGAGTCGTGAGGACTGATTGAGAGTACTAAAGTTACTGAGATTGACTGTGAATACGGAGGTTACAGATATTACTAAGTACTGAGATCACTGAGATTACTGAGCTACTTAGACTACTGGGATTTCTGAGTTTTCCTGAGTCACATGACTGACTGAATTCTATAGATCATGGCTTAACTGAGAGTATCGTGATAACATGATATGGATCTAGTCACACAACTATAATTTCGGGTACGAATACCCCCAGGACTCGATAGAAGGAAACTGACATAAGATGACTGACTTGATCATAAGATTGGAGTCCATAATTCACATTGTCATAAGTAGGGGATATAATACTTTATGTAGTTCTTCAACATCTTAAGCATAGTAGGGAGTGCATGGATATATTAAATGTACATATTGTATATCTCCATTATCATACATGATTCATACCATAACAATAGCAATACATCAATAGCATGGAATTTATATTGAAGTATATAGCTAACATGGACTTGTCATTTAGATATCATGGAACCATGTAAACATGAATTTCTAGCATCCTAAGCATTTTATCAAACACCTTGCATGCACTCTTTAAGGCATAGGTGTTGTTATCAATCTGACAATCTTAATCCATCCAAAATTCATGGGTTTCAACTAAACTATTCACATGCTCAATGAAAAACACATCAAGATACAACCTTGAATCCAAACAACAATCATCAACATGAATATAGTCATAACACAACAAGGAAATCACAATTTATAATTTAAAACATGATTCTTGAGCTCCATGGATGAAAGGGACCCATGGATAAACATTACGCATACCTTAGATTAAGAATTCGTGAAGATTGACGGCGAAATTTTCTTGAAATAGACTCTTCTATGAAAACTCTAGGGCTTGTTCTTGAGGGTTTTGATCTTGAGAAGAAACCCTAATCTTGTGGTTAAGAGTGTATGAGAGAGCTTTTTGAGATGTTTAACTAAAGAGAATGGAAGATAATACGCTCCTTGAGGGTTATAAGTCGTGGGAAGTGAAGGAAAAATGTAATGCCCTGGAAAATAGGTCCCGAAGCGTCACACGGTGCTTGAGGCTATGAGTAGCCCCAAGCTAACCCTTTGAGCCATTTTCATTCAGTTCAACACAAATCAACGGGGTTTCCATAAATAACCCTCAAATATCAACAAAGTAATCATCATCCAAGAATAAAAGAATTTTAGAAAGATAATAAAATACGATTTATTAGTCAACTATCAATATCTATACTAGTCTGACAAGCCTCTAAGAAAATCAATAAAACCAGCGAGCCATTGAGACATGCCCCAACTGACTCATACACAGTTATCAAATGTAAATAATTCCGTGAAACCAACATTAGACATCATGTCCTTGTAACATGAGGACTCACCACAACAGAGGATGTAGAACAGCGTGCCCGAAGAATCACTGTCGAACCTGGAACTGAGCACCTGAACCTATATTTTGAGAAAATACAGCCGACATCCGAAGATGTGGGTCAGTACCATGGAAAGGAACCGAGTATATGGGGGTGTATGCAGTTGTATGAACATCATCATCATAAATATTTATAAGAAATATGCAGGATGTATGAAAGACTCACATAGCCCGAAGAAAATCATCATAATCATGAGAGGATGAAATAAGTACAATAACACATGTGAGTCATCATATAATTTGTCAATCACTTTCATTTCATCAAGAATATCAATTCTCATAATGTAAATATCATTTAAATCTTTCGAAAGAATAACTTTCACAATTCCACTTTCAAATCACTCCACCATTCACCATTGACACAAGGAAACACACACACTGGGAGATCCTATAACCGACATAAACCATGTGAGCTACATGGAGTCCAACGTACAACCCACGTTGGGGAGAGCCGTCCTATCCTTTCCATCGGAGTAGGACTATCGATATCAAATCCACACAAACTAGTGATCACTATATAAATCAGCCTCAGGGTCACTCCTACGGGGGCACGTAGTTCTAGGGAAGTAAGGTCTCTTTATACCTCCTACTCGGTGCTAAAGATTTCTCCCAGACTTAGCTCAGATCATTTCAAAGACAATCCACAACAAAAAAATTTCAGTAATATATAAATATACATCGGGAGCCATCATGCTTCCCATCTATCAAAATCAACCACGTTGTGGATTTCTTTCACACTCGAGTTCAAAACAACTCCATTAAGACCAAAAGGTCAAATCATTCAAATTATCTCAAATATTCAATATCAACGTGCTTATAACACACACTTTCTCAAAAAACACAATTTCCAATGGGGATTCACGACCCAAATATCAAAATCATGATAAATATTGTTCAAGATTCATGCTTGATATCTCCACACATGTAAATTCATCTTTCAAAATCATAAACATCAAGATTTCATAATAATCATCATAAGATATGGGTTCATGCTTCAAATTCGTAAAAATCAAATAAAAATCATGCCTTTGTAAAGAAAATTACTTTTGGGCACAAGAACGAAAGAGAGTTCTTGTTGAAAAACCCCACATACCTTGAATGATGAACTTTAGATCGATACTCATTTTTGAGATGTTAATCGTGCCTTTGAATGATGGTTCTTGGAGTTCTTGAACTAGGAACTTAGAATCTTGAATAAATTTGCAGAATTAATGGTGAACTTTGGAGGTTCTTGGAGTTCTTGAACTAGGAACTTGAAATCTTGAATAAATTTGCAGAATTAATGGTGAACTTTGGAGGTTTTTGAAGTTGGATGTAAGAGCTTAGGGTTTTCTTTTTGAGGGAATTTGATGAAACATAACATATAATACTTCTAATAGGCTTTAATATAGGGTTTGGACGGATTTTGGGTGAGGGGGAATGACCAAAACGCCCTTAAAAATAAAAAAAATTCTCAAATCTGTCCTTTGGTGGACTGTTTTGATAGTCTGAAGTAGATCAACCATAATGTTTTAGTTCGATATTCAAATTGGATCTGATTTCATTAGAAAGAGGACTCTCATATCTTTTCGTTGATATATAGTATCTCACCCAGATTATTACGTACGAGGAGTTATGATCATTTGAAGTTGACCCAAAAATTCACTTTTGGTAGGCGAAGTAGATCGACCATAACTTTTTGTTCCGATAGACAAATTGGATGAAACCAATTTTATTGGAAAGAGGACTCGCAGAGCTTTCCATTGATATATAGTATATCACCAAGATCATTATGTACAAGGAGTTATGATCATTTAAAGTTGAAGAAAAAATACGCCAGGCCTTAGTACTTTTTCCTGCACGTTTTACTGTTCACTACTATTCACGGTTCGATCGGAATGTTCATAAATCATCGCTCGGGTGTCTGTTTTGGATGATCCATATATCGTTGGAAAGATTATTCAATACTCTACACAATGGTGGTTCATAATATAAGACATTTCACACGAAAAATTTATAATTTATTCTAAAAGATAGAACCCAACACGTTTGCGCACAAAATTTCAACGAAAAATTTCTCGAGGTATTACAAAAAAAAAGAAGAATACCCTTACTAAAACATCCCTCAATTGTTGGAAAAAATAGCTAACGACATTCTGACAAGCCTTCAAGTTGGTGATAGGCCATCACGAACTGTCGTCACAAAAGGGTGAAATTTTGAGTTTCTGGTTAAGGTTGACGACATTAGTGATAGGCCATCACGGGCATGACGGCTTGTCACCAAATTTCATCACTGGGGGTGAAAATCTGCATAGGTTTGACAACATTGGTGATAGGCTAGCATGGACGTGACGGCTTGTCACAAAATGTCGTCACTGGTTTCCAGCCTGACATGCCGGAGTAAAATGGGCATAACTCCTTGCTCCAATATCGGATTTAGGAAAAATTAGTATCTTTGGAAAGATAATTCAAAGATATTTCATTGAATATATAGTAATACACCCATTTCATCATATAAAACAAGTTATGGTCGATTGAATTTGACCCAAGTTTTGATGCTCACTAAAACTTGAACGATAGGAAAGCTTTCAACTTGTACTTGAGTTAGGGGACCTCTATGATCTAAATTCATTCTCAAATATATTTCCACACTACAAAATTGATTAACAAACTAAATTTGCATAGGATTCAAGGCTTTTGAAAGTCTACGCATAGAAATGACGGATTTTCATCCTAGTCCGAAATGTGGGGTATTACATAAATGGTCAAACATAATTAGAAAACTTGATTAAGTTAATTATGGAATTGATTAATATTTTACAAATTTTCTAATCTTTTCAAAAATACGAATTAACCCACACCCCTCTCCTCCATATCAACCATCTCTCTTCCTTCTCTTTCGACAGTCTCTCAACTCTCTCCCAACCAGCAGTTCTATAAAATCTCTCCCTCCAAGATCTGGCAACAAATAGCTGGTCAAGTTTTTTATTGACTTTCAATCGTCAATCGATATAAAGAAATAGAGGAACTTGAGCCAACTTCTTCGGTGACAACAACTTTGAGTTCTTCGTCGTCCCATTTCTTCTTTCACAGGTAAAAAATTATGACTTGAGCTAACTTCTCTTCTAGATTGGTTATCAATTTTAATATTTCTTGCTTAAATTTGAAATGTGGACTAAATAAAATTCTAATTTCTAACATTTCTTCTCTACTCTTTTAGGTGTGAAATATAATTTTTTTTATTGTTATTATAGTTCTTGTTGTCGAACTGTTGATTCGATTTGTTGGTGATTTTTGGTCACCATTTATGTTCTTAGTGTGCGTGTGTTGTGTTGGTATTGCTGGGTTGATTTATTATTTTTCTTAGTAAAAATGGTGATGCAACAGATTAACCATTTGATGCAATAGATTAACCATCTAATGCAACAGGTTAACCATCTGGTGCAATAGATTAACAATTTGATTCAACAGATTAACAATCTGATCCAACAGATAAAACATCTGATATAACATATAAACACAACAAATCATTCATCTGTTGTAATAGATGACTCTTCTATTTGGAAGAAATCTAAATAATATTGATCCAACAGATAACTCATTTGGCAACAGATGAGTGATCTATTTCAACAAATGTATGGCTTTTTTATTGTTTTCAATAGATTACTTATCTGCTACAACATGTTTCTTATATGTTGCAACAAATATCCTACCTGGTGCAACAGATGAGTGATCTATATTTATTGTCTTCAATGGATTACTCATTCGCTATAACAAGTTGGTTATATATTGCAATAGATAACATTTCTGATGCAATATATGAGTGATCTATTTTTATTATTTCCAAAAAATTACTCATCCGCTGCAATAGATTGCTTAAATACTACAACAAATATCTTACCTGGTGCAACAGATGAGTGTTCTGTTGGAAAGAATAAAAATAGATCACCTATTTGTTGCATCAGGTAGGATATTTGTTGAAGCATATAACTAACCTGGTGCAACAAATGAGTAATCTGTTATAATTATTTCTAATGGATTACTCATTTGCTGAACAGGTTGGTCATTTGTTGAAACAAATGACATTTTTGGTGCAACAGATGAGTGATCTGTTTTTATTATTTCCAATAGATTACTCATCCACTACAACAGGTTGGTTATATATTGAAACAAATAACATTCTTGGTGAAACAGATGAGTGATCTATTTTTATTATTTCCAATGGATTACTCATCAGTTGCAATAGATAACCTTCTCGGTGTAACAGATGAGTGATCTATTTTTATTTTTTCCAACGGTTTACTTTTCCGTTGCAATAGGTCGGTTATATGTTGCAATATATAACTTAACTGGTGCAACAGATGTGTGGTCTATTAGAACTATTATTTTACTATTTGCATGTTAGATTTATTGTTATCCTTTTTTAACGATACATTAATCAATTATAATCTACTTTATGTTTCTATTAATTTAAGATAATATGGCTCCCAAAAGAAAAGAAACTGAATCAAGTCCAAGTAAAGGAACAAGTGAAGCAGCTAGGCTACATCCACCACTCTATGAACTTTCTTTACAAATGTTATCTTAATCAGGAGCAGAAGATAGTGAACACTGAGAGGAGGAATGTTTCAAAATAGATGATCCAAATGCTAATAGCCCTTCACTGAAGAGTTGGTCAAAACCTTCAGCATTGATCATTATCCTATGAGAATACAGTGCGATGGTGCCACAAATTTAACAGGTGATTTCGTGGTTAAGTCAGCCATGGGAAAATCTTTCAACGCCTTCAAAAAATACTTCGAGAATAAAAATTAGATTTTTATTTCAGAAAAAGTTGCTTTGGGCAATATCTTGATTTACCGAAGGACAACAATGCTTGTTTCTAAATGAAAATGGTATATGATCTTCTCAAGCGTAGGTTTATGTATGAAAACAAAGATAAGATGGATGAGGTGTGGATAAATTATTGTGGCATGCCTGTTTGTTTTAGTTGGAAGGAGTTTGCCATAGTTACTGGACTAAGATGTTATTGTCCTCCTCCTTCTCAAGTTATACCTACTCTAACTCTAAAAAAAAAACCCTCACACCCCAAAAAGGCAAAGGCAAGTCGAGTGATCGTAATGACCTGGTGTTCATTATTGGTCTAAGCTTCAAAAATAAAAAATTGATAGAAGAGTTGAAAGGTAAAAGACTTTCAAGGAAGCACAAACAATCATTGTGCTTGGTTTGGTTTGTACATAATATTCTTTGAGCGAGAGACGTTAACAACAACATAATCCTCGATTTAATAAATCTCTTCGACGATCTTAAGGCATTTAACAGCTATCTTTGGGGTTATGAAAGCTTTAAAATGACTGTCAAATGTTTTTTGACTCCGTTAACACCAAATACAGTCAACTTATATGGCTTTTCATGGGCTTTCATGGTAAGTATTTATTTTATTATGATATGTTTCATTTTTTTATTCAATAATGCTTTTGATTTATTGGCGTTATATTATAGGCTTGGGCATTTGAAGCCATTCCTTATTTGAGACAATAAGTGAACTACCAGGAAGAAGTTTCCTGTTCAAGAATCCTGAGATGGTTGTCGGCCAAAACTGATGAAAATATAAAATTTCTTGATCTTTTCAATCTCCTAAAGGAAGAAGTAAGTCTAATTTTAATCAAGCTTTTGTTTTAATTAATGATTATTTTAAATGATTTCATTATCATTCTAATAGATGTACTGATTTATTTTAGATTGTCCATTCGTGGCTTGTTCAAATCAATCGAGAGTTGAAGATGCCATTTTTTCTTACTTTACGGTCTGTGCAAACTTTATCAGACCCTAAGATCGTTGATAGAATAAAAATGGAATTGCTTTGAGCAACAACCATCATAAGAAAAATAATTTTGGAGGGTGATCTTGTTGTTGATGATGATGGTAGTGGTAGTGGTAGTGGTTCTACTGTTGGGGCTAGTGATGCTCCTCTTACAATTTTTGAAATAACAAGCTATTACGATTATGATCATACTGGTTATATAGATTTTGCCACTTCTAGCGAATGTTCTGCATGCAAATATCAAGACTATAGGGCAAAACATGATGAAGTGATTAATGCTATTAATGAACTAACTGCTTCTGTAAAGAAAATGACATCCAAGAGAGGGTGTCATTCCATCAAAGAGGATTTTATATCCATATACTCCACTAGAGATCAAGATGGCTAAGAGGAGAAGGAAAGATATTTCCAAGGCTTCATCAAGCATTAAAAAAAAGTAAAATTGCAACGCCTCTGTCTTTGTCTTGCACCATTGTTCAATGTACAAGGGACACAAGAGATGAGTATGAGCTGAAGGACTAAGGGTCACCCTCCACTGGAAAGGCCCTAATGAGATATGTGTCAACCCTCAATTGGCAGGTTAACATCTCAACCTACGCTGGCTATGTAGTTCTAGAGTGCAAGGACTGCTACTAAAGGTCACACCCTCAACTGACAGGTGAGCCCCCATCCCTGGGTTCACTCAGTGCTAAATCCTACTCCCAACTTAACCAACTCAAAATAATGAACTATTCTAAATTTAACTGATTATGATAACTGACTGAACTGATAATGCTCATAACATGTCTGAAACTATTCTGAAGAGACTGAAACTAAGTAAATAACTATATTTTTGGGTATTCATAACCCCAGGACTCGATGGCAATAATAGAAAAATAGTACTAAAACTTTAAGGACATAATATGAAAAATTCATTAAAAGTTCATTCTTGTAGGCATTTCATCAAACACTTGATGTTCATAGTTTAAGCTAAGCATGGGAATAGTTTAAAGCTTGTAGAAATAACATGATTTCAATATCATGGTCACTAATTATGATCCAAATCATCGAATAATATTATTCAAACGTGTGGAGTTTAATAACAACAACAATTTCATGTAAATGTGGTATAGAATCACAATTCATGGAGGTTCATAGTCAAAATCATAATAACTTGTAAAAATCATAACTTTGAATTTAAAATTGGATACTTGGACTCCGTGGGTGGAATGGACCCATGGATTAACATTTAACATATCTGGGTTGATGAATTTATGAGAGTTCTTGGGGTTTTTCTTGAGATTTGATCTTGAATCTTGAAGGCTAAGGTTTTGTTCTTAAGACATGATTAGTTTCTTAGAGAGGAATTATGAGCAATGGGGAACATAATACTCCTTTTAGGGTTGTAATTACGTGTTTAGGATGGATTTAAGGCTATGGGAAAAGACCAAACAGTCCCTGGGAATTAAATCGCAAAACTGGAAAAATCCTAATTTTTGGCTCCGGTGCGACGCGGTGCTTATCACATCGGGCCACTGGAAGAGGACAATCTCTATTTTGCCTAGCGACGAGACACGGTGCTATTGCATTACGCCACTAGAAACATACAATTTCGAACTTGTACCTTGGCGAGATGCGGTGATCCACTAAACATGAAGTTACCTCTTGGCGTGATGCGGTGTTATCGTGATTTTCCACTGGAAAAGGACGACCTTGATTTTGGCCATCTCTGCGACGCAGCCTTATCGCAATGGGCCACTGCCTTTCACTAAAAGTGCCATAACCTCTCACTTAAGTATCGGATTCTGGAAAAATTAGTATCGTTGGAAAGCTAATTCAATTTCCTACAACTTGGTGGGTCTTGAGCTGGAAAATTCTCAGTAGAAAAAAAGATATGCTTGTTTGAAGTTGGCTAAAGCAATATTCTTCTTATGAACTCAATCGATAAGGAATATTTTGATTCATCTAATAGCTGGGAGTTATTTGAGGCCTTAATATACATCAAAATCACTCATAAAACTACCTAATAGTTATAATGTCCTTTGCATGAGCTTGAAACATAGTTCTAATATTGGTTTGGATTTTTGGGGTATTATAATAGGATTATCTGGACAAGGCATAAAAGCATGACTTATACTCTACTACAGTCATGTAGCCCTGCTTCAAGTGGTCAAACTCATCACATATATAATTTCTTAGACTGTGAGGCACGATATAATACCCCAAAAAATCCAAAACCAATATTAGCGCCATGTTTCAATCTCATGCATAGTACATCATGATTATTTTATAGTTTTATGTGTAATTTAGATGTATATTAAGGCTTCAAATAACTCCCAGCTATCTGACGGATCAAAACAGTCCTTAACGATTGAATTCTTGGAAAGGATATTGCCATAGTCAACTTAAAATGATCATATCTCTTGTTATACTATGAATTTTTGAGCTAATGGCCCACCAAAAGATAGATAATTGAATTATCTTTCCAAATATACCAATTTTTCCAAAATCCAAAATCGGAGCAAAAGGTTATACCCATTTTCACTTCGGCATGTCCGCCTGGCAAATGAGTGACGACATAAGCTGACGACTTATCATAAGTCTAACGGCTTATTAGTCCATGTCATCAGGCTTAGACAAAAGCCCAAAAATTCCAGCTCCTAGGTGACGACCTGGGCTGATGGGCTATCACAGATCTGACGGCTTATCAGCCTTGGTCGTCAACTGATAGTTTCAGCAACTGGGAAGTAATTTTGTAGGGCTATTTTGGTCTTTTTACCTCACCCTAAACCTTACCCCTATGATCTAAAACACCAAAAACACATATTTAGGTATTGGTATTTAGTTTCAAAAGCTCTTAACCCTCTTTGTTCCCAAGAACAAACTTAGGGTTTCTTCTCAATTAACTTCAAGATCCCATCACACTCTCCACAAGATATTCAAGAATTAAGATTCCCAATCCAAGAAAATTCAAGAAAGGTCAATTTGCTTTTAAGATTCAATCCCTAAGATATGCGTAGTGTTCATCCATGGATTCCTTTCATCCATGGAGTCCAAGAATCAAGTTTTAAATAATAAATTATGATTTTTTTGTTATGGTGTGACCATGTTCATGTTGATGGTTGTTATTAGAGTTTCAAGATGGTATCTTAATGTATTTTCAGGAAGTAGGTAAGCATCTTAGTTGAAATCCATGAGTTTGGGTGGCTCAAGATTGTTAAATTGATGAATACACCTATGCCACAAAGTGTGCATGTAAGATGTTTGATAAAATGCCTAAAAGACTAGAAGTCATGTATTATAGTGGAATTGTGACCTAAATGACAAATGCATGCTAGACCCTTATGAAAATAATGACTTCTATGATATTATTATGCAACATGATTGTTGATGGAATGTTCATGAAACTAGATTGATGGACTTATGGCATGCTGTTATGTGCATTCCCTTCCATGTATAAGACTTTGAGAACTATGTGTAGTATGAAATCCCCAACTTATGGTATTTTGAATTATGAATATTGGTCATTTGTTCAAGAAGAGCAAGTCATGTTTTGTCAGTTTCCTTCCATCGAGTCCTGGGATACTTGTACCTGACAATTTAGTTGTGTGCCTAAAGCCATGTCATGTTTCACGATACTCTCAGTCAATCCATGATCCATAGAATTCAGTCAACCATGTAACTCAGGAAATCTCATAAATCTCAGTAGTTCAGTAATCTCAGTGATTTCAGTATTCCAAGTAAAATCTTAGTAACTACAGTACTCTCAGTCAGTCCTCAGACATCAGTACATTCCGCCAGTCAACGAAACTCAGTAAACTCAGTTTAGCTCTGCTAAACAATACCACTAGTATCAGTTCAAATAATCAGTTCAGTTCAGTTAATTAGTTCAGCTCAATTAATCAGTTCAGTGTCTTTCAGATAGGTGTAGGATTCAGCACTGAGCAAGCCTAGGGATGGGGACTCACCCGCTAGATAGGACTGAGATCCCTAGAAGCAATCCTTAAGTTCCAGAACTACATAACCAGCGTAGGTACGAGATGTCACCCGTTAGATAGGAATGACATACTCAGGGATCGCCCATTAGTATATTTAAATATAAAGGACTGAACCCAGGGGTTACCAGCTAGATTAGGACTGACTCCACAATAGTTGTCTTTACCAGTGACACGACACTAACACCCTTCCAACTGGGGTTACAGGTTGGACCCCAGACTAACTAGAAAGGGGCGTGTCGGTTAGATGAATACATCCCACAGTTTCAGTTACTGAATCAGGACTGTCAGATACAGTCAATCCTTATCATTATCAATAGACTCTGGGATCACCCACTAGATAGGACTGATCTCAACTATGGTCAATCAGTATCAGTATCATTAAATTTAAAGATCACCCGCTAGGTAAAACTGATCTCAGACTAAGTCAAATCATCTTTATTATTATTATAATTAGAGATCACCCACTAGATAGGACTGATCTCATATTCAGTTACTCCATACAGAACAAAACTCAGATAGTTCTATCAGAACTTAGACTGTCAGATATAGTCGCTTAGTATCAGTTACATCGGTTATGCCAATCATCACATCATATCAGTTATATCAGTCATCATAACTCATATTATCATTATTTAATTTCAGGACTGTTAGACACAGTCAATCAGACCAGTTCTTCATAATTCGAACTGTCAGAAATAGTCATTCATCTATTCAGTAATACAGTATCAGTTCCTCACTTAGTAGTGACTTACATATTAATATCAGTGAACTCAGTCATTCAGTATCTCAGTATCATTACACTCATGTTGTTAGCATTCAGACTCAGTAGTCAATATCACCACGAGTTCAGTTATAGTTACTTATGCATGTATGTATTCTCACGTTCATATCAGTCAGCATTGTTCATGCATATAAACCCTTTGTATTTAGCCTACCTCACTCGTATGCTCAGTACATTCAGTCGTACTGATGCATTCGTGCTATTTAGAGTTAGCAATGAGTCCTCATTCTTTGAGGACACGATTACTACTTTATTACTCCAGTATTTTAGTTTGTCTTTCAGTAGTCGGGATTTAGTTGGAGACATGTTCCTTCCACTCCTTACTTTAGATAGTTATAGGCTCTCAGACTAGATTACAAACTAGATTCAGATTTCAGTATTTTAGTTTTATTTTGATATTATTATACCACTTTATTCAGATATTGTTATTATTCAAATTATGTTCAGTATTGAACCTTATGGCCTTTCAGTTCATGTTTCCGCATTTATTGTCATATATTATGCAGTGTACAGGTACATATATAAGTCATGGGTTAGCTTGTGGTCCTTCAGGGTTATGAGCACCATGTAGCATTTCGATTTAGAAAATCAAGGCGTTACACACGAACCTCTCTAAAATGGCATCGACAAATAGATCCCAAGTCATATTGGGAGAATCAAGAGGTCTGTAACTAACCAGTAACCTCCACCAATCCCTAGCATTATCTTTCAACTGATAGGTAACATAAACAACTCTACCCGAGTCCAATGAACCCAAATTATGGAACTTCTCTCGACAATCAATCAGGAACTCATAAGCATCCTCGTCCATAATACATTGAATCTAGAAGGACCCAAACGAGTAAACCTTACAAACATCTTTTAATCCTCAGAAGACATAACAGTACTCACAGCAAGAGGAAACATATGAATCTAACAGCTTGAGATCCCATTTGAGGAGGTAACATAGATAAAGGATGAACTCCTGATCTCAAAACACTATGCTCAGATGTCCGTGCTGAAATAAGAATAGGACTCAGGGTGAGGAGTACCCAAAATAGAAGTAGGTACAATAGAAGGATCCACACTATAAATTGGAGGAACACTCAGTATAACCAAAGGAGAACCCTTTAAATGAGTCAACAAATGTACCAATAACCCCTCCAAAACTAGGCAAACTCTAAGGAGCTGGAGTAGAACCCACAACTCCAACTTGATCAACACAAGGCTTAAGGGAGTGTCCCCTAGCACTTCTCTTAGACGGGGCTAATCCACATGCCCGTCCACTCCTTCGAGTTCGTCCATGACTCGAGGCTCTCTCTCTGGGAGAAGGCTCCATATCTCTGACCTTGCGAGACCTAGTAAACACTACATGTACAGAAGAAATGAAACATAACTTAGAACACAATGTACAAAAGAAATTTGCACGATAAGAAATAAAATAAGGGAAATTTTCTAAAGACATCATATAGCCTCTCAAAGATAGATAAAGATGTCTATGTACTGATCCACGAGACTCTATTAAACATCCCATTCTTACACCATTGAGACCAATGAAAACCTGACTTCTATGATACCAATATGGCATGACCCAAAATCCAAGAGTCATGATGGCACTCATCGCGACAAACCTTGACGAGTAAGCCTATCACCCAAACTAATACACAAAGGAAAAAGATAAAATACCCCCAGGTAAGGCTTCTATAATGAAGCTGAACCAGATAAGTATAATAAATATGAAAAGAATATAATCAATAATGCAGTCATAACTCCTAAACCTGATGTCAACAGTATAAGAACATATCTAGTACAACTAAAATACAAGTGAAATGCATAAAGTATCCAAAATACAAGAGGAACTCTGTCTCTAATATGAAATTAAAGACATAGTCTATAAGAAAGGTAGTAGAATTCATCCAGACGTCTGAAAGTCAACCACTACCTTGAAAGTACCAGATATCACCTAAATCGACCAAGCTTGGGTGCACTCTAACTAGGACATGCACTGAAAGGGCGCAGTAGGCGTGAGTACCATCCACTTGTACTCAGTAAGTATCATAGGCTGAACGAGCAAAGTAGAAAATAAAATATAAATATACACTAAAGGGCACGTCACCTTCAATCAGAAAATATCTCTCAATGGTAGCCTATACCACTTGCACTAGCAATTCTAGTATACATATCACATATATTGTAACAACACAACCAAGTAGAGCACAAATATACATAATATCACACACGCTTAGTGACAAGGAAGAACATGTATATAAAAGATAGTAAAGTACAATTAGTGGAAAATAAAACACATAAAGATATAGCAATTCAATCACAATATGAAAACAATAAAGAAAATGACTTGTATAATAATAGGATAATGATGATGCATGAGGTCCTCACACAACCTCCGTATTCACCCAAAAAGGCAATCCTCCCGACATGGGACCCATGGGGGGTTCATCAAACCATATACAATCCATAATCCATATCCATATCTCCTTTCTGACATATCTCTCGTGAAGGATTTTATAAGGTGTTGCAATATCTCCTCTTCGGCATATCCCTCAAAGAGGGTTTTATAAAAGGTAATGCTAGTGTTTATCAGGTGTTGCCATAGTGTTACTATTTATTTCATGAATGAGTATGATATGAAGATGTAATGATCCACAACCAACCACAATGATATATTTCCACAACCAACCATAATGTTACATTTCCATAACCATATGAGCAAATATCCACTCATTGTTTCTGCCCAACAATGAATTTCCACATGTTTCATATGCCAATAAGTATGAATATATCACAATATATCATCGGTACCACAAAAAGGCATTTTCAACAACACAATACAATTACTCACATGTATTTTACGCTATCAACATCCAATAGAACCCAACATGGTCGTACATATCGCATAATATTTCAATTTTAACAATTATATCACATATAGACCCACACACGGGCACAATACACAAATAGCCATTTATCATTATTAGTTTCCACCCTTAACATGCATTTTGTACCAATATTTACTACCCAACCCAGTCTAAAAGAGTTAAAGCCATAACCTACCTCAAAAATCGGAATCGATCTACAATACTTCAACCACAAAGCCCTACTTGTCACGAACAGTCCCAAAATCAACTGAAACTAATAAAGATATAGTCAATGGGTCAAAATAAGGCTAACAATACCCATATTACCCACTTTTGGTTTGGGGTCAAAACAGACCCTCGAAATAGGTTTTTGAAAAAAAGGGGCAAAATCATAACTTTACTTCAAAAATGGTTTCCAATACCTTTAGGAATCTACAACTGAAAACTCAAGTCAAAGCGAGTAAAAAAATGAGGTTCAAATAAAAGAAAAATTATTTTTGAGCTTTACGGGGTAAAACTTTTGAAATCCATTTTAAAGTGAAGAATCAAAGTTGTTTTGAAGATGAAATCAGGAAAAAACTAATAATTATAGGATTAAGAACATTATTCAAGTGAAAAGGTTTAGAATTTGGGGCTAAATCAAGTACTAAGATTTTGGGATTTTTGAAAAATTAATCAAGAAATTCGATAAAGAAAAGGATGAATTCTCACTTTAAATTTGTAAGAGAATCAAGAAATATATATTAATCTAGCTTCCCAAGCACCCACAAGCTTCACTTTTAAGCTCTCACACTATTTTAGAATTTAACTCTCCACATGCAAGATGAAAAACGAGCAAAAATCGAACAATTTATACTCATACCAGGTTACCAGGTGCATAAGGCATAAAACGCATTCCTCAAATGAGTTTTACTCTTTGTGATCTGGTTTGTACCAGCAACCTGGTGCACTAGATTTTATAAGTCCAAAACGGACTGCGATGGGGTGCCCGAGCCTTGTTCAAAATCTGATATATGCAAAAGAACTATGTAACCAAACTAAATTCGATGCTCTAGACTCAATGGCTATATCAGAATTTCAAAAAACCATTGTTTTCACAAAGTCAACTCTCGAAACTAAAAATCACAATTTTCCAAATCGAAGGTCTAAGTGAGATTTAAAGCCATAAAACCACACCAATCATGTTACCACCCTAAAATCAATATTCTGGATTTGTTGGCACAGTCTGTTAAACCATCCATTGTATGAATTAAAAGATAACCACAAAATTCCAAAATAAGGCTCTCGAAGCTACCAAAAGCCACAATATTGCATAAATGGTACCAAAATGCACAAGATCCATGTCAATTACCCCCACACCCCAAAAATATCATAATACAACTATGGAGAAAGGTAAAATAGTCACACACGTAAAATTATAAATTTCACATAGTTCAACAAATTTCAAATTGTTACAAAAATATTATAAAACTTGCATATTACAAGGTCACAATGAGAAAGAGTGTTTTGTGATCCACCTAAAAGTGCTTCCAAAGGAAGAGGAAGAAGGTGACAACAAACATCATGACAAGGAGGAAAAAAAAGGTGGGAAAGCGGCTAAAAATCAACAAAAAGAGGGTGCAACAAAAATGTAGGTTGACAACGGAAAAGGTGTACTAGGAGAAAAAAGGGAGTTTAAATAGCAAAGAAAGAAGAATACATACAGAAGGGGAAGACAAAATCATAGGGGGAGGTATGAATGAAATCCCAAAATTTCTACAAAAAATAATGATGTTATAGTGGACAATAAATTTGGAGCACTATAAGAGGAGAAGTCAACATCTAAATAAGATAAAGCAGAAAATAAGAACGAGAAAAATGAAGATACAGTAGAGAATAAACAGATCAATGAGGGGACCAATAAGAATCAGGTAGATCAATTTAAGGAGAAGATGGAGCATATAAGGGAATCTATTGATTAGGGCAAACAACATAATATACATAGTTCTGCTCAAATTAAAAAACTCAGAAGGGATCAGTTAAGGAGGCAGGTAAATTAGTTAAGGAGACTGATGTATCAACAAAGAATTATAACTAGAAAACTAAGTAAATCAATGTATCCATGGGTTAAAATAGAAAATGGAGAGCAGCCCACTATGGCGAGCATTTTGAAGAATTATAATCCTAAGTTGCATGCAACTATTGCTTTTTTGCATTAGGGATGATAAAGGGGACCTAATATATGATAAAGCCAAGGGTATAGGGGAGATAACTAATATGGTGGCTGAGGCATTAGCTATCAGGGAAGCTTTGACATACTGCCAAGCTCTGGGTGACTATTGAAACTAATTAACTCATTCTGAAGAGAATGATAGAAAACCAGTGGAAGGTGCCTTGGGAAGTGATAGAGAGTGTTGAAGATATAAGTTGCATGCTACAAACAGTACTAGGGAAAGTAACTCACATATTAAGGAGGGGAATACAGTAGCTGATGCACTTGCAAATAATGTAATTGAACAACAAGAAATAAAGTTGTACAAAAGTTTCAAAGATCTACCACAACAATAAGCAGATCCATCAACATGGAAAAACATCAGAGTCCTAATTTAAGGATTAAGAAACGAATGATCAACAAGCAATAATGCAATGTAATAATTCAAGGAAGATAAGAAAGCAAACATTCAACATTAAAGATAATCGCAAATGGGATCCCAATATTTACAAATTCAAGGGAATGTGAGGAAATAACATGCACAAATCTTTTAATGTTAGTCTAGACAGAGACAAAAATGATGTGCTAAACCTAGCTATCCAAAAACTCACCAAAAAGAAGGGTGTTTTGAGCCTCCCACTAAAGCACTTTAGCTTTGACAAATTTCTTGAGGAGTTGTTTGATAGACCATCAGAATCTGAAAAACACAAGGAAAATGAGAAGGATAAAGTAAGACGATAAAAGGAAAACTAAAGTCAAGAAGGTGAAGAACTTACAACATTGGTCAAATCAGAGTGCTGGCATGATACAACAGTCCCATGAGAATAAACGTCGGCTACCTAAGATATTGGTGTGGTTAAAAAGATGGAGATGACTCAGAGGAGGCATGAAATGAAGGGACAGGTACAACTCAAAGAAAACATTACTCAGGGAAGGCGGTGGAGTAAGCTGACGAGTACTGAATACTCTTGGACAAAGGATAGATATTTTAGGTGGGATAGGAAACCTTTCAACTTTCATGTAATGGATCGAGTGTTGGGCCCATGTCCATGTCAATGTACAGAATTTTTGTTAGGCTTTTGGGTCTATTTTTATTACTAAAATGGTCCGGCTAGGACACAAAATTTAATTTTAAAAAGAAACCTCTAAGTTGGTGGTTGGTCATAAGAATTTCAAATACAATTTCAGTTAAAATAAGTAAAATTTATTTTCAGTTTTTTCAGTCTTACTTTTCTCACAATAATTCAAAAATAACTTCAATTTATATTAATGATCGGACACAACTCCAACTTCAACTACAAATCAAACGAACATATGAGAAGATAGGAAAATATTTTCCTCCGTACAAAGCACACACTAATTGTTAATACTTCTTCCATTTCAAAAAGAATAATCTACTTTTCTTTCAGTCCATTTAAAAAAGAATGGACCTTTCCTATTTTGACAACACTTTGATTCCAACTTGCCACATGACATGTTTAAACCACGACATTAAATGATATTTTGGTACATTTAAAAATAATTTATATTTAAGACCTCAAAATTCAAAATTATTCTTTAATTTTTTAAACTCCATGCAAAGTCAAAATAAGTTATTCTTTTTTAAATGCAGAAAATGATAAATATAAGAGAATATTATTTTTTTTCCGTGAAACATGACACTTGCCTTTACTTATTAGTCAATTTAGAAAAAGAATACCCCTTCGTCTCATTTTATAATTTGAAACTTTATACTAAATGATATAGCTTCATAATTTAAAATTATCATGGCATATGAAAATAAAATATTTTAAACTTTCAAAAGGAAATATTCATATTCTGAAAGAAGCGAAATGATTTTAATTACAGAAGTACCATTTATGTAGTTGGGGTCAAGATGCTCTCAAAGTGACGTGCATAGTAAAGTTCTAATATAGACGTGAAAATTTGATGAATCTAATTAATATTTAAATACTTAATTAGCCTTTGACGTTGTCACATAAATAAGAGAAGATTACTTAAAATGACAAACATTTCTCACCTTAGATTGGGGAGAAATGATTTTAGTAGACAAAATGATTCATATTTATCAAGTAATATCTACAAGTTTTCAATTTAAGAAGACAAAAGAGAGTTACCCCTCCAAATACGATACTTTTTTTTTTTTTTTAACTTCGTGGTGGTTCTTGCCTTTCGAAACAACTTCAAAATGAATGTATACATGAAACACCAATTATTCTAATTGCATGTTAAATTCATTTAATTTTATACTTTTACCATGCTTTCTTACTTTATTTCTCTCTCTACTCCATTCTTCTCATCCCATTAACCTATTTCTTTGCATTTTGCCATTGACTAATCGCTTAAAAGCTTCCAACCTCCTACTTTTTTTTAGGTAACTAACTTATTTTCATTAATCACCATGGAACATTACAAAGCAAGTTGACAACCTCTATTAGCTTAATCCCACAAATCCAGTGAGTAACACCTAACAGCCCAAAGATCTTCTGACTATGAGCTATATCATAACAAGCAAGTTTGAATAAAGGCTCTGGTATTAGCAGGAGCCCTTAATTACAAGCAAAAGCAACAGTCCTATTAATTCTATCGCTTTCAGTTAACTTATTCTCAAAGACTCTTTGATTTCTTTCACTCCAAATAGCATGCACCACCTCAGTATAAACCATTGTAAGGATTTAAGCTCTTGCAATCCTTCATTCAGGACTTTTGATTGCCCAATGAATTTGATGTTGCCATATTGCTCCAATATCATTCAACTGCTGCATCCAAGTAAATATATTACCCCATAGCTTCCTAGTGAATAAATATTGTACAAATGGTCCCTAGTTTCATATTCTTGCTGGCACAATACACATTTAGGCTCTGCATTAATACCCCACTTTGTCAACCTGTCCTTGGTGAGATGTTTATCCTGAATTTGCAGCCACATAGTGAAAACAAATTTTGGCCGAGCTAGATTGCTTAACATTAGACACTTCCATGGAATCCTGAGTCTTTATCCTAATAGCCTCAAGTAAATCTTCCTAGTCAACTTCTTCTACAATAGTATATGTTACTGGTGATTGTCCCAAAATTTTCTAGCTTCCATAATCTTTTTACTCATCCAACAAGCCTGTTTAGGGATAGCCGTAAGTTGTACATTCTGATTCTTTATATAGAACATGTGTATCCATTTAATCCACATTTTATCTTGTTTGTGAGTGAGGTCCCAATAAGCACCAGCAAGAGCAGCCTGGTTCCAAAGATGCAGATTAATAATGTTCAAACCCCCTACTGACTTAGGGGTGCAAACCTTCTCCCAAGAAACCAAAGCTATTTTAGTAATATTATTAGACCCTAGTCACACATAGCTCGTGCAATATGACTTAATCAGATTCACTACCTTACTAGGCATTTGAAACATCTAAGCCCAGTAATACTGAACTCCAAATAAAATTCTGTATAAGATGTAACCTTCCTGCATGAAATTTTTTTTACAGTCCAAAATGAGATTCTCTTAACAATCTTCCCAACTAAGGATTGTCATTACATTATAGTAAGTTTCTTTGTTGATAGGGGCATATCCAGGTACTTAAAAGGAAGCTCACCAGTAGTATAACCAAGGTATGTCATTATAGCATCCTTTTATGTTGGCTTGACAATTCCAAAATAAACAAAACTCTTCTCTAAAGTAGCTTTAAGCCCAGAAGCAAGGGAGAATTGAGTAAAACAGTCATTTAAGGTTGCAATAGACATCAAATCTCCTCTAGAAAACATCAAAGATCATCAACAGAAATTAAGTGTGTGATGTTTAATTTACTACATGTAGGTGAAATTTGAAGTTTTTATTTAGACGCAAACCATTAAGACTCCTACTCAAATACTCCATGTCTATAGCAAATAGGAATAGAGACATAAGATCCACTTGTCCTAGCCCCCTAGCCGCATCAAATGGTTCCATATGCTCACCATTAATTACCATTAAATAGTTGATGGTTTGAATACATTCTATGACCCAGTTAATAAATTTACTAGGGAATTGTATTTCCTCCATAACCTGCCTTAAGTACACCCATTCAACACTATCATATACTCTTTGAAGATCATCTTTAAGCATGAATCTTGGAGATATATGCTTCCTACCATAAGTCTGTACTAACTCATGAGCCATTATGATACTATCTGCTATCTTTCACCTCGATATAAATCCTGCTTGAGCATCATTCACAACACAAGGTATCACCTTTTGCAATCTTATTGCTAATACCTTAGAAATAAGTTATAGAGCACAGAGCAACATGAAATTGGCCTATATTCTTTTATAGTGATAGGCTGCACAGATTTAGGTACAAGAGCAATTGCATTGCAATTAATCGGTCTGTACATAATTCTTGTCTCAAAAGAATTTTTTACAGCTTCGATGACATCGTCTTGAATAAAAGGCCAAGCTTTGGTAAAAAACTTTGCATTATATCTATCAACACCAGGTGCTTTATCAGCACCTATAGATTTAAGGTCCGCTATGATTTCTTCTATTGTTACTGGCGCACATAGTTTCACTTGCTGGTCAAGATTCAGTATAGTGCCATTTTTCATGATAAGTCTGTTAATTGCAAGCAAATATTCAGCAACAGTACCCATCAAACTCTTATAAAATTGTCTGATTTCATTTGTAATGTCTCTAGTATCCCCAGTTTATCACCTTCTAGAGAAGTTAGCTCTATAATGTACTTCCTTTGAGTCCTTTCTTTCATAATTGTAGTGAAGTACTTGGTATTTGTGTCCCTAAGCTTAACCCAATCAACTCTAACTTTCTGCTTTCTTCGGAGGTAGCCATATGGACTGGGTACATCTTACCCTCCCTAGACCCTACTTTGTGGGAACACAGTGGGTTTGTTGTTATAACTCTACCTTTCTGCTTCATTACACTTTCCTCCATGAATATTTATTCTTCTAGATTTATTTGAGTTTCCTTCTTCTCAATCAATATGTTAGAAATTGTAGGCATACTTTCTTTTATTTGCACTTGTATGATTTTAGTTCACCTTTACACAAGACAATCTTCTGAGTTATATTGTGAAATTCTTCATTATTTAATTTCCTGACCTCGGTCTTGAGATTCTGTAAATTTTGTCATATTTGTTTCATAGTACCTCCTGCTTTAATCTTCTTCTAGCCAACTTCTACCAGAGATAAGAAATCACTATGATTTGCCCACAGATTAAAGAACTTAAATGGTACATTGACTCTTCAGGTTATAGGCATAATTGTGAGTAACATGGGAGCATGGTCTGATACATTTGGCAGCCCATGTTAAGTGGACACATAACCCCATTTTGCCATCCATTCTTCATTACCAAACATTCTATCAATCCGACTATAAATTCCTCCTTTATTATCTTGCTTATTCGACCATATATAATACTCACCTTTCTAACGTAATTCTATAAGAGTGGACTCTTAAACACAATCATTAAAATCTTTAATCTCTGCATATGTGACAGGGTTCTCAAAAATCCTATCCTGAGAGTTCAGCACAACACTAAAATCCCCTCCCAAGATCTAAGGGATGGAAGTTCCTATGGCTATTAACTTTAGATCATCCCATTAGCTGTTCCTTTGCTCCAGTGTGTTGTATCCATATATAAATGTAAAGGCGCACTCTATCTCATCTAGTCTATTTCTAAGCTGACAGTGAAGGTATTGAACTTCAACTCTGAGTAATATAACCTTCAAGAATTAGGGATCCCACAACACCCAAATTCTTCCATTCTCAGCATGGGAGTAATTATTAAAATTCATCCAACTTGGATCACTATGTTTCATAATCACTCCAACTTTAGCTTGCTTGACTTTTGTTTCCACTAACCCTGCCAATTGTACATAATGAGATTTCAGAAACTACTTCAACTCCTTTTACTTATATCATTTATTAGCCCCCTTACATTCTATATCACCCAATTCATAGCAAGTTTATAGCCCCACCTTTATCAGTTAGTAAATTATCCATATAGTTTGAAATGCACTGAAGTTATTCCTACTAGGTGTGGGTTGCAAAGGTGGAGAATCCACCCTACTTGGCTCTGCATATTGTATCTTGGCTTTCTCTTTTATAGCAGTAACCTTTTGTTCCTTATTTAGTACAAGAGCTTGTCCTGTTGTTTCTTCTAACCTACAGATAGTAGCTGCTTAGGCTCCTTTTGCCTTTTTGTCATTGTATTCTCATACTTAGATGGACCAGCTTCATGATTCTTCTCTCACCATTTATGCACCAACTTTACTGGCTTTCTCTTTGGCACCTCAAATTTAGGCTCCTCACTCACATGAACAGGTTTATTCTTTTTCATATCAGGCTCCTCACTTTTGTGACCAGCTTTGAGCCATTTTCTACAGTACTCTGGCTTTCACTCAAACTAAATAGATTGTTGAAAATATCTCCCTAGTGGATCTATAATAGTAACATACTCTGGAAATAGTTTGGTCACATTAACTTCAATCAAAATAGTTGCATAGGATATCCGAGACTGGTGTTTTGTACATTTATCAGCATAGATAGGCTGTCCTATTGCACTAACAATACGGCTCAAAGAATCACAACCCTAATAATTCATTGGGAGGTTAGGGAAGCATACCTGTAATGGAATCTCCATTAAGAATTCCTAGTTAAAATCAAACTCAGTTGTCCATTGTTTCAAGATAATTGGCCTATTCCCTATAGTATGAGGTCCAACATGCAACACTACTTGTAAATCCTCCGTACTTTGAAATTTAATCGCATAATAACCATCCTCATGTAAGAATATATCAGACATCTCAATGTTAGTTCATGTTTTCTCCAAATTTTTTCATATAGATTTAGCCCAATGTATCCCCCATTACATATACTATTAGAGCACATGGTCACTTAGCATTTTCCTTTTCAACCTCTAATTTATCCAATTGGACCATAGTTTGTCCATTAATTATGGCAGGTGGAACATAATTCATAGATATACCATGGGAGGCTATATGATTCTTCTCAAATAGGATAGACCACTTGGTAGGCTTTTCCTGGGCATCTTCAATTTCCTTCGTTAGCTGTTGTTGCAGGGTTGGGATAGCCCAATTTTTTGTCACTGAGCTAGAACCCTATTCCATTAAATTAGGCTCGTCTATGACACTAACCACCCCTTAAGATCTCGGGGTTAGGGATCTCACACTTCTAGATGTCCTCTGATCACCAAGGATCCTTGGACTAGCACCTGCCGATGTATGCATCGCCGATTTAGCTTTCCCATCACTTTGTAGTTGTGAAGCCTCTCCACTTACTAGAGTACTCATCGAACTTCCAAAAGTAGCTACTAGTTGATTTTGAGGCCTTCCGCGACCTCTACCTCTACCCTTTCCCTTCCGTCTCATGGTGGAATCATGTTGCACAAGTTTTATTAACATGCGCTGATAGCCATACCAACCTCTACTTAGCCCCCTTATTCTATTATGTTTAATCTCTCCTAAATGGCTCTGATCTTTTATTTTTAATTATTTTAGTTTTTCTTTAAGTACGAAGATAAAGTGAGTGAATGTGAAGATGAAGATAAAGTGAGTGAATGTGAAGATGAAGATTTTAGCTTGTAAATTTTTCTTTCTATCTTCGTTGTTATAATCATTTTCTTCACGTCACATTCACTTCTAAATTAATATTTCCTCCATTTCATTTTGTGTCATCATTTTCTTTTTAATTCGTCCTAAAAAGAATATCATATTTTCTTATTTGGTAAATATTTAAAAACACAATTAACTTTTATTTTTATTGGACCCACTTAATTAAAAAAAGGTAGCAACACATTTTTTGATAAAGGACAGTTTGATAAATATTATCAAGTCTTCCCTTATTTTTTAAACTTCATATCCGGTCAAATGACGAGACATAAAATGGAACGAAAGAAGTATTAAATTATCATCAAATTAAAATTTAAAATTCAAAATTATGATAATTATGATGAATCAAAACTCTATTAAAAAAAAACTTAGTAATTTTATCAGTCGAAAAAAATTCAACTTCATGACAAATGTTTTTTAAAAAAAATCAGTTGACTTCCTGAAAGGAGAAAGAAGATGAGAAGAAATGGCAAATAAGAAGATACTTAAAAATTAAATAAAATGAATGACAAGATAAGAGGGAAAAAGAATTAAAACAAATTAAGTAATTAAAAAATATTTCTAATGAAACAAATGCTGGAAAAAAATTTAAAAATCTAAATTTTTTCTAATTGCACGCTCAATTGAAGACTGTACTACACTCTTCATGCCATGTGGGCTTATAAGGTATAGTAAATTCACTTTAAGCAAATAATGGTAAAGTAAGGCGGTGCAGATTTTGGTTCAAATTGTTAACCCGAACTGATAATTTACTTATCGGGTTAACGGTTCATTTTTTTAACTTATCGAGTCGGGTGTCGGTTTCAAATTTTTCATTAACGGATTATCGATTCGGGTGGCAGTTTTCTTAAAATTTATATCGGGCCACCCGATAACCCGATAGTCAAATAGACAACCCATATATAATAACCATTTCCCTAGTGCATTACCCACTGCCTAGCCCAAAATCCCATTTCCCAACCCAAGCCCACCGTCATTACTTACTCTAGAGACTTTAATTTATTCTCATTTCACATTTCATTTCTGATTTCATCATGCCTCTCACTCTCTTTGTCTCAAACTTAAGAAATTAGAGATGATCAAAGACAATTTGATGCTCGGCTATTGTTGTTGTGCTCACAGGTAATAATTTTTGCTTTTCTTACTGCTCAATCTTACTTTAAAGACTTAAAGTCTAAAATTTTTCTACTTCATCTTCAATTCTATCCAATTTCTAACCTATAATATATGCTTATACAAAGTTTGGCTTGATCCACACAAGGACGACCTATATATTTGGACCTAAACCTAAACGAATAATAACTTATTGATTAATTCATATCTAAGCAAAGGAGCCTTTGCCTCTAGATTTTGCATGTCTTTAAGATAAAGTTAAAACAAATATTGGAAAGTTAAAAATTATGAATTACAGGCTTACAAGTAAAAAATGTGACCACTAACATATATTGTTTTTAACTAATTCATTGAATATATTTGAACAACAAGTAGTAACGGATAATTTTAATAAATTCCCAAAGACAATAAACCAACTAGACTGAATAAAATGTCTTAATCGTCGTTGTTATTGAGTTCGCAGTGAAATGTTTAGACTAAAATGCCCCATCAATGGGTTGCCCAGCCTATTAGGTACGGATTATAGTATAATAATATGAATTATAGTATGTTGAACTTTTCATTGTTTGGTTCCTTTTGTAATAGTATAATATACATTTTATTGCCCGGCCTAATACTTTCAAGTTAAATTATAGTATAATATTATGATAATAGGTCATACTATGAATATGGGTTGCCCAACCTATTAGGTACAAAATACAGATTATTCATTTTAATACTTTCAAGTTACATCTAAGTTCAAAATTCTTCTTTAATTAGGTTAATAAATTCTGTCATTGTGGGGCATGCTGAACTTTTCATTGTAATATATTAATGGGAATTTATAAGTTGTTGGTGCCTTTTGTTTGTTAATTCGTACCACAAGCTATTTATTTCGTTCTGTTGATTCCATTAGTTTACTCTGTTATGTTGATTTTAGTTGACATTAAAGTTTAATATGTCAAACTATTTGTGGTGTGGTCTATTTTGCTCTATGCACATTGTTAAGTTTTGGTCATGTTATGTTGTAATTTTATTGTTGGCTTATTTTTTGATTTTTTTTTTTAAATCACAGTCACGTTGATACAACTAAAGGGCACAAAATAGTAGAGTTGATAAAGTGATTGGTGAGAGTATAACTTCTGATTCGAATATAGTTGAGTCTAAAATAAGGAAAGAAAGGAAAAAAGATCAGTTGTGTGGGATCATTTTACTCTTAAAGTTGATTCGGAAGGAAATAAAAAGGGTGTGTGTAATTATTGTAAACATGAGTATTTAGCTGATACAAAAGAACATGGTACAATGACAATGCTTGGTCATATAAGAAAATGCAAAAAAATATCTTGTAATATTGATACTAGGAAATCAAAGATAGCATTTCAACCGGGTTATAGGGGGTAAAAAGGGTGATCTATCAATTGTTTCATCAAAATTTGATCAAGAAGAGTGTAGAAAAGCATTGTGTCGTATGGTGATTCTTGATAAGTTTCCTTTTAGATTTGTTAAAAAAGAAAGCCTTAAACAATTTATGAAAGAGGTACGACCTTTGTTTCGAATTCCTTCTCATACAACTGTTACTCGTGATTATTTTGATCTCTTTGCTGAAGAGAAAAATAAAAAGAGGAGTTTTTTAAGGAAACTCAACAAAGAGTGTGTATAACGACCAATACTTGAATTTTTGTGCAAAGAATTAATTATATGTGTATTACTGCTCATTGGATTGATAAAAATTGAACTTTGCATAAAAGAGTTATTAATTTTTGTCCAATTTCTAGCCATAGAGGTGAAGATTTAGCGAAGAGCATTATTAAGTGTTTGCATGAGTGGGGATTGCATCGGATTTTCATGATTACTGTTGATAATGCTAGTTCAAATAGTGTGTGTGTGGCTGAGTTATCTAAGCAATTGACTAAGTGAGGGACCAATCTTATGGGTGGCAAGCATATTCATGTTAGGTGTATGGCGCATATCATAAACCTTGTCGTTCAAGATGGTATAAAAGAAGCAAGTGTTTCTATTGAACGAATTAGGTAAGCAGTGAGATAC
This sequence comes from Capsicum annuum, assembly GCF_002878395.1. NCBI lineage: Eukaryota > Viridiplantae > Streptophyta > Magnoliopsida > Solanales > Solanaceae > Capsicum > Capsicum annuum. Next base: position 30,061,305 of record NC_061113.1, on the reverse strand, counting down.
ATTAGGAAATCTCCTGCTAGATGGAAGAACTTTTAGGAATGTTGTGTGGATGAAAATCTTGCAAAAATGTCTTTATGCTTAAATGTTCCCACAAGGTGGAATTCCACCTACTTGATGTTGAACAGGGCTATTGAATATGAGGGTGCAATTTTGAATTATGTTGATCGTGATATTGGTTTGGCACATCATCTTGAGTTTGGCCATATTCGTATGTATGATAGTGATAATGATATTGTGGATGAAGAACAACCTACAGGTATACTTTTGAGTAGTGATTGGGATAGTATTAAAAGAATCACAAAATTTCTTGAATTATTTTTAAAGCTCACTTTGAAGGTTTCTGGATCATTGTCTATTACATCACATATTTATTTTCTTGAAAGTTGTCAAGTTGGTTTTTTCTTGACAAAACTGATATCAAGTGATCATACTGTGTTGGCTCAAATGGAAACAAACATGAAGAAGAAATTTTAAAAATATTGGGGTAATCCAACAAAAATGAATAAGATATTTTTTATACCTTGTGTTTTGGATCCTCATCACAAATTTACCACTCTTAGTTTTGCACTTAAGAAGATGTTTGGGGATAATGCACCAACTATAGAAAAAGATGTACGAGAGTATATGAAATCATTGTTTAATGAGTATTCATCATCTACTTCAAAAGACAAAGGTGGTAAACTATCTTCAGAAGTGGAGGCTTCTTGTTCAAACTCTATGGTTGATATTGGTGACTTTTATGAGGAGTTGAGTAGACACACATCTGGGAGTGGAGCCAAAAATTCTAAGTTGAAGTTGGATAAATATCTTACAGAAGATATTGAAGTTGGAACGTTCGATTTTAGTGTATTTCTTTGGTGAAAATATAACTTGGCTAGATTTTCCTTTCTTTCTGAGATGGCTCGAGATATTTTAGCTATTTATATTTCTATTGTAGCATCAGAATGTGCTTTTAGTACCAGGGAGCATGTTCTTGATTCATTTAGGAGTTCATTAACTTCTAAATTGGTAGAAGCTTTAGTGTGTCTACAAGATTGGCTTCGAAGTGAATTACAACCTATAAGTATTGACGAGGATTTAGATTCTCTTGAGCAACTTGAACAAGGTTAAAAAAATCTTGTATTTGGTGAATTATTTATTTAATATTTTTAATGCTTGAGTCTTGACTTGTTCTTTTAATTTATTTAGATTTGGCCAAAGTTGAAAAAGAACCTACCATTGATGACATATAGCAATTTGAATAAGGTAAGGTAAGAAAAGAATCTTGCATTTGGTTTCTAGTTTATGAAATTTGTACACTGGTCACTGAATATATGGTTTCTGGTTTCTAAAATTTACAGGTTTTCACACTGAATTTCTGTTTTCTAGTTTCTGAAATTTGCATAATGCATACTGTATTTCTGGTTTCTGGAATTTACAGTTTTGTACATATGATTTTTGGTTTTTGAAATTTACATACAGTATATATATTTTTTGGTTTCTGAATTTTGAATATTGTTTTCTGATTTTTGAAATTTGCATACAGTATTTTTGGTTCCTGGAATTCGCACAATGCATGTATGTATGTTGAAGGCATGTATGTTGAATTTGCACACTTCAGTTTTTGGTTTCTGGAATTTGCAGTTTTGTACACTGATTTTCTATTTTCTGTTTTCTGAAATTTGCATACTGTATTTCTGGTTAGCTATGCCGCGATTTCAAGTTAGTTGGTTTTTTGCTTAAAATGGTTTTATAGTGGAGTGAAAGTAACCACTTTTGCTTGTACCAGGGGAAATAAGTTGGTTATTCCTGACATTACTTTTGTGGACAATAAGATTGAAATTTTTCTTTATTTTATTAACTTTGTACCAAGTCAAATAGTGCAAGTGTTTATTATTTGCATTAGTCCTCTACACTTGTGCAATCACTTATACAAACAAAATGTAAATTCAACCTATCTGTTAGCTACTTCTTAATTTGTGTAATGACTTTCAATATACATCATTGTATATGCAGTCTGTCCTTTAAACAACTTTCAATTACGAGCCCTTCAAGTGTGATATCATTGCCTCCCATATGACTATACTGCAATCATATTCTGAATTAATTCTCAGTGTTTTCTTTTGCTTCCTGGAAAGATTTATCCTAAATTTTCATGTTGTAAACTGACTCTAATCAGCTACATAATTGTTTCTCTTTGACATTTTTAAACTATGCACATTCAACAAACAAATGACGAGTAGTTTAAAAATAGTAGCATTACACAAACAATATTTTTTGTTATGGTTAAGTGAAAGACACATTTTGCTTGTACCCGTAGGGAAGTAAGTTGGTTATTCTTGTTATTGTTTTCCTTGAGGATGGAATGGTATCTATTATATGTAACCTAATATGGTCTGAGAAGGGATTATAGGGAAACACTTGAATTTTCAACCAGCAGGGAGATGTATGACTTAGTTTTTCATTACATTGATTATTGAATAGAACTTTTACTGTCATTGTTGAGTTAATGTATAGCAAGTATTGCTAGGTTTATTTCTTTTATTTATATTATATAGTTAAAGTTTTTTGGGGTATTTCTAATATCTTTGTTTTTCTATTAATTAGGTTTCACTATGTCTCAGCATCGTGGTCCAAAAGTTCGATCACATATTTACAATCACTATCAAAAGATTGAAGAAAATAATGATAGAGGGTATAAAGAGAGGTGTATTCATTGCGGTAATATTTATAATTATCATCCATGACATACTGGGACTTCCTTCTTGAGGGATCATATTGATCGTTGTTTGGAGAGGATGGAGTATTGTGCTCGTAGTATAAGACTTGAGTAGTAATTAGTATTATTACTATGTTTGGAATTTGAACTTAATTTTCAAATTCTGTGACTGTTACTTTAGATTTTTTCTACTCTATTTGTGCTAGACCAGTAGACACTAGATAGTTTTAAATTTGTGAATTGTGACTTTAGTTTGAATGTTTTGTTACTTTGTATTATATTTGTGGCTTTGTGCATGGAAAGAGCAATAAGCACTAAGGCCTAAGCAGTAAGCACTAAGCAGTAGCTTGGCAGTCCGAAGTAGCTTACTTACTAGGTTTGAACTTTAAATTATATATGTTCAAGGTTAACGGTTAACCCGATAGCCGAACCGATAACAATGAAAAACTAATAAATCGATAACCGATTAACCAATATCTTAATAATTCTTTAACGATTTAGCATATATACAAACCGATAATGAATAAGTAAAATTGATATTTTTAAAATCAAACCGAACCGACCGATATGCAGCCCTATGATAAAGGGTAACTCTCACAAAGTTAAGGTATCTCTTTAAAAGAAAAAAAGTGTTATAGTTGAAGAGGACAATTACGTATTCTCTCATTTAAGATGGTTAATATGAAATTAATTTTTTATAAGTTGAAGTAAAAAAGAATCATACATTTTTATATTTCAAAGTAATTTAATGAAAATTTATCTAATAAATTTTATTGATCCTCCCATATTAATTTATGAGATGTAATTTAACTTAGCAAGGAGTTTAAGTAATTTAATGAAAAGTTCCGCGACAAATTTTATTAGTCTCTCCGTTTCAATTTATGCAATGTAATTTGACTCAGCACGGAGTTTAAGAAAGAAAGAAAGATTTTTGAAACTTATGGTCTAAAAGAAGTCATAGATATTTGTATGACTATACATATTTTTAATAAAGATAGAATGGATATTTTAAAATGAAAATGTTTTAGTATAAATTGGAAGAGAGGGAGTATCAAAATTCACACACATGTTACAATTCATGATCATCAATTTAAGATCCTTTCTTTATTTGTTAAACTTATATGCCATGTAAATTAAAATTGAGGGAGTATTTAAAAGTTAACAAGATGGACTAATTCCATTGAATTTGAGTGAGTTAGTAGGGGCATTTAGTTAAAGTGACAAAAAAGTTTCAATACGAGGTGTAGGTGACTCAAGTCTTAATAATTAAGTGTAGGCGATAATTACTTTATTATAGATTAGGAAAGTTGAAAAAGATGGAGAATAACCCGCAAGATTTTAAATTTATACTTTCATCCAAATATTAATCTAATATAATAGGAAACAGAGGAAAAAGTGTGTTTCTCTCTCTTCTCATCCATTGTTGTTTTCTCTCTCTTAGTGATTTTTTGTTGTTCATTATTGTTGCTGCTTTATTCAACATCTTATGCTTCATTATCATCATCTTCCACTTTATTATCATCTTTTTCTTCTTGTTGACAATTGTTGTTGTTGTTGTTGCCGGTACTGTTGCTACTTGACCAATTTCTTAGGTCAAATTTTATTTCGTACATCACTTTCCACTTTGGCATTACTTCACATGAGACTTTGGTAAGTCAAATTATGATTTTTAGTTGAATTTGTCATCTGGGTAACTACTGTTGTGCTATTTTTTCAACAATAGATAACACGCATACATGAATGTAATATAATAGTCATCTATTTATGTAACGCCTCGAATCTGGTACCTGGAATGCTACACGGTGCTTGTGACCCCGAAGGACCATAAGCTAACCCATGAATGATATCTATACCTGAACACTACATAATATACTGTATAAATATGAAATAAAAGGCTGAAAAGCCATAAGGTTCAAATATCTGATAAAACACAACATCTAAAAATACGGTATATCAATACTAAAACAACTGAAATAACCCTCTGAACATACTATAGTCTGAAGGCCTCTAACACTGTACTGTCTGAATAAGGAGTTAATGGGACATGTCCCCAACTAACTCTAACTACTGAAATAAACTAAGTACTGTAGAAGTGAAGTAATCAAATTATAACATCCTCAAATGATGAGGACTCACTGTTGACTCTGACTGTTAAAACTGGAATGCTACTGATGCTTTGGAGCTCGTACTTCTGAACCTATGGTATAAAACACCATATCACAAATACGTTAGTACGATTGAATATACTGGTATGCTAGTGAGGTAGGGTGAATGCAAAGGGTTCATATGCATGAACAATACTAATTGACTATATAACATGAATGTGAGAATACATGCATGAATAAGTAACTTTAATTGAATTCGTGATAATACTGACTACTGAGTCTGAATACTGATATCATGAGTTACAGATAACTGATGTAACTGATACTGAGTGACTGTATTTGATAGTCTAAATTCTGATGGAACTAGCTGGGTTTCATACTGTACTGGGTGATTATATCTGATGGTCTAGATTCTATAGAACTATTTGAGTTCTATTACTGAGACTAAGACTATAATTGTGGGAAGTAGTCCTTTAACTGACATGCCCCTAATAAGCTATTATAGCTGAGTTAGGGTCCAATCTATAACCCCAATTGGAAGGGTGTCAATACCGCGCCACTGGTAAGGACAAGCTGTGAGTGACCCTCATCTAACAGGTACTTTAATGAGAACGGCGGGACCCTCATCTAACAGGTTAAGCCACCTCATCTACCCTTATCTAGCAGGTTTGATGTCTTAACCTATGTTGGCTACGTAGTTCTGGAGAACAAGGATTGCTTCTAAGAATCACACCCTCTACTCGCAGGTGAGTTCCCATCCTTGGGCTCACTCGGTGCTGAATTCTACTTCCATCTGAATAAATATTAAACTGAAATGGACTGAGTTCACTACGTTGACTGATGGAATATTACTGAGATTTGATAACTGACTGAGATTACTGAGATTTTTGGACTGATACTGAATTTGTTGAGTTTTCCTGAGTCATGTAACTGACTGAATACTACTGATCATGGCTTGACTGAGATTATCATGAAACTGATACTGGTTCTAGGCAAACAACTAAATTGTCGGGTACAAGTACCCCAGGACTTGATACCATGAAACTGACAAGACATAACACTTCTTGGACACATAACCATAATCAATAATTCATAATACAATCACTTGGGAGTTTCATGAAGCACTTGGTTCTCATACTCTTGTACATAAATAGAAATACATTCAAATATATCATGGTTACACAATTCTAGTCTCATGGGAATTCTATCAAACAATTTCAACGCATCACAATAGCATGAGAGTCATTTTGAAACATAAGAATAAAGCATGGATTTATCATTTAGGCCCTATTGAGTTAATAAGCATAAATCTTACTCTCTTAGGCATTTTATCAAACATCTAGTATGCATAACTTAGGGCTTAAGCATGAACATCAACTTAATACATCAAGTTCCTTCATTTAACTTAATTTCATTAATTTCAATCCATATATTAACAAATTTCATGAAAACATATTAAAGCTTTCAACGTGGAAGTCGCACAACAACATAAACATGATTATAATCAATCCATAGCATGGGTTTCACAATTCATGATTTGAAAATAGGATTCTTGAGCTTCATGGGTGAAAGGAACCCATGAATCAATACTAAACATACCTGGGTGTATGATTTCTTGAAGATTGGTGGAGGAAAGCTTGAATTCTTAACTTGGAATTAAACACTTAGGGTTTCTTATTCTTGGGGATTGATCTTTGAGAGAAACCCTAATTTGGTATTGTGTAATAATAATGAAGTTATGAGCTCTGGTCTGGTATAATTAGGGGTTAAAATGGGTGGAAAAGACCCAAATACCCTTTTAAAATAACGTAAAATTGCTGATCGAAAGTGACAACGGTTTGGGAGACGGTCCGTCGATGGATCGACGGTCTGTTGGTCCATCTCGTCGTACTTGGCCATAACCTAAACTTTTTGCCTTGTCTACGACGGTTTGGGCGATGGTCCATCTCTAGCTTGATGGTCTGTCGGTCCTGACCATCGCACTTGGCCAGAATACAGATTCATTACCTTAGTCGCAACGGCTTGGACAACTGTCCTTCGCTAGCTCGACGGTTTGTTAGCCTAACCATCGCTTTTGGGCGGTTACGATAGTTCTCTATAAAACGTCTATAACTTTTTACTCCGATACTGAATTTGGATGAAATTGGTATCGTTGGAAAGATAATTCAATTTCCCACATGATAAAAATTCAAAATTAAGGAAATTCTATCTGATTTAAGTATCATTCACTTAGGAAGTCATCCCTAAATCTTTTGAAGACTAAATTAGACTTCAAAAAAAGTTTGGGGTATTACAATTTAAATAGATCGCTCATCTGTTATGACAGATGAGCCATCTGTTTCAATGGAAGACTCATATATTGGATTCATGTTTATAGTTCTATAGTGCAGTAACATAAATCGAACAGATGGGTCATCTGTTGCAACATATGACCCTTCTGTTACAATATACTAGTTATATATTGTAATAAACTAGTTATCTGTTGTAATAGGGTAAATATTTATTGCAACAGATTAGTAACTTATTTCTATAGAACCTGAAATTGATTCCAACAGACGCGTCATCAATTGCAATAGGTAAGTTATCTATCGCAGTAGATTAGTAACCTATTACAATAAAACCTAAAATCAATTCAAACAGATGCATCATCTATTGTAATAGGTAAGTCATCTGTCACAACAAATTAATTATATATTGTAACATGTGACTCATCTGTTGGAATCAGCTTTAAAGATTCTTCAGTACCGTAATATCTATCCTAACAGAGACTTCATATGTTGTAACAGGTGTATAGTCTATTGCAACATATGATTCACCTGTTACAACAGATGATTCATCCATTAAAATTAGCATCAGAAGCATAAGATGAATCCCAACAGGTAAGTAATCTATTACAACTGATCATTTACGTGTTGCAACATATTTTTCACCTGTTGCAACAGATTACATATTTGTTGGGGTTCATGTTATGGCACTATGAAATCACTATTAATTTTATTATGATATCATTATTAACTTTTTTAACAAATGACTTTATTTAGGTATTACTAATGTAGGCATTAATAACAATAGAGGTGAATTGTCATGGTCAATGGATTGAGTGGAGCAATCGATATGTATGACATTGGAAGGAGGGTGAAATGCAACAGACAATAGCTATGACATCTAAAGTGATGTTTCATATGATGATTTTGTGAACTTAATTATCAACTATTATGGACTGAATTGTCAATTGGAAGAACTCGTCATCAGCTACATGCACAACTCCTTTGAAAATCAGAGGGTACTACTTTTTAAGATAACTGATCATGTTCGATTGCGTGCTTATCTAATTAATTCAACCAAGTCGGTGTTAAGGGTGTATGTGGTTGAAAAACCAAGATAATGAGAATCGGAATGTAGAAGAAGAATAACGACAGGACATATTTGATGATAACTTGGATGAACTGGACATGAATATTCTAGATGATGATCAAACACCGACGCCCATTGGTGTGAGCAATACAGTGGGTAGTTCTTCTCAATCGACATAGTCTGGCAATCCACAAGACTACGAGACCGACTTTTACAAGTGAATGTCATTGAAGGATAAGGACAAAATATCTAATTCTTTTTTTATTGCTTTCTTGAAAAAAGATTTTAGAATAATGAAGGTGATTAATTCAAGAAAATTCTTTTACTTCAAATAAGATTATCTGAACTGCAAGTGGTGGTTGAGTGCGGTGAAGTACTTAAGTTCTAACATATTCATCATTCATAAATATGAAAAGTATCACATATATGCTTTGAAGCACATTTCGGGCCAAGAAACAAGTATAATGGAGTTTTGTTAGCGGCGGTGGTGCATGATGCAGAGAATCACATCTTTCCTATTACTTTTTATGTAGCTGACAAGGAATGCGATGCCTCTTATGGATATTTTTTTTTGAACAAATGCGAAACTGTGTAGAAGATACAGAAGAGTTGTGTTTTATTTAGATGGGCATCCGAGTATTCCAAAGATGGGTTCAATTTCTTACACTTCAGCTTACTTTGGTTGTTGCATGAAGCATCTTAGAGATAACATTCGGAACAACTTTCACAATGAAAAGGTCGTGACCCTTTTTTATAGAGCAGCTAAAGCATATAGTAGAGAGGATTTTTTTAGACGATTTCAATCAAATAATGGATATAAATCTTAAGGCAGTAGAACATCTCGTAGATTTTAGTTTTTAGAGATGGAACCGGGCATTCTGTCTGGCAAATAGGTACATTCTTATGAATTTAATGTCTTATTTGAGTTACAAGTTTAGTATGAAGCCGTACTAAATGATTCCTTTGTATAGGTACAATATTATGATATCAAACATAGCTGAATCGATGAATTCATTATTTGTGATAAAAGAGAATTTTCTACCGTGGCTCTATTTGATAAAATAAAGAAATATGGCAAATTTTTTCACAAGGTGTGTGAAGTTCGAGAGTGCTGGAACCAAATTTATTCTAGAAGCAGAAAAATAATATCAACGAACATCATTCTGGGGAATAGGTTATTTGCTCATCAAGTAGCAGATTACAAGTTTAGTAGCGATGGTCATGGTGATGTTGCCACGGTCGATCTACAAATAAGATCATATACATGTAGAGTTTTTGACTTGGAAAAAAAGCTCTGTCCATATGCTATGGCAGCGCTTCAAGATCAATACAGTGCTATAAAACTAAAATTTATGAGTACTCCTCTCCATATTATTCGGTGAAAAAATATATAATGGCATATAGTGAGCATATTACTACTATGCCTCCCGAAGAATCTTGGGTTGTTCTTGTAGAGCTTTTGGAGAGATTAATACCTCTTCCATATATTAACCTAAGCACTATCAAACCGTTAAGAAGGCCATATAAGAGGAGGAATGGAGTCGAAGAATTATTTCCATCAAGAAAAGACAAGTTCTCCATATGTAAAAACATTGTCCACAAACGAACTGTATGCCCAGATCACAATCCACCATGATAGTTGTAATAGCAAAATCTTGTGTTATTATTTGTTATGGAATTTGATGAATTTAACTCATTGTTGTGAATGTAAATGTAATACCTCGCAAAATCCTAAGCTTAACTCAGTCCCTAAAAGCTTGTTAAGGGGTCCCAGACTTAGAAAATTCTAGCTAAATATTTGGACTTAGTATTATTTGGGCCTTCGTAAGTTGGAAACTCTATTTCATGACTATTATGACCTTAAAATATCAATCTTTAGGTTAATTCATGATCAGGAATATCAGTAGGTGTTCTCAAACGAGTTTCATATTTTTTGGACCTCGTTTGAGCCACGTTTGGTAATCCAAAATAGTGTATCAACGTGATCATATCGCGGTGCATTGGCCATCGTGTCAATCAATATTTTTCTTCAGCCTCAAGTGCAAATTCCAGTGAACCGACGTAGACTCGATGTGGCATGTTGGCCATCGCATCGATGCCAATGACGCAGTGCATTGGTCTGCGCGTCGCTAAACCAATTTTTAGTCATTAAAAACCGCGTCCTGAGGGTTATTTGGGTCATTTTCCCACCACTATTCAGCCTAAAACATAAGATTCAACCCTCATTGAGCAAAATATACTTTCTTTCTCTCAAATTTCTCTCAAGAACAAAACCCTAGGACATAATTTCAAGATCAAATCTCAAAAACACTCCATCAATCTTCAAGAATTTAGCAATCAAGGTATGTCAAGTACTCATCCAAGGGTCCCTTCCACCCTTGGAGTCCAAGAAACTCTTTTAAACTTTAAATAAAGTGATTTCATGATTTCCATGATTTGGATTCAAGTGTATTCATGATTATAATGTAGATTGGGTTTCTATTCTATGATTAAGTGCATGATTTATGTGAAAGCAATTATTATGTATGTAGTATCATGTGAATTCATGTTAAAGCCTTAAAATTGTGATGCCCATGTGTTGATTAGTACTATATGCATATACAATGCCTTCCAAGTATTTGATGAGTTGTTCATGTGAATTAAATAGTGAGATTATATCATGTTAGCATGTATACTAGTCCATGCCATTCAAGTGTTTGATGAAAAGACTCTATAGATGCATTATGAACAAGTATGCATATGTACGCTATGCAAAGTCATGTGATGCTTTAGTTTTTATGCTATCGAGTCCTGGGGGTATTTAATACCCGACAATTTAGCTGTTTACCTAGAGCCAGTGTCAGCTACAAAATAATCTCATTCATGTCACGATCAGTAGTACTCTCAGTCTATTACAAAACTCAAGAAAAACTCAGTAGACTCAGTATTAGTCCAGTTCAGTTTAGTATTTAGTTTAGACCTCAGTAAATTTAGTCAGTTAACAAAATTCAATAGTATTTCGTTAGTCAATGAAACTCAGTGAACTTAATTCAGTTCAGTTAGACAGTATAATCATTAATAGTTCAGTCAAGCCTAGTATGAACTAAGAATCAGTTCAGTATCTATTCAGTTAGTAGGAGGATTTAGCACCGAGCGAGCCTAGGAATGGGGGCTCACCCTTTAGCTAGGATTGGGTCCCTAGAAGCAATCCCTAAGTTACAGAACTACGTAGATAGCGTAATTTTGAGATGTCACCCATTGCATAGGACTGACATACTCAATGATCACCCACTAGGTAGATGTAAGACCCCGTAAATCCTACTTGTTTCAGTCTTATATTGTATGCCAAAAGAAGTCCCAGACTTAGAAAATTCTAGCTAAGTATAAGCACTTAGTCACATTTTGGCCTTGAGATTTCAATGATTTTATTTTCAACCCTTAAGACCTTAAAATGCCAATTTTAGAGTGGAATCATGATCAGGGAGGTCAATGGGCATTCTCGAGCCAGTTTTGGATTTTTTCAGACCTCGTTAGAAGGTTGTTTGTATGTTAAAAATAGTGAGTCAACGTGAATTCAACGCGTCGCATCATCGATCGCGTTGACCAACTTTTTTCCAAGAATCAGATGTAAATTCCAGTGATTCAACACGAACTCAATGTGGTGCGTCGAGATTGCATTGGTACAGTCGATGCGGTGCGTCAGCCTGCGTATCACTGGGCTTATTTAATTTTAGTCATTAAAGATCCACGTCCCAAGGGGTAATTAAGTTAATTTCCCCCTTTCTTATTCCGCTCAAACACTAGATCAAAGCCTTTTCTAACCACATTAGGCTTATTTTTATTAATTTCTCTCAAATTAAAAACCCTAAGATTCAAAACTCAACCCCAAAAATTCCAAGATTACACCATTATTTTTCTAAATTGGTTTAAGATTCAAGGTTTCCAAGTTAAGAGGCTTAAGAATCCCCCTTCAAGAACACAAATAGAGTCTCAAAAGTAAAATTATTCATCTAGTTCATCATCCAAGGTATGTGGGGTTTGAACAAGGATAAATCTTTCATCCTTGTGCCCAAAGCCTATTTTAATTATAAAAGATACATGATTTTATGTGTTTTTTTCATGAAGCTAGAGATTATACCCATTATTGCTATATACAAGCTTATGATATTTCCAATATTTTAGAAGGTGAATCACATGGGTATGTTTCTATTATTATGCTTATTGCTGAAATTTTCAAATTTTATGATGAATTATGAATACTTATACTATCAAGCCAGAATTTTTGAGATGTTTATCATGATATTGATACATGGGTCATTAAGCCCTATTTAAATATTCTTATTCAAAGAATTGTTGTGCTATAAGCACCCCATGATTTGAATAATTTTAGATTTTAGATAAATATTTGACCTTTTGGTCTCAAAATAGATTTGAAATCCACTTTATAGATTTAGATTACAGATTTATTTGGTTTTCATTACAAACCGTTAGATTACTTTTAAAGTGGATTTTTTCTTGATATGTTGATCATAATATTGGGATTAGTATTTAGCACCGAGCGGGAAGTGTGGGATTAGTGTGACCTATCTTTCATTGAACTACGTGCCACCATAGTTACAAATTCAGATTATTCCCACTTCTAAATGGATGACTCAAATTATGATCACACAGATTAGATTGTTCTATTCCAATGGCAAGGGTAGAACAATCATAACCTTATAGGGGCTAATCGTGGGACATCATGGATGCTCACACGGTGTACAAGTCGGTTAGAAGAACCTCCTAAATAGATGCCCCCTACTCTTAAAATAGTTTTTAGTTAATTAAAGTCTTGAGATAAAGTGTTCACTATGCAGAATAAGTTTTAGACTTTTCTTAGCCTATATGATTTGAGAACAAGAACAAAATACAGATTTTAGAACAAAGTGTAATGACTCACAAGATTCATACTACCTGCTTTACTATTCATGATTTATGATTTTAGATTTCAAATTTTCTCAACCTTTGTGAGTCATTTACATTTAGCATGCATGATTTGATAAACAGTGATGATATTTTTACTTATTGCCTACATCCCCATATACTCAGTAAATCCTTAAAGTACTGATCCATATATATATCTATGTGCTACATTGTCTCATAATGTAGGTTCAGGTGCTCAGTCTAAGCAGCGACATTGATTTTCAAGCATCTCATCTGCATCCCTATAGTTGGTGAGTCCTCATAGTTTGAGGACTTAGCTATTCATGTTTCAGTTTATTAGTAGATATTCTTTTATTTATTTCAGATAGTTTGAGCCAGCTGGGGCCTGTCCCATGACTCTCTAGATTTATATAGTAGAGGCTAGTCAGACTACCAGATTCAGTCTTAGATCTCAGTTGTTGTATTCAGACTTTTCAGTATTTATTTAATCAGGTTGATGATATTATTATTTTCAAAGATATTCAGATAGTTTTCCACATTTTATCATATTTTATTCTTACATTTCCCCTTGTTGAGATTCAAATGTGTTAGTAGGCAACCAGGGTTAGCTCAGGACTACTTGTAGTTTGGAGCACCGTATGGCATCTTGGAAACTAGATTTTAGGGCATTACAAACTTGGTATCAGAGCCTAAGGTTTAGAGAGTCCTAGGGAGTCAGAAAATTTGCATTACAGAGAGTCTTGATCATCGGTGTAAAGCGTGCCATATCTATGAGCAAGAGACTGTGGAGCGTTTTAGGAAAATCCTCTTTTTCTTTCATAATCCATCGTGCTTACAACTGTCTCTATCTGTTATTAACTCGTGCTCTTTTATGATAGAATATGAATCCCCACAGAGCTAATGCCCATACTAAAGACAATCAACCACCTCAGCTCGTAGATCCTTTAAATGAGAATGTGTCACATGCAGAGTTTCGGGCAGCTTTTCAGGCACTAGCCCAAACTGTGACAACTAATATTCAAGGTAATCGTCAGGCTGCAATCCCACTTCAGATGGATGGGGACTTAGCCGCAGCCAGAATCAGAGATTTCATGAGAATGAACCAGCCAGAATCTTTGGGTCAAAAATAGGTAAGGACCCACAGTTGTATCTTGATGAGGTAAAGAATATCACCCAAATTATGCATGTTTCTGAAGAAGAGAGTGTAGAATTGGAATCCTATAGGCTGAAGGATGTTTATTATGATTGGGTGGTGATGTAGAAGAAGAGTGGAGGGGAGAATGCAACTCCCATGACTTGGAAGATGTTTCAGGATGCATTTTTAGAAAAATTCTTCCCACTTAAGATAAGAGAAGCTAAGATAAAAGAGTTCATGAACCTAAGATAGGGCTCTATGATAGTAAATGATATTGCCTCAAGTTCAACTAGTTTTCTAAGTATGCCCCTGATCAGATGGCTGACCCTAGGTCAAGCATGAGTAAGTTTGTAACCGGTGTGTCTGGGTTGGTAGTTAAAGAGTGTAGAACTGCTATGCTCAACAGAGAAATAAATCTTTCTATATTGATGATGCATGCTCAGCAGATTGAGGCAAAGAAGACGAAGGAAAGAGAGAGAGTAAATAAGAAGGCTAAAATATAGTAGTTTGATTATGGTCAGAATAGATTGGGAGGAGAGAATTGTTTGTAGTTTCAGAATCGGTGATCTATTCCCACACCTTCTTCAGCTAGTGCTCCCACACCCCGAATTAGGCAAGAATAGTGGGGTAAGTCTTCTATGTCCAGATCACAGAATAGTGAGAGTGGGAAGCCTAATCATCCCCTATGTTCAAATTATGGTAAGAATCTTGGAGGTAAATATTTATTGGGCCAGAAAGGTTTTTATGGTTGTGGCCAGGAGAGTCATGGAATTAAGGAATGCCCACATGCTAGATGGGGAAATAGATATGTTTGTCCCCAGACTCAGGCTAATAATTCACCAGCTCCTTTAGGTTGCCCAGCCCCTCCTCAGGGCGCATCATCTAGTATTACTGGCGATCAGCGCCAGAATCAATTTTATGCTTTGCCATCTCATCAGGATTAGGAAGATTCACTTGATGTTGTTACTGGTATGCTTTGTGTCTTTCATTTTTATGTTTATGTGTTATGAGACCCTAGGCCGAGTTTCTTTTATGTGACCCCATTAGTTGCTGTAAATTTTGAGACAAATTCAAAAAAGATCCTTGAGCCATTCTTGGTTTCTCCCCCTATCGGTGAGTCAGTTGTTGCTAAACAAATCTATAAGAAGTGTTCTATCACTGTCCCTCATAAAATCATGTTAGCAATCTTGATAGCGTTGGACATTGTTGATTTTGACCTTATTCTTAGTATGGATTGACTCCATACTTGTTATGCAACCATAGATTATTGCACCCTTGTGGTGAAATTTTAGTTCCCAGATGAGCCAGTCTTTGAGTGGTTAGGTAATTCGATGACTCCTAAGAGTTATGTCATATCTTACCTTAAGGCCAGAAAGTTGATATCCAAAGGTTGTATCTATCATTTACTTCAAGTTAAAGACACTAAGTCTGAGACTCCACCAATTCAGTCGGTCAGAATAATAAACGAGTTTCCTGATGTTTTTCTAGAAGATCTCCCAGGGGTACCTCTCGATAGAGAGATAGAATTTAGGATTGACCTTCTTCCCGATACTCAGCCTATTTCTATTCCTCCATATTATATGGCTCCCGCAGAACTTAAGGAGTTGATGGAGCAACTCAAAGATCTTGTAGATAAGGGTTTCATAAGGCCTAGTACTTCTCCATAGGGTGATCCTGTCCTGTTCATGCAAAAGTGTAACACCCTAAATTTGGTACCCCGGATGCTACACGGTGCACATAATCCCAAAGGACCCCAAGCTAACCTATGTTTGGTACCTGCTGCAATAACTGAGTAATAATACTGTAAAATGTTGGATAATAGGGTGAAATGCCATAAGGTTCAAAACTATAATACTGATAAATAAAAATGATAAAATCTGATAAAACATCAGAATCTGAAATACTGAATATTGTCTAAAATCTAGTATAAAAAGCCTTTAAAACTATTTGAACTGTGGAGTTAATGGGATATGTCCTCAACTAACTCTGACTACTAAAATAGACTAAAATACTGAATGAATAAATATGTCCTCAAACTATGAGAACGCACCACCATACTGTCTGCTGAACGTCTGAAATACTAAGAATGCTCTGAGGCCCGTACATCTGAACCTATGGTATAAAACACCATAGAACAAAAGAAAAGTATGTGTCAGTTTGTGTGAATATAATTGTACGCAAAGTGAGGTAAGGTTGAATGCAAGGGTTCAATGCATAAACAATAACAACTGAATAACATAAGTATAACTGAATGAGAGTATATGCATGAATACGTGAACTATAATTGAAATCGTTATAAATTAAATATTGAGTATGAATAATAATTAACTGATGTAACTGATAATTGATATACTATTTACTGCGCGACTATGTCTGATATTTCTAATTCTAGTAGAACTGGCTGAGTTTCGTACTAAGCTGAGTGACTGTATCTGGCAGTCCTGAAATTTGTAAAACTATTTGAGTTCTTTACTGAAGATTAAGACTAATACTATGGGAGGTAATCATCTAACCGACATGCCCCTTTTTTGAATAGATTTATGGTCAAACCTGTAGCCCCAGTTTGAAGGGTGTCAGTACCTACCATATGTAAAGACACTAAGAGATACCCTCATCTAGTAGGTAATTAAATAAGAACGGTGAGATCCTCAACTGACAGGTTAAGCCACCTCATCAACCCTCATCTAGTAGGTTTTGATGTCTCAACCTACGCTACCTACGTAGTTCTAGAATGCAAGGACTACTTCTAAGGATCACACCCTCTATTAACAGGTGAGTCCCTATCCTTGGGTTTACTCGATGCTGAATCCTACTCCCAATTGAATTGACACTGGACTGATTTCCTAGTTCATACTAGGCGGTACTGAGCTATTATTGATTGTACTAATTTACTGAGTTGAACTGAGTTTACTGAATTCCATTAACTGATAGAATACTATTGAGTTCTATTAGCTGACTGAGATTACTGAGGGCTAAACTGAATACTAAATGGGACTAGATTAATACTGAGTTTTCCTGAGTTCTATAACTGAACTAGAGTACTACTGATCTCGACATGACTGAGACTGTTCTGTAACTGACACTGGCTCTAGGAACACAACTAAATTATTGGGTATTAAATACCCCCAGGACTTGATAGCATAAAAATAATAAGACATGATAGTTCTTGAATACTTGACAATTTTCAACAACTCACAATAAAATCTATGAGGAATTTCCTCAATCACTTGAAAGTCATGAACTTGTACATGAATAATAATGCATGCTAACACATCATAATTTCATTAAACCAATCTCATGATCATTCCATCAAACACCTACAAGGAATAGCTTTAACATGGAAGACATTATGAATATGTGGGTATAGCATAAGTTCATCATTTAGATCACCAAAGGATCATAAAAGCACCATAACCTCAATTTAGCATTCTATCAAATACATGGTAGGCGTAGCTTCATAGTTGGGCATGAACAACAATGCTAATACATCATGACTTCATAATTCAAGGGTTTCGATATAAGAGAATCAAAATTCAACTTACATGCTATCGTAATATCAAGAAATACATAAAGATTTCAACTTGGAACACATACCATAACATCAACATGATTACATTCAAACCCACAACATGGAAATCACAATTTAAGTTTTTGAAAGAAGTTTCTTGAACTCCAAGGGAAGAAGGGACCTTGGATGAACACTTTACATACCTTATTGCTTGAATTTTGAAAGATTGATGGTGAAATCTCTTGAATTTGATTCTTAGATTGATAGCCATAGGGTTTTGTTCTTGAGGATTTTATGAATAATGATTCTATTATACCTCTAAAGGGGCCAAATTTTGTGTTATGGGGATGAAGGGCATCGGAAAAAGACCCAATTACCCCTTGAGATACAGTTTTTTTAAAAGAATGAAAAATTGGTTACCGATGCCCAGGTCGATGTGGCACGTCAGTGGCATTGATGTAATATCCAACACGTCGCACCAAGATTATGCTGGTCCACTGGAATTGCACGATGGTAGCTGGGAAAAATATTAACTAATGTAACAGTCAATGCAACGTGCCAAGATCACGTTGGTTCACTATTTTCAGATTCCAAACATGGTCTAAACGAGATTTAAAAATTCAAAACTCGTCTAGAAACACCTATTAACCCTCCGGATCATGAATTTACTAAAATATCAACATTTAACGAACGTATAAATCATGAAATGAGATTTCCAACTTTTGAAGACCAAAAATAAACTATGTCTGAATACTTGGCTAGAATTTTTTAAGTTTGGGACCCCTTAACAAGCTTAAAGGACTGAATTAAGCTAGAAATTTTTGCGAAATCTTATAATATCTCCCCCTTAAAAACATTCATCCTCGAATGAGACTGACTGAACTGAGAGTAATAGTAGGCTGAACCTACTTATAGACATGAACATCTGGAACATGATTATAGGACTGATATTATTGATATACTGAAATATCACACTGAACATGCATATCTGATGTGTGAGTATATAACTGAGCTGATTCATGAATACACGACTGAGAGTATGATAAGCTGAGTTTTCTCATACTAATCATACATGTCTGATGCATGAATACATGACTGACCTGACTCATGAACATATGACTGAACAAGTAATTGTAAATGATACCAAGTTTGTAATTGAAATCTGAACATGAAACTGAATAAGCCTAAGGAAATCCATTACATTGGGATGAGTCTAGATTAGTGAAGAAGAGGTGAGGATACTTGGTTCGTATGTCTGCTTCTGCTTCCCAAGTAGCTCCTTTAATGGACTAATTCTGACAAAGAACTTTGACTAGAGGGATTTTTTTGTTTCTCAATCTGCGAGTCTGGTAGTCAAGGATTTTGACTGGAATCTCTTCAAAAGAGAGATTGCTCTGAAAATCTATGCCCTCCATAAGTACTACAACTACTGGGTCACCTATGCACTTCTTTAGCAAGGAGACATGATACACTAGATGGATTGAAGCTAGAACTGAAGGCAATTTAAGCTCATAAGCTACTTTGCTGAAATAACCGAGAACTTTAAAGGGACCGATATATCAGGGACTAAGCTTTCCCTTCTTGTCGAACCTCTTCACTCCCTTCATGAGATAGATTTTCAAATACACATAATCGCCAATCTCAAACTCGAGATCCTTCCTATGCACATCTGTATATGATTTCTGTCATCTCTGAGTTGTCTTGAGCCTCTCTCTGATCAACTAAAATTTCTCTAAGGTATCAAATACCAAGTCAGGCCCTACCACTTCAGCCTCACCTACTTCAAACCAACCAATGGGAGATCTACACCTTCTTCCATAAAGTTCCTCAAATGAAGCCATCTTAATGCTGGAATGATAGCTATTAATGTATGCAAACTCAATCAAAGGCAATTTGTCATCCCAACTACCTTTAAAATCTATCGTACATGCTCATAGTATATCTTTTAAAGTCTGAATGGTCCCTTTTTCTTAACCATTTGTCTGGGGATGAAAGGCTGTACTGAGATAAACTCGGGTACCAAGACCCTTTTAGAATGCCTTCTAGAAATGAGAGGTGAACTGGGTACCTCTTTCTGAGACAATGGACAATGGGACACCGTGAAATCTGACCAACTCTCTGATCAAGAGTTTAGCATAATCCTTGGCTGAATACGAGGTATGGACTAGAAGAAAGTGAGCTAATTTGGTCATCCTATCTATAATGACCTAAACTAAATCATGCTGCTGACGAATACATAGCAAACCCATCACAAAGTCCATGTCACTTCTTCCCACTTCCAAGTAGGAATATTGAACTCCTGCATGGACCCACTTGGCTTTTGATGCTCAATCTTAACCTACTAGCATGTTGAGCACTTAGCCATAAATTTTGCAATATATCTTTTCATCCCACTCCACCAATAGATCTCCCACAAATTGTGGTACATCTTAGTGGCCCCTGGATGAATCGAGTAATGCACACCATGCACTTCTGCAAGAATTTGATGTCTTAAGTCATCAACACCTGGCACACACAGACGACCTTGATAATGCTGTACACCATATCCCCATTAGGAGAATAACTCAACCTTCTAATCTTTGACTAATTCTTTCAACTTGACTAAATTGGGATCTCTATCTTATTTCTTCTTCACCTCGGAAACTAGAGATGACTCTGAACTACTCTGTACCCATATACTACCTTCTACAGATTCGACTAAGCGGATACCTAATCGGGCAAGCTGATGAACTTTCTGGGCTAACTTCTTCTTACTATCTTCAACATGAGCAACACTACCCATAGACAGTCTACTAAGAGCATCAGTCACTACTTTGGCCTTGCCCGAATGATAAAGGATACTTATGTCATAGTCTTTCAACAACTCCAACCACCTTATCTGACAGAGGTTTAAGTCTTTATGAGAAAACACATACTAAAGGATTTTGTGACCTGTGAACACATCTACATGCACCCCTTACAAGTAGTGCCTCCAAATCTTTAAGGCAAACACTACTGCTGCTAACTCAAGATCATGTGTTGGATAATTTTTCTCATCGGGTTTAAGCTGTTTGGAGGTGTAGGCTATGAAATTACCATGATGCATGAGGACATAACCCAAACCTACTCTGTATGCATCACAGTATGCCACAAACCCATTCGAACCATCTGAAAGAGTCAAAACTGGAGCTGAGGATAGTCGAGTCTTTAACTCCTGAAAACTCTTCTCGCATGAATCTGACCACTGAAATTTTGCTTTCTTCTGAGTCAATCTAGACATAGGGTATGCAACAGACAAAAATACTTTAACAAACCATCTGTAATAGCTACCCAAACCCAAAAAACTCCTAATACCTGATGGAGAGATGGGTCTGGGCTAGTTTCTCACTACTTTGGTCTTTTGGGGATTAACCCTAATTCTATCACCAGGGATGATATGACCAAGGTATGCTACTAAACTTACCCAAAATACGCACTTACTAAATTTGTCAAACAATTGATGATTTTTGAGAGTCTGCTATATTATTCTGAGATGGTCTACATGATCATATTCACTGCGGGAGTAAACTAGGATGTCATCTATGAAAACTATGATGAAAATGTCCAAGTAATACTTGAACACATAGTTAATTAAGTCCATGAAGGCTGTTGGAGCATATGTAAGACCAGAGCATATGTAAGACCAAAGGACATGACTAAGAATTTGAAGTAACCATATCGAGTTCTGAAGGCTGTCTTCGGGATGTCACATTCTCTGACTCTGAGCTGATGATAGCCTGATCTTAGGTCTATTTTTGAAAAGTAAGTAGCACCCTAAAGTTGGTAAAATAAGTCACGACTCTGGTAAGGGGATACTTGTTTTTGACTGTGACTTTATTTAATTGGTATTAGTCAATGCATATTCTGAGAGAACCTTCTTTCTCATGCACAAATAAAATTGGTGCGCCCTATGGGGACACACTGGGCCTGATGAGTCCCTTATCTAAAAGATCTTTCAACTGTTCTTTTAATTCTCTGAGTTTAGCAGGTGTCACTCTATATAGAAGAATAGATATGGGTTGAGTATCTGGGAGAAGATCAATTTTGAAATAAATTTCCCTTTTGGGTAGAACTCCAGGAAGATCTTTGGGAAACACATCTGGGAATTCACATGCTACTGACACTGATTAAAGAGTAGGGGTTTCTGGACTAGAGTCCTTGACTCGCACAAGGTAATAGGAGCATCCCTTAAATATCATCTTCTCACCTAAAGGTAAGAAATAAGTTGACCCTTAAGTGCTGAAGTACTACCCCTCCACTCTAAGAATGGCTCATTTGGAAACTAAAACTGGAAAATTCTATTTTTCAGTTGACTGAGGCATAGCAGGAATTTAGCCAATCCATGCTGAGAATGACATCAAAGTTAGTCATTTCTAATTTGACTAAGTCTGCTGAAGTGACTTTTTGAGATATCATAATTGGAAAGTTCCTATACCTACCGAGCTATGATAAATTTACCCATTGGGTAGAGACTGAGAATGACTCTGCTAGAATTTCAGGTCTGACTCTGAAATCAACTACTATATAAGTAGTAACAAAAGACAAGGAGGCTCCTGAATCTTGCAAAGCATAAATATGTATATGAAAGATCTGTAATATACTGGTGACCACATTAGGAGAACTTTCCTAATCCTATCGGGATTGAAGAGCGTAGATTCTATTTGGGCGTTGCCCACTAGTGGCGCTGGATGAGGCGCCCTGCTGATTCGAGCGATCGGACTAAGCTAGAGAAAGGTTTCTCTGACCCTGAAAACCTATCTGGGGACAATCTCTGACTTTGTGTCTTCGCTTGCCACATCTAAAACAAACATCATTGCCAGCTCTTCAAATACCCTGATGGTTCTTTCCACAAGTCTGACAAAAAGAATTGGTTAGAGCGCTACTGGCACTACCCAAAGACTTTGAGCCTGGTGCCCTATCTCTATTGCCATCTCTAAATTTTGGCACTAAAGCACTAGCAAAGGATGGAGCTAGAACTAATGATTTTTGGTAGAACTGAGAATGATCCACACTCTCTTACTTAGGCTGAGCAAAGTTAAAACTACCTGTTCTAGCTCTCTTGTTCTACTTTTCTCTCATTTTGTTCTTCTGTTCCTCTATCTGCTAAGCATGAATTATGAGCCTAGCCAATTCTATCTCACTAATCAAAATTGCGGTCCTGCACTCATTGACTATACTATTATTCACTCCAGACATAAACTTACTTATTCAGAATCTGCTATCTGCCACCATATGAGGAGCATATTTATCTAATTGAGTAAACTTGAGAGAATACTCTTTCACTATCATATTTCCCTACTTCAGATTAATAAACTCTAACACCTTAGCTTCTCTCAGCTCTAGGGGAAAGAATCTATCTAGAAAACTAGTGGCAAACTCCTCCCACTCTATGGACCCTATATCTATGGCCCTCTCTGCTTTTTAATGTTTAAACCAAGTGTGAGCCATATCCTGCAACTAATATACAGCTAGCTCAGCACTCTCACCAGCTGTCACCCCCATAATATCCATAACCTTCTACACCTGATCAAGGAATTCTTGAGGGTCCTCATCTGACTTAGATCCAGTGAAAGATGGAAGGTTCATTGAGGTAAAGTCCTAAATCCTGGCTGCAATAGTATTGGCCACTGGGTTTGCTAAAACGATAGCTAGACATTTGATTTGAGCAGCAACTGAATGAGCTAGGGTGTTGAAAGTTTCTCTGAACTCAGTGTGGGAGACATGCTTACCCAAAGTATTTGGATGATCGGGCTGAGGGGCTGACTGATCTCCTGTTCCTCATCCCGGAGTCCTCTGTGGAGACATTTTCTATAAATGGAAGAGAAACAAGGATTAGAAATAGAGTTTAACTAGAGCTTATGCTCACTCGCACAACATGAATATTGAAAAAAAGAAAATATTCCTAAAACATCTCTTAGCCTCCTGTCCATAAGTGTGGCGTGCTACACACCCATGTACAAGACTCTACTAGATGCGGCTTTCAGAATTCCTAGCACTCTATTAAACCTTAGGCTCTGATACCAAGTTTTTAATTCCCCAAGTTTGGTACCTCGGGCGCTATACGGTGCTCATAATCTTGTAGGACCACAAGCTAACCCATGACTGGTACCTACTACAATAACTGAGTAATAATACTATAAAAATATGGAATAATAGGCTGAAATTCCATAAGGTTCAAAACTGTAATACTAATAAAGAGAAATGATAAAATCTTATAAAACATAAGAATCTAAAATATTTAATACTACCTGAACATCTAGTTTGAGAAGCCTTTAAAACTATCTGAATTATGGAGTTGATGGGACATGTCCCCAACTAACTTCGACTACTGAAATAGACTAAAACACAATGAATAAACATGTCCTCAAACTATGAGGACTCACCACTACTCTGTCCACTGAATGTCTGAACCGCTAAGAATGCTTTAGGGTCCGTGCATTTGAACCTATGGTATAAAACACCATAGTGTAAAAGAAAAGTATGCATCAGTATGGGTAAATGTATTGGTACGCAAAGTGAAGTAAGGCTAAATGCAAGGGTTCATATGCATGACCAATAACAACTAAATAACATGAGTATGACTAAATGAAAGTACATGCATGAATACGTGAAATGTAACTAAAATTGTGATAATACTAATTACTGAGTCAAAATATTGATTAACTGATGTAACTAATAACTGAGTTATTGTTTACTAAGCGACTGTGTCTGCAGTCCTAATTCTGATAGAACTGGCTGAGTTCTATACTGAGCTGAGTAACTATATCTGATAGTCCTGAAATCTAAAGAACTATCTGAGTTCCTTACTGAAGACTGGGATTCAGACTATGGGAGGTCATTATCTAACTGATATGCCCCTTTTTCTGAATAGATTTGGGGTCCAACCAATAGCCCTAGTTGGAAGGGTGTCAGTACTATGCCACGGATAAAGATACTGAATAGATACCCTCATCTAGCAGGTACTCAAATAAGAATGGTAGGACGTTCAACTGACAGGGTAAGACACCTCATCAACCCTTATCTAGCATGTTTTATTGTCTCAACCTATGCTATTTATGTAGTTCTGGGATGCAAGGACTGCTTCTAAGGGTCACACCCTCTACTAACAGGTGAGTCCCCATCCTTGGGTTTACTCGGTGTTGAATCCTACTCTTAACTAATAGACACTAGACTGATTTTCTAGTTCATACTAGGCATGACAGAGCTATTACTAATTGTACTAACTTACTGAGATGAACTGAGTTTACTGAGTTTTGTTGATTGACAGAATACTACTGAGTTCTGTTAGCTGACGGAGATTACTGAGGACTGAACGGAATACTGAATGGGACTGGATTGATATTGAGTTTTACTAAGTTTTTCGGAGTTTTGTAATTGAACTAGAGTACTACTAATCGTGACATGACTAAGACTGTTTGGTAAGTGACACTATCTCTAGGTACATAACTAAATTATTTGGTATTAAATACCCCTAGGACTTGATAGCATAAAAATAATAAGACATGACAATTCTTGAATACTTGACAATAGTTAACAACTCACAATACAATATATGAGGCATTTCATCAGTCACTTGAAAGTCATGAACTTGCACATGAATAGGAATGCATGCTAACACATCATAATTTCATTAAACCAATCTCATGAGCATTCCATCAAACACCTACAAGATAGAGCTTTAACATGGAAGATATTGTTAACATGTGGGTATAGCATAAGTTCATCATTTAGATCACCAAAGGATCATAAAAGCACCATAACCTCAATTTAGAATTCTATCAAATAAATAGTAAGTGTAGCTTCATACCTGGGCATTAACAACAATGCTAATACATCATGACTTCATAATTCAAGGTTTTCAGTATAAGATAATCAAAATTCAACTTAAATGCTATCATAATATCAAGAATACATAAAGATTTCAACTTGGAACATATACCATAACATCAACATGATTACATTCGAGCCCACAACATAGAAATCACAATTCATGTTTTTGAAAGAATTTTCTTGAACTCCAAGGGTGGAAGTAACCCTTGGATGAACACTTTATATACCTTATTCCTTGAATTTGAAAAGATTGATGGTGAAATCTCTTGAGTTTGACTCTTGGATTGATAGCCATAGGGCTTTATTCTTGAGGATTTTATGAATAATGATTGTATTATCCCTCTAAAAGGGCTAAATTTTGTGTTATGGGGCTGAATGACATGGGAAAATGACCCAATTACCCCTTGAGATGCAATTTTTTAATAGACTGAAAATTAGGTTACCGATGTGCAGGTCAACGCGGTGCATCGATGGCATCAATGCGATATCAACACGTCATGGCAAGATTGTACTGGTCCACTGGAATTGCATAATGGTAGCTGGAAAAAATATTAACCAATGCGATAGTCGACACAGTACGCCAAGATCGCATTGGTTCACTATTTTAGGATTCCAAACATGGTCTAAATAAGGTCTAAAAGATTCAAAACTCATCTGGGAACACCTATTGGCCCTCTTGATCATGAATTTCTAAAATATCAACATTTAACGGACGTATAGGTTATGAAAGGAGATTTCCAACTTTTGAAGGCCAAAAATAAACTAAGTCTGAATACTTTACTAGAATTTTCTAAGTCTGGGACCCTTAACAAGCTTAAAGGACTAAATTAATCTAGAAATTTTTGCGGGGTCTTATAGAAAGAAAGATGGTTCTTTGTGAATGTGCATTAACTATCGTCAGCTAAATAAGGTCATAGTCAAGGACAAATACCCTCTTCCTAGAATTGATGACCTATTTGATCAATTGCAAGGTGCAAGTTCTTTCTCAAAGATAGACCTTGGATCTGGCTATCTTCAGCTTAAAGTTAGGGAATATGATATCTCAAAAACTGCCTTTAGAACTCGCTATGGTCATTTTCAGTTTCTACTCATGTCATTCGGGCTAACCAATGCTCCAAAATATTTTATGGACCTTATGAATCGAGTGTTCAAACAGTATCTAGATATGTTTTTCATAGTGTTCATAGATGATAGCCTTGTATACTCCCGTAGTGAGGATGACAATGCAGATCATCTTAGAATTGTCTTGAAAACTCTTAGATATCATCAATTGTTCACCAAATTCAACAAGTGTGACTTTTGGCTAAGATTAGTAGCCTTTCTTGATCATAATATTTTTGCCGACGACATTAGAGTTGATCCCCAAAAGACAAAAGTCGTAAGAAATTAGCCTAGACCTATATCTCCATCAGATATCAGGAGTTTCTTGGGTCTAGCTGGCTATTATTGTCTTTTTATTGAAGGTTTCTCTTCTATCGCATCCCCTATGTCTAGATTGACCCAAAAGAAAGTTAAGTTCCTATGGCCAGATTCCTACGAAAAGAGTTTTTAGGAGTTGAAGACTCGACTTACTTCAGCCCTAATGTTAGCATTACCTGATGGTACAGATGGTTTCATGGTGTATTATGATGCCTCTAGAGTTGGTTTGGGTTGTGTGTTGATACAGAGATGTAAGGTCATAACCTATGCCTCTAGACAGTTGAAGCCTCATGAAAAAAATTACCCAACCCATGATCTAGAATTAATTATTGTGGTGTTTTCTTTGAAAATTTGGAGACACTATCTATATGGTGTTCATGTTGATGTGTTCATAGACCACAAAAACTTTCAATACGTGTTTACTCAGAGAGAGTTGAATCTCCATCAAAGAAGGTGGTTAGAGTTGCTGAAAGACTATGATATGAGTGTGTTGTACCATTCGAGCAAGACCAATGTAGTGGTAGACACCCTTAGTAGATTGTCTATGGGCAGTGTTGCTCATGTGAAGAAAGACAAGAAAGAATTAGCTCGAGAATTTCATCGTTTGGCTAGATTGGGTGTTAGGTTGGTTGACTCAGCTGAGGGGAATGTTTGGGTTCAGAGTAGTTCCAGATCTTCTCTAGTTTCAAAAGTGAAGGAGAAGCAAGACATGGATTCTAGTTTGGTCAAACTGAAGGAGTCAGTTAAAGACCAAAAGGTAGAGGTTTTCTCCCAAGGAGGAGATGGTGTGTTGAGATACCAAAGAAGATTGTGTGTGCCTTGTGTTGATGATTTGAGGCAGAGAATTGTGGCAGATGCACATGGTGCACGATATTATTTTCTTCCTAGTTCTACCAAGATATACCGTGATTTATAAGAAATCTATTGGTGGAATAATATAAAGAGAGATATAATAGAGTTCGTAGCTAAGTGTGCAACTTGTCAACAGGTTAAGGTAGAGCACTAAGGACCTGGTGGTACGTTGCATGAGTTTGGTATCCCCACTTGGAAGTGGGAAGAGGTGAATATGGATTTTGTGGCTGGTTTACCCCAATAGCGTCGTCGTCATAGTTTGATTTGGGTTATTGTAGAATGATTGACTAAGTTAGCATATTTCCTGCCAGTTCACATCTCTTATACAGCTAAGGATTATGCTAAATTGTATATCCGAGAGTTAGTTAGATTGCATGGAGTTCCCTTGTCTATCATCTCAGATAGGGGTACTCAGTTTACCTCTTAGTTTTGGAAAGCTTTTCAGAAGGGTCTTGTTACCCAAGTCATCTTAGTTCAGATTTTCATCTGCAGACAGATGGTCAGGCAGAGAGGACTATTCAGACTATAGAAGATATATTGAGGGCATGTACTCTTTATTTCAAAGGAAGTTGGGATGAGCATTTGCCATTGATTGAGTTCGCTTATAATAAGAGTTATTATGCTAGCATTCAGATGGTTCCGTTTAAAGCTCTCTATGGGAGAAGATATAGATCACCCATAGGTTGATTTGAAGTGGGTGAGGCCTCTTTGCTTGGACCTGATGCAGTGTTTGAAGCCATGGAGAAAGTTAAGTTGATTAGAGAAAATTGAATATAGCCCAAAGTCGTTAGAAATCATATGCGGATATGAGAAGAAGGGACGTGAAGTTTGCGGTTTCTTATTTAGTATATTTGAAGATTTCACCCATGAAAGGGGTGAAGAGATTTGGAAAGAAAGGGAAACTTAGTCCCCGGTATGTTGGCCCATTCAGAATT
This sequence comes from Capsicum annuum, assembly GCF_002878395.1. Classification (NCBI taxonomy): domain Eukaryota; kingdom Viridiplantae; phylum Streptophyta; class Magnoliopsida; order Solanales; family Solanaceae; genus Capsicum; species Capsicum annuum. Next base: position 30,032,549 of record NC_061113.1, on the reverse strand, counting down.
TTGAGTCATGTTGGGAAAGTAGCTTATTCGGTTGAGTTGCCGGCAGACTTGTCAGTCGTTCATCCTGTATTCCACGTCTCTATGCTTAAGAAGTGCATCGGTGAATCCACCATTGTAGTTCCTTTAGACAACTCAAAAATTCAGAACAACCAGTTTCTTACAGCTTTAGTCTTTTGAGGATCTACCCTAATGCCATCATCGAAAACAATATGACAAAGGAATGCTACTAAAATTATCCAAAATTCACACTTACTGAATTTGGCAAACAGTTGGTGATTTATGAGAGTCTGCAATACTATTTTGAGATGGTCTGTATGATCACGCTCACTGCGGGTATAAATAAGGATGTCATCTATGAAGACTATAATGAACATGTTCAAGTACTTCTTGAACACACGGTTCATCAAGTCCATGAAAGCTTCTGGGGAATTGGTAAGACCAAAGGACATAACTAAGAATTTGAAGTGACCATACCAAGTACGAAAGGTTGTTTTCTAAATGTCACATTCTCTAACTCTGAGCTGATGATAGCCTGATCTGAGATCTATCTTAGAAAAATAGTTGGTACCCTAAAGTTAATTGAACAAGTCATCGATTCTGGGAAGTGGATACTTGTTCTTGATCGTGACTTTATTAAGTTGACGGTAGTCTATACACATTCTGAGAGAACCGTCTTTCTTCTGCACGAATAAGACTAGTGCACCGCATGGGGACACACTGGGTCTAATGAACCCTTTTCTAGGAGATCCTTCAACTTTTCCTTTAATTCTATGAGTTTTTCTGGTGCCATTCTGTATGGAGGAATATATATAGGCTGAGTATCTAGAAGGAGATCAATGCACAAGATTATTTCCCTTTTGGCAAGAATTCCTGGAAGATCTTCGAAAAAGACATCTGAATATTCATTCATGACTGGGACTGATTCAAGGCTGGGAGTTTTGAAACTAGTGTCCTTAACTCAAACAAAATGATAGACACATCCCTTAGATATCATTTTCCGTGCCTGAAGGTAGGAAACAAGCTGACCTCTGAAAAATGAAGTACTACCCCTCTATTCTAGGACAGGTTCATTCAGAAAATGAAACTGGACAACTCTATTTCTGCAGTCGACTATGGCATAGCAGGAATGAAGCCAATCCATGCTGAGAATGACATCAAAATCAGTCATCTCAAATTCGACTAAGTCTGCTAAAATGATTTTCTGAGATACCATAATCGGACAGTTCCTGTATACCCATCGGGCTATAATAGTTTTACCCACTGGGGTAGATACTGAGAAGGGCTCTGCTAGAATTTTGGTACTGACTTCGAAATCAACTGCTATGTAAGGAGTAACAAAAGACAAGGAAACTCCTGGATCTAGCAAAGCCTAAACGTGCAAGTGAAAGATCTGCAACATACCAGTAACCACATTAGGAGAATTTTCCTGATCCTGTCGGGACTTGAGAGCATAAAGTTGATTTGGGTGTTGCCCACTAGTAGCACTAGAAGTGGCATATTGCTGATTAGGGCGGCCGAACTAAGCTGAGGAACAGTTCTGCTGACCCTAATAACTTGACTGGGGATAATCTCTGACTCTGTCGCCTGACTTTCCACATCGAAAATAGACATCACTGCCAGCTTTGCACATATCCTTGAGGTTCTTACCATAAGTCTGACAAAGGGGATTAGTTCAGGAATTTCTAATACTACCCTGAGACTTAGAGCCTGGCACCCTATATCTATTACCATACCTAAACTTAGGAGCTAGAGCACTAGATAAAGAAGGAGATAGAACTGATGATTTAGGATAGGACTGAGAACGGTTTTCTCCTTCAAACTTAGGTTGAGCAAAGTTGAAACTACCTGTCCTTGCTCTTTTATTCTGCTTCTCCCTCATCTTTATCTTTTTCTCTTTTATCTATTGAGCATGGGTCATAAGCCTGTCTATGTTCATGTCACTTTTCAATATCATGGACCTACACTCATTGACCACACTATCATTCACCCCAGAGACAAACTTACTAATTTTGGCCCTGCTATCCGCAACCACATGAGGAGCATATTTGGCTAATTGAGTAAACTTAAGAGAATACTCTTTCACCGTCATATTGCCTAGCCTGAGGTTGACAAATTCTAACACCTTAGTCTCTCTCAACTCTAGGGTAAAGAACCTCTCTAGGAATATGGTGACAAGCTCCTCCCACTCTATGGATCCTGCATCTACTGACCTTTTTGACTTTCGCTAGTTGAACCAAGTATGAGCAACATCTTGTAACTGATATACAGCTAGCTCAGTACTATCGCTAGGAGTAACCCCTATGATGTCGGTAACCTTCTGAACCTAATCAAGGAATTCTTGAGGGTCCTCATTTGACTTAGACCCAAAAAATAATGGAGAATTCATTTGGGTAAAGTCCCTAATCCTGGATGGAGCTGAATTGTCCACTGGGTTGGCTGGAATGACAGTCGATAGTTCATTCTTAGCAGCAACTGACTGAGCAAGAGTAGTAAATACAGCTCTGAACTCTGCATGAGAGATATGTTTGCCCAAAGGATCTTCGGGATGAGGGGGCTGACTTATTCATAATTCTTTTCTTGGGAGGAGAGATACCCCCCACTCTTAGAATAGTTTTAAATTAATTAAAGTCTTGAGATAAAGTGTTCATTATTCAGAATAAGTTTCAAACTTCTTTTATCCTATATGATTTGAGAACAAAAATAAAATACAGATTTTAGAACAAAGTGTAATGACTCACAAGATTCATACTACCTGCTTTACTATTCATGATTTATGATTTTTAGATTTCAGATTTTCTCAAGCTATGTGAGTCATTTACATTTAGCATGCATGATTTTATAAACTATGACAATATTTTTACTTACTGCATACACCCTCATATACTCAGTACTTCCTCAAAGTACTGATCCACAGATATGTCTATGTGCTACATTATCTCATAATGTAGGTTCAGGTGCTCAGTCTTAGCAACGATAGTTATTTTTAAGAATCTCATCTATATTCCTGCAGTTGGTGAGTCATCATAGTTTGAGGACTTAGCTAATCATGTTTCAGTTTATTAGTAGATATTCTTTTATTTATTTCAGACAGTTTGAGCCAGCTGGGGCCTATCCTAGTGACTCTCTAGATTCATATAGTAGAGGCTTGTCGGACTACCAGATTCATTCTTAGTCTCAGTTGTTGTATTCAGACTTTTTAGTATTTATTTAATCAGGTTGATGAGATAAGTACTTTCAGATATATTCATATAGTTTTTTGCATGGTATCATGATTTTATACTTATATTTCCCCGTGTTGAGATTCGGATGTATTAGTAGGCAACCAGGGTTAGCTTAAGACTACTTGTAGTTCAAAGCACTGTGTCGCATCCCGAGAACTAGATTTTGGGGCATTACAGTAGGACTGATCTCAGGTGCCACCCACTAGACTAGGACTGACCCCACAACCAGTTGTCTTTACCTATGGCACGGTACTGACTCCCTTTTAACTGGGTTTAAAGGTGGAACCCAATCTATTCAGAAAGGGGCATGTCAGTTAGATGATTACCTCTCATAGTATCAATTTCAGATTCAGTCTCAGTATAGAACTCAATTCAGCTCTACAGATTTAGGACTATTAGATATAGTCACTCAACCCAATATAAAACCCAGATTAGTTTTTTAGAATTAGGACTATCAGATACAGTCACTCAGTTATCAAATTCACGGTATCCGTAAACTCAGATATCAGTAAATTAGTAATTCAGAACTCAGTATCCAATGTTATCATGATCTCAGTTACAGTTTACGTATTCATGCATGTACTCTTATTTAGTTATACTCATGTCATTCAGTCAGTAATGTTCATGCATATGAACCCATGCATCTCAGCCTACCTCATTTAGCAGAACAGTATATTCAAAGTACTGACGCATACCTTTCCATTGTGCTATGATGTCTTATATCATAGGTTCAAATGCACGGGCTCCTAATATCATACTTAGCAGCCCAATCTATCAGTAGCATACTTAGTGGTAAGTCCTCATAGTTCGAGGACAGACTTATTATTTTAACATTTTAGTACTCAATTTATTTCAGTAGTCGGAGTTAGTTGGGGACTTGTCCCATCAACTCCTTGTTCAGACAGTAGAGGCTTTTCATACTAGAGTATTTCAGACAGATGTATCAGTATTCAGTATTCAGCATTTACTTTCAGTTTGAACCTTATGGCAAGTTTCTACCTAATTTTTGCATAATTACAGAATTATTATTCAGTTATTGCAGTAGGTACTAGTTATGGGTTAGCTTGTGATCCCTTGAGATTATGAGCACCATGTAGAGTCCGAGGTACAGACTCAGGGTGTTATAATAAATATTATCATTTATTATATAAAATATCTTTTTAATAACTTATGCATCAATAAAAAGAGGCAAAATAGGAACTAGATATAGCAAACCACAAAAATATTTTTAATAGATTACCCATCGTTGCAACAGATGGACATTAGCTTGAAGAACACAATACAGTTCATCAAACTGGAATATTTTCCTCCAACAGATGACAAATCTATTGTAACAAATGGATAATCTACTGACAGAAACCCAACCGATGACCAATCTATTTCAATAGATGGTCCATCTATTGAAAGAACTCAAAACTCTTGCTATTGCTACTGGATTTAAAATTGCTCCTTACATCCAACCGTCGGCATGTTTGTTAAGAAGAAGAAATAGACAGAATGAAATTTAAATAAGAATTAAAAAGCCAAACTTGACTAAAAATAATTTTTTCATTAAAAAAAAAGAAAATACATTAGGTATAGATTCAATATAGAAAAATTAAAATACATAAGAAAAAAATACATTCTAATTATTATTATTATAACCATCATCATTATTATTGTCAGTCAGCCAATCATCAACCGGCAGCAGCAGGGTCCTCCTCAGCCTACGCATCTCTATGAACATCCTTGCTCTCACGGTGACTAACTCTCGCTGTTGGAGGAGATGTTTTGATTTTTTCTAACAACTGATTCATCAGTTGCAACAGATGGGGAATTTGATTCATCAGCTATTTTGAATGTGTTAGACAGAAAGTCATAACTGTTCACCTCTCTTTTAATAGTCATCACATACATTAATTAATACAAATTGGTAACTGTTTTATTTTATAAAATAAAAAATAGATTAAAAAACAAAAAAAGGTGAAAAGTCATGACTTGTAGCACTTGTTTTTTGTTGAGGGGCATGTAGTCCTCTGACATTAAAGATGGTTACCCTCTGATCCTCCATAGTCTTGTACACTACTTAATGATTGGGTATGAAGAATAAGGTGTGTGTAAATAAATAGATCCCCTTTCATGCATAGGAGTTATGTATTATTGATCAGGCTTTCGTGACAGACACACATAAAGTATAATGATTTTGTGAATGCAGTTTTTAACTGATTAGACATTGATCCTTCAAACAAGATCCTACATTTTACAATTTAATTTGATAGGTGCGAACTGATAAGGCCGAAGGGTTGTAAGAAGGTGGTGTCAATACGTTGTTATAATTTAATGACGGTTTTGCTCATCTTTATTCATCAAGTTTGGAGAAGGGTTTAAGTCTTTAGTGGTAGTGTAGATATTCAAATAGTGATTGGACTGATTTTATGGGTTCAATGGACTTTTGAAAGGCCTCCGAAGCCTCATACTAATGCAAATAAGAATGAATAACCAATAGTTATTGCCCTGGTCCAAATTTATATAGATGGGTTGCTCGAGGAGACTATTATATAGCAGAAGGTACTTATAGAAATACCTATACAGGAAAGGGGAGGTGGAGAAAACCATATATCATCTTCGACCTTGTTTAAGAGAAAACACAAGGAAGCAAGTAAGGAACTTCTAGCCAATCTGGCCAATGAAATTGACTTGAAAGATGAAAAAATTGAATGAGCTGCAAATGTGAAAGTGTATCCAAATATTAAAATACGTCAGTCGTTCTTGAAAAAGAAAAATTCTAAAGAGGGCTGGAGCTGGACACTTTACTAGTGACTGCGACTAACGAGCTTGGTCTCAATGAAGACCCACAAAGAGAAGGATCAAAACTCTAAGGAAGCATCTTGACGAGCTTAACGAATTGGTAAGATTTTCAGCCAACAAAGAAACCTAAACCAACAAATCCAGAAGTTAAAATAAGGGATGCCAAGGCATCAATTTTTGAATTCTAACTTCCATCCCATGCCTTTTATTTGTGTTTCTGATCAGGTCAATGGTAGTAAAAACAAAAAGGTCTAAAGTTGGGCAGAAATCCTATGCCTTGTTGTTCCCACTGCCTTTGACCAGACCAGAACCACAAGAAGAACGCCTGGGGTACAAGTTTAACTTCAAAAATTGTAACTTTGGCTTGAACCATTATTTTTACTTCAGGATTTATTGGTTCAGATTTTGTTCCTGATCAATAATCTTACCACCATCAGTGCTTGCAAAGCTTCAACCTTAGAGTTATGGTCCTGCATTTTGTGGGCCATCATTCAGGCCACGCTAGCTAGTTCCAGTCCCCTAACAAAGTGCATAGCTTTAGCCCACTTTAGCATTTTTCTTTTCAAAATGGACTAATGGATTTTCATTTTTGGATACACTTTCACATTTGCAGCTCATTCAATTTTTTCATTTTTCATTTTTTATTTCAATTTCATCAGCTAGATTCGCTACACATTTCTTTATACCCTGTGTTTCTTCTTTAATAAGGTATGAGTTGATATATGGTCTTCCCCACCCCTCCTTCCCACATAGGTATTCTCCTAAGCACCTTCTATTGTATAATAGTCTCTTCCAGTAACCCATCCATATAAATTTGGACCAAGGCAATAACTATTGGTTTTCTATTCTTGTTTGCAGCAGTGCGAGGCTTCGGAGGCCTTTCAAAAGTCCATTGAACCCTTAAAATTAGTTCAATTAATATTTGAATGTCTACACTGCCACCAAAAATTTGAACCCTTCTCCAAACTTGACATATAAACATTAGCAAAATCTTTATTAAATCGTAATAGGGTATCGACACTGCTAACTTGGTCCCTTAGCCTTACAAGTTGAACCTAACAATCTTAACTGTAAAATGCTATATCTTGTTTAAAAGATTAACGCCTAATAGGTAAAGAACCAACATTCACAAAATCAATGTACTGGATATGTGTTTTCATGATAGGTTGATCAGTAATATATACCTCCCACATATGAAGTGGTTCCATTGCAAACAACTTATTCCTCCTAACTCATCTTTACTCTAGCCTTTAATGCTAGCCGGGAAAAAGTTGATCCACTTTCACTTTATTTTATCTGCAAACAAGAGAAAAATATTTGATGCCAAATAAGAGAAGAACAAAAAGAACATTACAAAAGGGTAACACAAAATTGAATGAATACAACACATTACAACAAGTGTTGCAACAAATGAATCATCTATTGTAACAGAAAATGAATCCATGGCAACAAATAGGTGAAATGTTACAACAGATGGGCCATCTATTGGAATAAATCAAACCAGCCTTATTACTGTTTTGATTTCTTCCAACAGTTGCTCCGTCCATTCCAACAGTTGATTCATCAGTTGCAACAGCTGAGGAAATCATTTCAACACCACCCACAACATCAACAACAACATCAACAACAAAGAAACAACACCATATGTTCCAACACCATCAACAACAAAAACATCATATGTTCCAACAACACCAACACCCCCAACAACAACAACACCAATAAAGTAACTAACAAAATATATAAGAAAATAATACTGACAACAGGGCTTTTTAAGTTCTCCCAACAGATGAAATTTTTAGCGTATTTTAATAAAAACAATGGTTCGTTCATTCAAGACTTAAAAGTTACCTTTGCTTTAATTTTCTCAATAAGTAGGATACTAGTAATGGGTAAATCAATAAAAATAACAGATGTAAATATCTAATTTAAATAACATATAAAGAAGAAGTCAAGAAGAAAAGAGCAACAGTAAACCATCCTACAATGTCAAAAAATCTATCACGACCTGAGGGTTTCCCCTAGTCACGACAATGGTGCTTACGGTCACTAATCTATCACGATCTGAGGGTATCCCCTAGTCACGACAACGGTGCTTACGGTCACAAGTGACCATAAGCTAACCCATGAGATGGTACCTGCTATGAGCAAGGAATAATATACTAATAAAGAACATATGCAGAAATAGCTGAATAAATCCATAAGGTTTTAAATACTGTAAGAATATTAAGTCACAAATCTAAACGTCTAAAGCAATACCAAAAAGTCTGATAAAATACTGATAACTAACTAAATGTCTAAAATTCTGAAAGCCTTTAACTAACTGAGGAGTTGATGGGACAAGCCCCCAACTAACTCTAATTAACTAACTGAAAGGAATGCAGAAATACTGAAATAACATAATAGGTCCTCGATATATGAGGACTCACCACAACTGCTACTGCTGATAAGCTAAACTATCTAAGCATGGTCAGGAAACTAAGCGTCCAAACCTATGATATAAGGCATCATAGCGAGAAGAAAGTATGTGGTTAGTACTTTGAATATACTGGTATATGAGATGAGGTTAGGCTATAATGCATGGGTTAAATGTGTATGAAATACTGACTGGCTGAATAGCATAAGAAACTGATGCATAAATGCGTGAAAACTATAAAATATGAGAATGCATGACCAAGCATAAAACATGTTTCTAAAATAGTCTATAAACTGAAATACTAAAATCTGCTAGTTGAATAGCTGATAAACTGTATGCCATGGTCAAGCAAAACTAAACTGACTATATATTGAATACTAAACTAAGATTGTGGGAGCTAGCTATAATCGACATTCCCCAAATCTACTATTAAGGTCTAACCTGTAACCCCAGTTAGAAGGGTGTCAGTACCATGCCATGGGTACTAACACTGGCTGTGTGGATCCATTAATCTGATGTCCCAAAGAACGAAGGTGTCATGCCTAACTGATAGAGGACCTCTCAAAGTCTATGATGGCACTGTAGGTCTGGAACCTTGGGACTGGAACTAACGCTTCATGACTAACTGACAGGGAAGATGTCATCCCTAAGTTCACTCGGTACTAAGTGTTACTCCCAATTAAAGACACTGATGGTAGGCTGAACTAAGTTTAAATTGAGAAACAACTAATTATAATAACTGACTGAATGACAATGTTCATGGTTTACCTAAAACCATTCTGAAACTACTGAACTTATGTAAACAGCTACGTAACGGGTGTTCACAATCCTCCAGTACTAAATGGGAATAGCATTAGGGACATATAAACACTTTGCAACCATACTATAGAATCATTGTTCAAAATTCAATCATTTAGACATTTCATCAAACACTTGAAATTCATGAACTTAAGCATGAGAATGAGTGAAACATGTGGGATAGCATAATTATAATACTAAAATAATAAATTTGGGATTTAACATGAAATTTTCATCATTCAAATGTGTACGGGTTACTTTTAATGAGAAACTTGTAAACATCATGTATAATCAAAATTCATAAAAATTTATCGAGATAACTCATTATAAACATGTAAATTCATAATTTAAAATATAAAAATAAATTCTTGGACTCCATGGGTGAAAAGGCCCATGGATGAACATCACACATACCTTACCCCTTAAGCTTGAAAGGAAAAATAAAATCTTGAAAGCTTTATTGAAAGTTCTTGGATTGGAAAACTTGAATTCTTGGTTTTCTTGAAGGGAAGGTGATTGAATTTTATAAAATTGGGAGATGGTTAGGGTTTATTTGAGAAAGAAATTTGGGAAATTAGGCATATAATGCCTTGAATGATGATTTAAGTCATGTTTTTATGAATTGGATTGAGGGGAAAAGACTTAAATTCCCCTCAGAGAATTAAATTCGTAGCTGGATCACGGATTGGATGGCCACCGCGATGCGGTGAGTGCCTCATTGCTATAACTGGCATGATGCGATTCAATCGTATTGAGCTGCTAGAATCAAAATCTAAACACGACCCAATCCTCATCCGAAAAATCCAAAACTTACCTGATATTTTCAATATCTCAAGGTCGGGAGGCCCATTTAAAAATACTCAAAGTTAAGAGGCCAAAATATAACTACACTTCATGAAATTTTCAGGTTCTAAGCCTCTTATGCAAACACGAGGAGCTGATTGAGCTTAGAAAAGTATGAGATATTACAATATCTCCCTCTTAGGAACATTCATCCTCGAATAAGACTAATTAAGTTGAGAAATAGAATACTGGGGAAATTGAGATCATATACTGAACATATATAACTGAAAACATGATTATATGACTAAGTCTGAAACATGACACATGACTGAACTAATTCGTGAACGCAATCAATGACATAAGAATGAATTTATAGATTGAACTATAAAAAGAAAAGAAAAAATCTTAGGAAAACTATTACCTTAAGTTGAGTCTGAATTTGCAGAGAAAATATGAGGGTACTTGGTACGCATATCTGCTTCTTTTTCCAAGTGGCTCCCTCAACAGACTGATTTCGCCAAAGAACTTTGACCAAGGGAACTTCTTTGTTTCTTAGTCTATGAATCTGATTATCAAGGATCTCGACTGGTATTTCTTCATAAGAAAGGCTATCTTGAACATTTGTGCTCTCTAAAGGAACTAAAACTGCTAGATCACCAATACACTTCTTTAACAAAGAGACATGGGACACTGGATGCAATGATGCCAAATCTATAGGAAACTCAAGCTCATAAGCTACCTTTCCAAAATAACTCTAAATTCTATAAGGGCCAACATATCGAGGACTGCGTTTCCCCCCTTCTTGCCAAATCTTTTCACTCCCTTTGTAGGGGAGATTTTAAAATACACTAAATCTGTAACTTCAAACTCAAGATCTCTTCTTCTCATATCTGCATAAGATTTCTAATGGCTTTAGTCTGTCTTAAGATTCTCCCTGATTAACTGAACTTTCTCCATCGTATCAAACACTAAATCTGGCCCTAATAAAGCAACCTCACCTACCTCAAACCAACCGATAATAGATCTACCTCTCCTTTCATAGAGAGCCTCAAATGGAGCCATCTGAATATTAGAGTGATAAATGTTATTGTAGGCAAAATCAATCAAAGGAAAGTGATCATCCCAACTTCCTTTAAAGTCGATAACACATGCTCTCAATATGTCCTCTAAGTTCTAAATGGTCCTCTCTTCTTGACCATCTGTCTGCAGATGAAAAGTTGTACTGAGAAGTACTTGGGTGCCAAGACCCTTATGAAAAGCTTTAGAAAAGTGAGAGGTAAACTGAGTACCTCTATATGAAATAATAGAAAATGGGACTCCATGCAACCTAACCAACTCTCTAATATAGATCTTGCCATAATCCTTAACTAAATAAGAAGTATAAACTACCAAGAAATAGGTTGATTTGGTCATTTTGTCTACAATAACCCTTATTGAATCATGCTGATGACACGAGCAGGGCAAGCCCATCATAAAATCTATGCTCACCTCTTCCCACTTCCAAGTAGGAATGCTGAACTCTAGATAGATAATTTATTATATATCTATAATTAGCATTGATAATTCTGGCTTTCCAGGTGGATGTCATAGTAGAAGCTTCTGCTGAAGAGCATAATATCATAATTGATAATCCATCAACTACTTCCAAAGATAAAGAAAAGTGGAGCCTATCAATTCGAGAGAACAGAAGAATTACCCATTTGAAGGGTTCAACATCTCAGATGAGGCTAAAAAAAACAAACAAAGTTGATCAATGACTATTCATAATGGATTGCCGATGGGATGTTAAAGCATCATGCCGGCAGGTACATAAATCAATTTTAAGATATTGATTGATACAATTATTGTTGTAAAAACATGATATTAACATATATAAATCATCATGTAGAAAACAAAAGAACGAGCACTACAAAGTGAATGAATCGAGTCTTGGTTTTGATATGTTTGACTTTGTTGTTGCACATCTTGGAATGAAGAATTTCTTCAATTTGATGTCACAACCCCAAACTTGCTGGAATGATGAGGTTTAAATGCCATACATATTACTATTAATTAATACTCTATTTAATTGCATCTGTGAATTAATTTTTTTGTCACGTAATTCAAAATATTTGATAATATGTGCAGCACATCGATGTCATTTTTACTACCTCCAAAAAAAGGCCAAGTTGCAAACACAATAACAATACAGATACACGATAGGCAATTGTTTGTTCAAATTTTATATCAATAATACCTACGATAGGCATTGTCAACAACAGCCGAAAGTTTCTTGAAATGAGAAATGCTTAATCAACATTATCAAAGGTTTTGTCATTCCAGCTGGCATACCCTGGCAGTTGATCAACAAAGTGTACATCCCAATCAATTATGGTGATGAATTCCATTGGGTGTTGGCTACCATCATTTTAAAAGAGAGGCACATCCGAGTTTATGACTCGATGTCGCTAAGGAGACATTTCGGGCCGTGTCTGAGATACAAAAGTTAGCCAAAATACTCCCTACTTACCTTGATATGAGTGGCTTTTTCGACCAAAAGGGTTGTACTATTGATCAACGATTGAAGCATACCGGGATAAAATGGGTAATCCATTTGATGTACAATATGTTGAAGGAATTGCTCAACAAACTATCGATCGCCGGTAAGTATATGTATCATGATTTAGTTTCATTTTATAAATTTCACAACGCTGACATAAACTGTAAGATATAGATCATCTATTTTTTTAAAACATAGGGATTGCGGTTCTTTTGTTGCCGCTTACGCCGAGTATTTGAGAGATGGGTTACAAGTACCAAATGATAGCCTTGATACCGGATTACTCCGCAAAATATATGTTGATCTTTTATGGAAATACAAAGAAGAGAAAGCTCCAAAACTATACGCAAGCGACATTAAAGATCCACGACGACCAAAGCTAAATTCTATAGCACTAGATGAAGAACAACTTGTCCATATTGAGTAGATCTTTATAGCTCGAGTCTGTTAATGTAATAACCTATCTTACTTGGTTTAACTTGTTGATTTATTTGTAGAGTAGATCATTTGAACCCATAATAATTTTTTTTACTTTTCATTTATTTGTTGAGTTATTTCATGTAATTTTTTAAGGGTTTGATTTTAATTTATGCTATCTATGAATATAATTTAATTGTTAGTTTTGAACATGTTAATTGAAATGAAATACTAGATTCAGATATCGCAACAGATAATACATCTGCTGTAACAGACACATATCTTATGAAACAGATTTAGACATATGTTGCAATATGTAGGGCATCTACTAGAAATTATATAAGAGGTCTTTCTACTTTTTTTATTTGTTCCAACAGATTACCTATAAGTTTCAATAGATAGATTATATGTTGCAATAGATTATATATTTGTTGTGATAGACAAATCAGGAAATATCTGCATAATGCAACAGATGACCAACCTATTCCAACAGATACTCATTCTGTCACAATAGATATTATATTTGTTACAACAGATAGACAATCTGTTGCATTATAAAAATTCAACTTTCACCAAACATAAAAAATTGCCACTACATGTAAAGTGAACTGGCTTGAAATAAAAAATTGTTATTGTGTTCGTCTCAGTTTTTGTACATATTTTTCTTTATACACGGGCTTCAACCATTTATATAGGTCATCTACTAGAAATTATATAATAGGTCTTCCAACTTTTTTAAATTATTCCAATGGATTACCTCTCAGTCGCAACAGATAGATTATATATTGCAACAAATTTTATATCCGTTGCGACATACAGACTGGGAAACATCTGCATAATGCAACAAATAATCAATCTATCACAACATGTATTATATCTGTTGTAACAGAGATAATCTATTACATTATAAAAATTCAACTTTAGCCAGACATGAAAAATTTCCACTACATGTAAAGTAAAGTGAAGTGGCTTGAAATAAAAAAATGTAATCATTTTTGTCTCTGTCTTTGTATATATTCTTCTTTATACATGAGCTCCAACCATTTAGTTAGTACCTCATAATACCAAACCTCTTGCATCTTTCACACAATGGTGTCGCACATACCGGCTATTTCTGTGGCGGTTAGTAAACACTCGATGTATGCAAGCGAGTATGGGCCGCACGCTGCACCAGTTTTATTTTTTTGGAGAAAATATTCTTATTTCGATCTTCAAAATCCCAGGATTTCTTCATCAATACTTCTTTAACAAATGATCCATCAACTTACTCTACGTCAACAACTTGGGGAACAACTTCAAGAGTAGCTGCACGTGGGTTAAAAATGTATCCTCGTTGAAGACAGGTAAGTTGCAGTCATAAACCTTAATCTTTCCCTCATTGATTAGCATCTTAAAAGCAAAAAAATATTTGACTTCCATGTTTATGACTACAAGAATTCTCTTTGCCTTGGTCCAACTCTTGTCGTATGGATATGGCCTCTTTCTTCTAACATATTTAATCATGTATTCATCCCATTCGAATATAGAAACTAACTTATCAAATCTCCAGCCACCGGGACCAGGTCACCTATGGAGTTCATCGTATCTATCCTTGAAATTATTATAGAAGTTGAGGTCCATTATCCTATCGACAGCATCATAAGCATCTGAGTATGCTAATTGCTTGCATCTCATGAGGCAGAGAATTTCATCAACATACTATGGTATAAGAAGATAATTTTTAAATAGGTTAGTAATTGTAAAGAAGAAAAACCTAATGGAAAGATTCTATTGCAGAGAGTTCTCTGAATTAGTTGACAGATTACCCAGCTAACACAACTTATGCAATAGATGTGTATATGTTGCAATAGAATACCCAGCTGTTACAACAGATTACACATATGTTGCATAGATTCTTCTTCATGGAGTAGATTGGAAGTCTAGCTTAGAAAAAGTAAACTTACATTGTCCATGTACCACTCACGCATATTTTTCATACTTCTAAAGTCTTTGGCGACAAAGAAATGCGTGGTGTATTCTTTTGAAGATTCTATCTCGTCCGTCATGATTTTTTCTAGTTATTTATTTCCCTCGCTGCCAAGTCCCGTGTATATGTATACCTTCTTCAGCGGCCCCTGAACTTCAACTACTCTTGAAGCGAGAGGATTTGCAATTTTTTCTATTTTCAGAATGGAGAGTATTTTTCTAATGTTTCTTCTCTTCCGCCTAACCACCACTATAGGAGTGTATGGCTCTCTCACCTTCTTGGATAGTATTACACCCCTCTTGGATTTCAATTCCTCGGCAGCTTCAGCAATATCCTCTAGTTTTTAAGGAGTTTATCCTCTCTGTCTTTGCATACTTTGCATTTACAATGAGAACATGAGGGTGGAGAGGGGTGAGAGGGACCACTGTAAGGGTAGGAGGGACCGGTGTAGGGGTGAGAGGGACCTGTGCAAGGGGTGTTTCCAAATATATTTATTTATTCCTAAGCACCATCATGCTTATAATCACAACTGGCAGCAACAGTATCAGGATGGTTGCCACCATCATCAACAAATCCACCAACAACACCCCTAGAAGAAGCACGCAGATCTGTTGTGGTAGGTTGGTTATGAAGAGCTTCAACATTAGGATGACCTTGACTAACTACTCTTCTTCTAGCTGTTGCTCCAGCCAATTCCTTCTTTATTAACTCTACCATTGGGTCTGTTGTTGTATCAACAAGGCCTAGAGTAATAAAAGAAGTCATCCCCAACTCCTACTTAGTAGGCACGATCCAAGGATGCACAACCTATAAAAAAGGATAAAAGGCATTAAATCATATCATATAATAATAATTTGCATCAGTTGGGTTACATGTTAACATATCCAACTTATGCAACAGATGATCTATCTGCCATAACAACCGATCTATATGTCACAATAGATTGATAATATGTAGTATCAGATTACACATCTGTTGCATAATTTACAGTAGATGGGTAATCTACTGATTTGGGTTTAGGGAACCAAAGCAACAGATGGTTAATCTATTGCAAAATATGGATTGTCTATCATAATAGATTAACCATCGATTGCACCAGTTGCAGTTGATGGGTAATCTATTATAACAAATGACCATCTGTCATAACAGATTAACTATCTATTTTAATATCTTTCTTTGAGGGAAATTATTTTAGTTGAAAGAAGACGTATTGCATCATCTGGAGGGTTATAGAGACTAGCCTTCTTAATTTTTGGGTTGTTCTTTGCATCCAACCACCTAAGGATCCTTTGATGAGAAACCTCATTTGGGTAATCCATTACTTGATTTCAGAGGAGAGGAATGACTTCAAATGCCCAAGCCTAAAAAATGTAAATAGGAAGCAAGCAAAAAGAAGTCATAATAAAACTATATTCAATATAAATTAATGGATGAGTAAAAATAATGTTGAATTTTACCATGAAATCCTAAGGAAAGCCATATAATGTGATCGTCCCTGTGGATAGCTTTGTCAGTAAATATTGTACAGTCAAGTAGTAGCTGTCATATCCCCAGGGATAATCATTGAATTTCTCAAAATTATTAGCAAGAACCAATACATCATTTTTTATTAGTTCCTTGATATCTCTTACCAATAAAACGGAATGGACAAACCAAACTAAGCATAATTTCTTCCTGTAGTGCTTTGGTATGTTTTTATCCTCGAGATCTACCATCAAATTCCCCGCTTTGTAGTTATGTCATCCAACAATGCCCAACAACCCATCTTTTTTCCCTTGCATTTTGTTGGAGAGTTTTTCCTTGATGAGAGGTTCTTCTGGACGATTGCATCTCAAGCCCGTCACTATGGAAAAATCTTTCAATCCAAAAAAAAACCACCGTGCCACAGAAGTTGATCTAGATTTCATCTATCTCTTTTTTGCCTTTCTTTGGATCTTGATCCGGTGATTGAGAAGACCATATACCATGCTCATTTAGAAATAGAGAGTGCGTTCCTCAGGTAGCTTAAGAAAGTATGCAAAGTAGCTCCTCTTAAAAAGTCCATCTATGTTTTCATTCTTTATAATACTCCTAAATTCATCAAAACGTTTCCCCAACTGACATTTAAGTACAAGATCATCAATTACTTCTTTAGGGTGATCCATCGACATAGCAACTTAAAAATTGTCGATACTAATGGTTTTGAAAGGATCAATGTGGGTATTTAAGATTAATTCCTACCGTATTGATAAGAAGGAGTTCTCACTTTCCTCAGCTTCATTTTGCCCTGACTGAGATTTTTCAGGAAGTTCCTTCGAATCTATCTTGTTGGGTGGTCAGAAGTTGATCCACTTTTAGTTTCAATTTTTTTTCTTTTGGGAGACATCTTTTAAATACAAATAATAGAAAAATAAGAAATACAAAACATTTGATGTCTGCATAATTTTTTAAAAAAAAGGTAAGACAAATTTCAATAAATTATTATACACCACATTACAAAAAAATACTTCAATGGATAACCCACCAGTTGGAACAAATAGGGAATCTATTTGAAGACCTATTTAATATCTCCCAATAGATTTTCCACCTGTTGCAATAGATGGACCACCAAGACCACCAGCAATGCCATCAATACCAACAATAATACCAAGACCGCCAACACTACCACTAATGCCACCAATACCAAGACTACTAACACCACCATCAAAACCATAAATACCAACACCACCAATAATAGCAACCAACAACACCACAAACACCATCTAACAATACCACGACACGAAATAAAATACTGTGATAAAAACTAGGGTTTTCTCAGGTGCTTCCTATATTTTTAGCATCAAAACTCAAAATTGTTAACCCATTCTCGAAGATGATACAACTAAAAGTCTTCTTTTTTATTATTAAATAAAAATCCCTGATTTTAAAAATAAAGAACAAATGTAGAACTCTTCTCAAACTCTGTTACCTGCAAAGACAAAGAAAACGATGGATACAAGTGAGAATAAAGTCAAAAATAACAACTATATGGTCAAAAATGGGAAGAAAATCGATCTGTTTTGAAGGGTTGAGAAATATGTTGAGTAGTTGTTGTCTGCATTGTTGAGAGAGAGAGAGAGAGAGAGAGAGAGAGAGAGAGAGAGAGAAGAGAGAGAACTTGAGATTTGAAATGGGGAAAAAAATTTCCTGCAAATGGATGATTTATATGTGTTGATTTGAAATTTTAGAAAAGAATGACAAGTTTTAAAATTATTGATTTGGTTCGAATTGATCTTAATTAATTTTTAAAATTTTAAAAGATATATTTTTTAGAATATTAAGTTAATGAGAATATTTTCAATTCAGAGTGATCGGTCGACGACTCAAGTCCGGATGAACGTAATACCAACACCATGCAATTGCAAAGACTCAATTGAAGTTGTAGTTTGCCCTATGAACTCATTCATTCATCCCTAGTTCTACCTAAATCAATTTAGGTGGTAGAGTAATATTAAGTTAATGAGAATCTTTTCAACTCAGAGTGATCGATCGATGACTCGATTCGGGATGAACGTAATACCAACACTATGCAATTGCAAAGACTCAATTGAAGTTGTAGTTGACCCTATGAACTCATTCATTCATCCCTAGTTCTACCAAAATCAATTTAGTGGTAGCTTAACATCAAGTTAATGAGAATTTTTTCAACTGAGAGTGATCGATCGATGACTCGGGTTTGGATGAATGCAATATCAACACCATACAATTGCAAAGACTCAATTGAAGTTGTAGTTGGCCCTATGAACTTATTCATTCATCTCTAGCTCTACCTAAATCAATTTCAAGAGAATCTGTTGCAACAAACGACTGAGATATTGGAAATTTTCAAATAGCTATTTATATCTGATGTAACAAATGACATATCTAATTTAATTATCAAATAAACATTTGCATCTATTGTCACAGACGACTGAGCTATTGAAAATTTTCAAACAGATATTTATATCTGTTGCAACAAATGACATATCTGCTTTAATTATCAAACAGACATTAACATCTGCTGTGACAGACGACTGAGCTATTGGAAATTTCCAAAAAGATATTGATATCTGTTGTAACAGATGACATATCTGATTTAATTATCAAATGGACATTTGCATGTATTGTTACAAATGAATGACTTTTTGGATTTTTCAAACAGATATTGATATCTGTTGCAACAGATGACATATCTATTTGAAAATCTTTTTTATTCTTTTAATTTTAAAGCAAGCTGCTTCTTCTATTCGAAAGAAGAAAAGATAGATAAAATAGTAGTAGTACTAAAGGCGATAAAAAATATTTCTTGGATAACTCAAAAATCTTATTGAGTATTCTTGTCTTTTCAATGTAATCCGTCTTTCTCGTGCCCATCAAAGTTATTAATGAATATTAATTAATGAATATTTACCCATGTCTCCTACAGTCTTAAATTTATTTTATTCATCTGTCATCTTTTTGTTTTTCTTTCTCTCCTCTTTAGGGTTATCACAACCTTTTTTGTCTCTTTTCTCTCCTCTTTCTCATAAAGATCCTTTTGGATCTAAACCAATCCATATCTTTCCTCAACTAAAATTACTATTTTGATCCCCTTTTGACATTGTAGGTAAGGTATGGTTCACTATTGCTCTTTCATTCCCGTCTTCTTCTTTGCAAGTTATTTAAATATATTTTTTATTTAATTACAATTTACCCATATCATAATTATTTAAAAAATTTGAAGGAACTTCTAAGTGTTGAATAAACGAATCAAGAAATTTTATTACAATAGGCAAAAAAAGTCATATGTTGGGAGAAGTTTAAAAGCCTTATTGGAAGTATTATTTTTTGTATGTATTTTATTTATTTCTTTGTTGTTGATGTTGTTATTGATGTTGTTGGTGGGGTTGGTGTTGTTGGAACTTGTTATGTGGTGTTGTTAATGGTGTTGGAACAAAGGATATTGCTTCTTTTTTGTTGATGATGTTGATGGTATTGGAACAAATGATGTTGTTGATGTTTTTTATTTATTGTTTATTTGTAGTTTATATTGTTGTTGATGTTACAACAGACGGAGCAACTATAGGAACAACTCAAACCATTAGCAAGGCTGGTTTGATGTATTCCAACAAACTCCATATCTATTGCAACAAATTCTACATCTAATGAAACAGACTCTAAATCTATTGCAACAGACTTCACATCTGTTGCAATAGACAGATAATGTTCTTTCTATTTTTCTCTTATTTGACATCAATTTTTTTCCTTTTTTTGTAGATATAAGAAATTGAAAGTTGATCAACTTTTGCTCTACCAACACAAAAGTTTACAGTAAAGATGGGTTCAAAGGAATAAGATGCTTGCAGATGGAACCACTTCATATATGGGAGGTATGTATTACTAATAATGTTATAGTGAAAACACACATAGAGTACACTGATTTTGTGAATGTTATTTTTACCATTTAGTCATTAATCATTCAAATAAAATATCTGCAATTTTATAGTTAAGTTTTATAGGTCCGAAATGATAAGACTGAGGGACCATGAATATGGTTCTGATACCCTGTTAAGATTTAATGTTGGTTGTTGCTCATGTTTATGTGTCAAGCATTGTGAAGGGATCTAATTTTGGTGTCATTGTAAAGAAATTCAATAGCGATTGGACTAAATTTTTGGGTGCATTGGACTCTGAGAAGTCCTTCGAATCCTAGCACTATATCTAACAAGAACGAAAAACCAATATAGTTATTGCCCTAGCCTAAATTTATATAGTTGGGTTGCTCAGGGTGATGATTTACGCTAGAAGGTATGGTAGGAGAATGCCTATGTAGGAAAAGGGGAGTTGATAAAAAACTATATTATCTAAAAGCTAATGAAGAGGAGAAATAGGGTAGAAAGGAACTTCTAAATATGGCCAATGAAACTGAATTAGAACATGAGAAATCTGAATCAAGTGCAAATATGAAAGTGTATCCAGTAATGTAAATCCGCTTGTTATTTTTCTAAAAAAAGAATAGTGCAGATGGATACTTTTCCAGGGAGCTGCGACTAGATACCGTGGTCGGGATGATCACCTAGATAGAAAATAGCAGAAGACCAAGAATGCAGCCTCGCAAGCATCGATGGTTGAAATGATGTACAGTAAGTCAAGAAAACTTGCGCCAATAATAGCTACAGTTAAAATAAGGAATCTTAGAGAAGGCTGCAATTTATGAATTTTAAATTTCATCCCATGCCTTCTTGGTTGTGGTTTTGATTAGGTCCACTGTTGTTGACCTGATCGGAACCACAAACAAGATTGAAAGGAAGATTGAGTATGACTACTTTCTTATCAATTTGGATATAATTGATTGTGTTTTATAGCCTTAGCATGCTTTCAACATATCTTAGAAAAGATCAGATGCTTGTTGTAGTATGTGAATCCCAATAATTTTCAAGCTTGTCTTCAGTTTGTCGATTTGGTATTCAAGCTTGTCGTTTCCGTCTTTGAAGTTGGTATAGAGTTACTAGTCTTTTGTCAGGAACACTTTCTTTGAAGTTGTGGCATTGTAGAAGGCCTTTAGAACACTTTATTTAGAAGCCTTAAACGATACATGGAGGGTTGCTATGTTTGTTTTAGGTCAAAATATATTGATGCATACTCAAGCAGTGGTCCCACCAGTTGAATAGCTCACTTTTTTTTAGTATTGCTCAACCAACCTTCATGGGGTTTGATAAATTAATTAGCAAGGAGTTACGCAATGTTTGATCGAAACTGACTCTACCAAGCCTATCAAATGTTACGGAACTCCAGGCTCATTACCCTATCAAAAATATTTGCCCAAGTTAGTGCACAAATCAAAAGAGCTCAATCTCTCAGTGTTTTTACTGATCTCTCTTCTCCCATATAGTGGACAACACATCCGCCATGCAAAAGTCTACACCGTCGCCAGAAATTCTTGCCACAGCGAAAGTCTTGAGAAGGCATGACTAGTAATTTCTCAATATAACTTTTATGACTTTCTTGATGTCTTTTGCTATTATATTAGAATGGAAAAATCAAACTAAGTACAATTGCTCGCTATGTCCATTCTAATATAATTGCAAGAGATGTCAAGAAAGTCATAAAAGTGATATTGAGAGATTACTAGTCATGCCTTCTCAAGACTTTCACTGTGACAAGAATTTATGGCGATGGTATAGACTTTTTCATGGAGGATATGTTGTCCTCTATATGGGAGAAGATAGATTCGCAGAAAGGCTAAGAGATTGAGCTTGTTTGAATTGTGCACTAACTCGAGCAAAGGTTTTTGACAGGGTAATAAGCCTGGAGTTACGTAACTTTTGATAGGCTTGGTACATTAGTTTAGAACAAACGTTACATAACACCTTGCTAATTAATTTATCAAATCCCTTGAAGGTTGGTTGAGCAAGCAACATTGAGAAACGCTTGATAAAATTGAGTTATTCAACTGTTGGGACCACTGCTTAAGTTTGTATCAACACTTTTTGACCTAAACCAAACATAGAGACCTTCCATGTATCATTTAAAACTTCTGAATAAAGTGTTCTGAAGGCCTTCTACAATGCCACAACTTCAAAAAATGTGTTCCTAATCGAGCTCACAAAAGACCAGTAACTATATACCAACTTCAAAAATAGAAACGACAAGCTTGAATACCAAATCGGTAAGCTGGAGGCAAGCTTGGAAATTATAGGGATTCACATACTACAACAAGCATCTGATCTTCTCCAAGATATGTTGAAAGCATGCTAAGGCAAGAAAACACAATCAATTAATCCAAATTGCTAAGGAAGTAGTGATACTCAATCTGCCTTTCAATCTTGGTTGTGGTTCCGATCAGGTCAACAGCAGTGGACCTAATCGAAACCACAAACAAGAAGGCATAGGATGCAATTTAAAATTCAAAAATTGCAGCCTTTTCTTAGATTTCTTATTTTAACTGCAGTTGTTATTGGAATAAGTTTTCTCGACTTACTGTACATCATTTTAACCCTTAATGTTCGCAAGGATGCTTTCTTAGTCTTCTGCTATTTTCTATCTTGGTGATCATCTCGACCATACTATCTAGTCGCAGCTCCCTGGAAAAGTGTCCATCTGCATTATTTTTCTTTCAGAGAAACAACAGACGGATTAACATTACTTGATACACTTTCATATTTGCACTTGATTCAAATTTCTCATGTTTTAATTCAGTTTCATTGGCCAGATTCGCTAGAACTTCCTTTCTACCCTATTTCTCTTCTTCAATTAACTCTCAGATAATATAATCTTTCATCAACTCCCCTTTCCATTGCAAGCATTCTCCTTTGGCTCCTTATGGCGTATAATCATCTTCTCGAATAACCCTTCTATATAAAATTAAGCCAGAGAAATTTCTATTGATTTTCCATTCTTATTAGATACAGTGCGAGGCTTCGAAGGCCTTCTCAGAGTCCAATGCACACTTAAAGTTAAGTCCAATCGCTATTGGATCTCTGCAATGACACCAAATATTGATCCCTTCTCAAAACTTAACAGGCATAAACATGAGCAACAACTGTTAGTAATTCATAACAGGGTATCGACACCATCATCATGGGGCCTTTGACCTTTCAATTCTAACCCAACAAACTTAATTGTACAATGCAGGATCTTGTTTGATTGATTAGTGCCTAATCGGTTAAAAACTACATTCACAAAAACATTATATTATGTGTGTGTTATCCCGATGACCTTATCAGTAATACTTAACTTTCACACATGAAAGTGGATCTATTCATCTGCACACGCCTTATTCTTCCTAACTCATTTATGACTTAAATTGAATAAACAGATGACTAACAAGTTGCAACAGATGCCACATCTGTTTAAATTGTCAAACAATTATAGACATCTGTTACGACAGATAATCAATCTGTTGCAACATAGGACTTATCTCTTGGAAATATCAAACAGGTATAGGCATCTATTGCGATAGTTTTAATATTTTGTAAATTATCCAACAGATAGAATGTATTTTCCAACAGATTACGCATCTGTTAGATGTATTTTGATGCAATTTTCTTTTCTTTATGAAATACAATATAGATACAATGTTTATTTAGATCTATTTTTTTAATTTACATATTTGAAGAGTCGTCAATTTTAATTAATTAAGGGATGAACTGCCATGGCTTTTTGACTGACCCCTTCCTTTATAAATAGGTCCCTCTTTACTCGTTCATTCTACTACTACACTTTCAGATATGGCTGATCCATATTCGTATAACAAGATTTATATTGAGTCCTTCCAGAAACTTCGCCTGCAGTATGATGAACTTTAGAGGGATTTGGCCGGCTTCAGAGCAAGGCTGAGAAGAGTCCTGCTGCTGTTAGATGAAAATTGTCCTTCAGATAATGAAAGTAGTAATAGTTATACTCATAATAATAATAATAATAATAATAATAATAATAATAATAATAATAATAATAGGTTATGTTTTTACTTTTAGCGTATGGAATGTATTTTTCTTTTTTATATCGGATCGACCTAAACAGATGGATCATATGTTGCAACAAACAATTATTAATAAAAAAAAAAAGGGGTTATTATTATTATTATTGAGAGGTTGAAAATTGTTTAGTAATGACTTTTTTCATTTGAAAAATGGTTCGTAAAATAAGAAAAAAAATGATAAACATAATTTATAATCGTAAAAGAACGGTTATTTAATTTTAATAACTGATCGTGATTCTTTGACATATTTATTTTTAAATCTGATTTTTTAATTTCATATAATAAAAAAGTCACCAAATTTGGATTAAAGATATATGTTGCAACAGATAGATTATCTGATGCAATAGATTGTAGATTTATTGCAACAAATGGTATATCTATTGTCATAGATGGGTTATCTGATGCAATAGATATATAATCTGTTGTCACAACTCAATAAAAATGGTTACTGAAAAGAACTTATCAAGTCATAACTTTCCAAGGTAATTAAAAAGTCACCAGTTTGAATGTAACTAATAAATGGAGGTGAACAGTCGCACCTTTTTGTGTTTAAATTTATTTTTTAAATTTATATAATTAAAAAGTCACCAAATTTGGATTAAAGATAAAGATATGATGATTATTAAAAAAGATATATGTTGCAACTGATAGATTATTTGATGCAACAGATTGTAGATTTATTGCAACAAATGGTATATCTATTGTCATAGATGGGTTATCTGATACAACTGATATATAATCTGTTGCCACAACTCAATAAAAAAGGTTACTGAAAAGAACTTATTAAGTCTTAACTTTCCACAGTAATAAAAAAAGTCACCAGTTTGAATGCAATTAATAAATGAGAGTGAACAGTCATGTCTTTTTGTTTTTGAATATGTTTTTTAAATTTATATACTAAAAAAGTCACCAAATTTGGATAAAAGATAAAGATATGATTAAAAAAGATATATGTTGCAACAGATTAATTATCTGATGCAATAGATTGCAGATTTGTTGCAATAAATGGTATATCTTTTGTCACAGATGGGTTATCTGATGTAACAGATATATAATCTGTTGTCACAACTCAATAAAAACGGTCACTGAGAAGAACTAATTAAGTCATAACTTTCCACAGTAATAAAAAAGTCACCAGTTTGAATGTAATTAATAAATGAAGGTGAACAGTCGCGCCTTTTTGCCTAAATCATTCAAATTCAATCCTCTATAAATAGGTCCCTCCTTACTCTTTCATTCTACAATATATATGTATTTATTTCTTGCTCTTGTCTTTCATATTACACTTTCAACTATTTTCTCTTCAAGGACTTGATAGCTTTTTCCTATCTCTGGGAAGTTTTTTTTCTTATTTTTTGTGTAAATATGCATTGTATTACATTCGGATTCTTTTCTTTACTTTTATTTTTGTGTTTTTTGCTAATATACGTGTTCTAGATATGAATGATCCAGTGTTAGATGTCGCTATTTTACGCGACGCCATACGGGAACTGCAGAGGAAGGTTCATGACATACAATGGGAGTTAGCCGCTGTCAGAGTAAGGATGTTGTGGGAGATCCACAGGATGAGGAGGGCACTGTTGCTGTAGGTTGAAGAATGGCCGGCTGACAACAACAACAACAACAACAACAACAACAACAACAACAACAACAACAACAATAATAATAATAATAATTAGATTTTTTTCTTTTACCTATGTATAAATGTATTTATATTTATTTTGTTTAATAAAAAATTTATGTTTCATCCACTTTGACGTTTTAATTTTTATTCTGTCTATTTCTTTCTCTCAATAAACATATCTATGATTAAGGAATAATTTGAATGCCAATATCAATAGCAAGGGATCAACATACGGTTTATCTGTTGGGTTTGTGACAGGAGCTATATTGTGCTGTTTGAAACAGATTATTCATCTGTTGCAATAGAATTATAATATATTGCAACAGATTAATTGTCTGTTGGAACAGATTGCTAATATGTCACAACAGAATACCCATCTGTTCGATTCATGTTACGGGCACTATAGAACTATAAACATGAATCTAACATATGAAATATTTCTTTTACCTGTGTATTTTTTTTGTTTAATAAAAAATTTATGTTTCATCCACTTTAACGTTTTAATTCTTATTTAATTTTCATTCTGTCTATTCCTTCTTCTCAACAAACATGTCTATGATTAAGGAATAATTTAAATCCAATATCAATAGCAAAGAGATCAACATACGGGTTATCTGTTGGGTTTGTAACAGGAGCTATATTGTGTTGTTTGAAACAGATTATTCATTTGTTGCAACAGAATTATAATATGTTGCAACAGATAGATATTCTGGTGCAACAGATTAATTATCTATTGGAACAAATTACTAATCTGGTGCAACAGATGAAATGTCTATTAGAACAAATTACTAATATGGTGCAACAGATCACCCATCTGTTAGATTCATGTTATGGGCACTATAGAACCATAAACATGAATCCAACATATGAGTCTTATGTTGCAACAGAATATTTATCTGGTGTAACAGATGATGAATCTATTTAAAAAAATGGCTCTTATGTTGCATTCATATTCGCGTGCTAGCTATTGTTGAAAAAATAGTATACTAGCAGTTACCCAGATGACAAATTCAACTAAAAAGCATAATTTGACTTATCAAAGTCTCCTATCAAGTAAATGCCAAAGTTGAAAGTGATGTACGAAATAAAATTTGACCTAAGAAATTGGTCAAAGAGCAACAGTTGTGGTAACAACAACAACAACAATGGTCAACAAGAAAAATATGAAGAGGATAATGAAGTATAAGATGATGATAATGAAGCAGAAGATGATGAATAAAGCAGCAGCAGTAATGAACAACAAAAATTGTGAAGAGAGAGAAGACAACAACGGATGAGAAGAGAGAGGAATTCGTCCTTTTTTCGTCTATTTCCCGTTATATAAACTAACATTTGGATCAAAGTGTAAATTTAAAACTTGTGGGTGATTTTGAAAATTTTTCAATTTTCTTAACCCATAATAAAGTAATTGCCACCATCACTCAATTATTAAGACTTGTGTCACCTACACCTCATTTTAAAACTCTTTTGTCACCTACAGCCCAAAGCCCCTAATTGGTTGCTTTGTATTTTTTTCCTCTTATTTATTGTTTTATTTTTGTGTTTCAATTTATTTTTTATTTCTATTATTAAAAATTGTTTTTTATTTTTATTATTCTAGTATTTTAAAAAAATATATTTATTTTATTTTATATTATTTATGTTGCATTTGCTTCTTATTTTTCAACCTTTACTTCTTGTAATTTCATACAATTGTTCCTATTATCTATTTTTTAAAATTTATTTTATGTTTATTCTTTTCATTTGGCATAATTTTGTTAGTAATCTAATTTTCAATTAAAGTAAAATTCATTGTTGAATAAGGTTATAGACTTTCATTTTTCTTTTCTTTTGAATCATTTTTGTGTACTTTACGTTGAAATTTGACATAAGAGTATTATGTTAACTTTTTTGTTTTGAATTTTGAAGTTATGTCATATTTTCAATTTCAATTTATTCGTTTTTCTAGTATTGAATTGTTATTTCATATTGCAAGTCATTCATATTTTAGTTAGACTTGATAGATTTATTTTCCTGTCAAATGTTTTAATAATTTTATAGTATCATATTCATAATATTAATTTCTTTGTCAAATTTACATTTCATGACATTCTTAAGAATCATATACTGTTAATTTTTATTATTAATTTAATTAAATATACTAATTTGAAAAGTATAAATCAGTTATTTTTGTATAACATTAGTTAAGAGCATATGTTTATTAATTAATATATTTTCAAGTGTATATATCTTAAATATTTAAATTAATATAATTTATAAAGGTCCTTATTTGTCTAATATATATTTTTAATTTTTGGTAATTAACTTTTATTTTAAAATTTTAAAATAACTATATAATTATACTTGTGCAACCAAAAAGTACACTTGTAATTACATCATAATTATATTGTGGCAAATAAACATGTCATTGTAATTACTAAACTGTGTAATTACTAGGATGATAATTACTAACCTAATAATTACACTAATTCAAATTACCACGTGTCTTTTCAAACATACCCTAAAGAGATTAAAGGTCCATTTTGGATCTAACCTTAACATAAGAGGCCGTTTTGGTTTTGTCATTTTCTCTCACATTTCAAGTGTGATTTCTACAAAATTCTGTCAAAGTTAATTTTATGATAACTGAAAAAATTAAAATGATTTCTATATGACAAAAGAAAGAATAAAGACTTTCTGGTAACGAGTACAAACCAGATTACACCACCCATGAATTTTCTCAACAAATGAGTAACTTGAAGATATGGGGGAGAGTTGGCAAAAAGCCTCTTCCCAAACCTTTTTTTGACATTTAGACACCAAGTTTTTTTAATTGAAAAAATAGACACTTTTTTGGGTCCACAAAAATAAAATGCAAACCTAGCACTCAACTTATAAAATCTACACTTTAGCCTTTTTTTTTCCCATTTCAGCCCAATTTTGTTAAAACTACTTTTAATCCATCTTCAAAAATATAAATATTGGATAAATAATTAAAAAAAATATTCCAAAGCTTCTCAACCAATCCACTAGCAACCACCCAATTTTGGTGCCATTTTCTTGATTTTTTGACCATTTTCTGGCCATTTTTCGTCAAATTTTCCGGCATCCATTGGAAAGTGACATTATCTCCATTGTTGTGAGCCATTTTTGCTCATGTTTAGCTCCAATTTTTCTTTCATTTTCATACAAAATCTCAAAAAATCAGTCTCACATTTTGAAATCGATTCTTGGCTCAATAACAACACTCTAATACTCCTTAGGTTATTTGTAAGCTGAAATTCATCGGATTATTTTGGTGGTCATCAGAAAAGGGTCAATCATGCACTGTACGACCAACAACTAGGAAGAAGACGACCTCAGTCTATTTAGTCTAGGCACATAAACTACTATTCAAGTCTATTGAATACTATTATCGAGGTATATTATGTCTATTATAGATTACGGGTTATTGGTGGTATATTTTCTGGTGAACGGGGGGAGATTCCTAAATGTTGGATTTGAAAAACCGCATCTAAGGAGATAGTGTCCATTGCCCTTCGTCCCAACGATTCATACGTTGATATGGTTAAAAGTGTAATGGAGACTGGTGAATTAAATTATGATCAAAGTGAGGTGGTAATTAGTTACTTGAGGAACGGGGAGGGGGGGGGAGGGGGTGGAAGGGGGGTGAATACATCCAACGTTCATAAGGAATGATAGACACATAGAATTATATATGTTTTGTATTGATTCTGATAACTCCAAACCCTATATTGCGGGTTAAAGTTGTTGAAAGGTCTCAGGAAGAAGCCTCCACATCAGCCCTAACCCCACCGTCACCCCCACCCCACCGTCACCCCTACCCCTACCCCCAACTATGGATGATACTTCAATGGAATACGATAGCATGGGTGGTGATGAATGGGATAATAGTGAAGATTATAAAGAAAAGGAGTGTGGAGGAGGTGAGGATGGGCCGCTTGAACCACAAAGAATCCACTTTTTCTCGAATGGCACCAATCTTTTTGTAGGACAAACATTCAAGGATAAGAAAACGTTGAATCTTTTGTTAAAGAAGGCGTCGGTGAAAATGTTGTTCAATTACATAACAGTGAAGAGTTGTAAGAAATACTTAAGGGCGAGGTACGTAGATCCTACTTGCCGATGGATAGTACGCGCATGTGCTATCGGAGAATCGGGTTGGTTTCATGTCCACAAGTACGTGGGAGAGCATACTTGTGGCATTAATCATGTCATGGGAAAGCACAACAATGTCATCGTGGAGGTCATTGCATCACTTATTTTGAACTTTTTTGTAGAAAACAAAGGTCCAAGACCAAAAGAGATTGAGAGGATCGTATTTAGGGACCTACATTGCAGGCCGAGCTATTGGAAGTGTTAGATGATTGGCATCATTGCGAAGAATATAGTTCGAGGTACGCCCGAGCACGGATATGCAGTGCTTCCTGTATTTTCATATATTTTCAACGGCCTCAACCCCGAGTCTATTAATTCCCTCATGGTCGATGAGGAGTCTGGTAGGTTTATTTAATACCTTATGGCATTGGGGCTTCCATCCGTGGATATGCACACATTAGAAAGGTCATTGCCATTGATGGCACGTGTTTGTCCGGCAAGTACGAGGGTGTGCTGTTGTCTGTTGTCGCTCAAAATATGCAGAATCATATCTATCTCTTAGTGTATTGTGTGGTGGATAAATAGAACGATGCATCGTGAGGCTTCTGCTTCGAGAAGCTTAAATCCTTTGTCGTCGACAAACCAGAGCTGTGCGTTATCTCCAACAGACACGTAAGCATAGCCAACGGCCTTGCAAGGCATTATCTACTTGTGCATCACGATGTTTGTATGAGGCATCTTGTTGAAAATCTCCGAACAAATCACCATTGTTCCAATTCACTCTATTTATACTACTATGCGGCCAAGGCGTACACGTTTAAAGAATTTAATGACTACTTCAACACCTTTAAAGAAAGATGCCCCAGCTCAGCAGCTTGCCTTGAGCATGAAGTTGGATTTGAAAAGTGGAGTTGGGATCACTTTATAGGTAATCAATTCAACTTCATGACCTCAAACATCACCGAGTCATTCAACTCAATGTTGCGCAACAAAAGAGAGTATCCAATCGTGGCCATTTTTATTCAATTGCACATAGGTTTTGAGAAATATTTAGGAAGAGGTATGCGGAGGTGGATAATTCAAAGACAACATTCATTCCCATAGCCGACACGATCTTGAGGGAGAATATGACCGAGGGGGATAAATTATATGTGAACAACATAAACAAAAGCACCGATGAATTCACCGTGCTTGGTTACGGTCGTTCCACCAAAGTTAATCTTTTGAGACAGTCATGTTCTTGTAGAAAGTACGACTTGGTGAAATTGCCATACGCTCATGCAATGGCAGCGTTGCGTTTGAAGCACGGGGATGAATACGGCACTAGCATTTACAACTAATCTTCGCAAATATATTCAAAAGAGTCATAACATCTTGCATACTTGGAACCTATTTGTGCAGCACCACTGGAGTCGGAGTGGAGTGTGGCGCGAGAGTATCTTGGAATGCAAGTTCTTTCACTCGATTTTGATCCCAAACTCAAAATGAGGAAGGTGAAACATGTTAAGGGTGTGTTGGAGCCTTCAAGGTAAAAGAAAAGAAAAAAGTGATCCAAGTACATAAAGTCAGGACATAAGAGAACAACATGCAGCCATAACATAGGATAATATGATTGGCATTGTATTTTATATTTTGGGTTTGTTCAAATGCACTGAATAGTATGTAATGTGCATTCTGTTTTGAAAACCGCTGAACTACAGTTAAAATTAACTTATTTTGTCGTGCATTATCTATTCTAGTTCATATATTATATACTACGTACTAAATAGATTTTAGACTGAAATAATCGACCAGCCTCATAATATATAATATATCAGTGTTTGGTCTAGTAAGTAAATATTCTATACGTAGTGTATAATAAACCTACCTGGTTGTCTATTGAACAAACCCTTTTCTTCATACAATGTTGAATTCAAAATAATTGTGATGCATTGGAAAGAGTGCCAATTTGAAAACTGTCTTTCCAAGTTCTGAAATCGACTATGCACATTACACATCGACTAGACTCAAAATATATAATACATCGATACGTTATCTATGGGGTATAGTTTAAAATACATAGTATATCATCGATCTGTAGTATAGTCTATTAAAGAAACTCTATTCCCCATACACTGAACCTTTCAATGTAATGATTACACTTCGCGAAACGACACGATTTTAAATGCCTCGACTGCCACAATCGCCATAATTTTTCATTTCTTATTCTCACACGCCTTCTCTCCTTCCATCAACACGTGTACAGATTCTTTTGGTCGATTTTATCATGGTATGGTCTATTTAAAGAGACCCTTGTCAATTTTTAACATAATTTCAAAAGAAAAAAACTAAGGGAGAAAAAGATGGCTAGGAGGACGCAGCTACTACGACCATTGCACAGAATGACAACCATCAACAACATAGAGTTGCTAAGGATTCGGAGTGAGCTAAATTTCTTTTTCTAGGGTCTTGTCTTCGATCAACGACGGCTGGATAGAGAGCTTCGTCGGATGGCTCGTTTTCTTTGGGCCATAGCCGAGAGGCTCAACCTGGACCCCCGTGAACTCATCACCCCCCTTCATCCCCCTAGTTTTGTCTGCCTTTAATTTTTTTTATTTATTGTTCATTGCCAAATGAAGCTATCATGGTAGGATTATGTAAATGAAAGCTTCGTTTTTGCCTTTTTGTTTGGAATTTTTTCCCCAAAAATAATAAATATGGATGCAATGAACATTTATATATGTATAAACAAGTTTCAAGTTTCTGTCTTCATGATGTTTTATTTATCTATAGTGATTTGTTGGTGTTTTTTCAGTAGTCCCTGTTTTAAGATTTACAAATTTTATTTAAACTCGGGTCAGTAAGAATAAATAATCGACTACGGTAAATACAGATTCTATAATCGACTGTTTCACATATGAATTATATACTAAAATTGGTGTTGATGATCCTGTATATTGAACGATTAACGAGTTATAACAAAATCTATTATAGACCACGCATATAGTCTATAATCAACCTACTGAATATATTGACAGCTTAAAATAATGGCAAAAAAGGATAAATTAAATAAAATAAAATTAGAGTATGTCAATTAAGACCATTAAAATATTGTAAATCAATGTTGATGCATCAATTGTGACCCCCATTCACTTTTGGACGTGATCAAGTGTTATCTAATACACTGTGTAGTCTTAGATCATTGAGATGACACAAAAAGGAGAAGAAATAAAATAAAATAAATATTAATCGATTGGGTGACGTATGAATTATATATTGATGTTAGTGTTGATTATCCTGTATATTTGTTTATTATTGATTCAGACTATGGCTGATTATAGACCTTTTAGATTGTCTATGATCAACTTACTGAATATATGGACAACTTAAAATAATGGGAAAAAAAGGAGAAATAAAATAAAATAAAATAAAATTAGAGTCTGTCAATTAACACCATTAAAACATTGTAAATAAATTTTGATGCATCAATTGTGATTCCCAATCATTTTTTGATGAGATCAAGTGTTATCTAAGACACGACGTAGTCGTAAATCATTGAAATAATGCAAAAATAAAAAGAAGAAATAAAATAAAATAAATATTAATTATCCAAGCACTAAAGAACAACTACTTATCATGACAAGAGATTAGACTTGTGTGATGACCATAAGGAAAAGTGGTGGTTGTCACTTGTGAGTGTTCAATGGACAAGTCGTGTATGAGAACAAGGAGTCCTTCTCAACGGGGACGCTTGTTCTAGGTAATTGTTTGTTACTACCATTGCACTCCCTTATACCCATTTGATCGAGTATCCAATTATCTTGTAATCTCATATTATGATATTTAGTAACTTTACATTGCGTGAATGATGCTTATTTATTTTATTTCTCCCTTTTTTTAACCTCACATCCTTTGAAAATAGACTTAGTTGGTCGATACATGACTAATAATATAGTCTGGTATAGATAAAGCTATTTATCTATAATATACTCAAGATATCACAAAAGGTCTTTAATCTCACATCCTTTGAAAATAGACCTTTTATAATATCTTGAGTATATTATAGATAAATAGCTTTATCTATACCAGACTATATTATTAGTCATGTATTGACCAACTAAGTCTATTTTCAAAGGATGTGAGATTAAAAAAAGGGAGAAATAAAATAAATAAATATCATTCACGCAATGTAAAGTGACTAAATATCATAATATGAGATTACAAAACAATTGGACACTCTATCAAATGGGTACAAGGGAGCGCAATGGTAGTAACAACCAATTACCTAGAACAAGCATCCCTGTTGGGAAGGACTCCTTGTTCTCATACATGACTTTTCCATTAAACACTCACAAGTAACAATCACCACTCCTCCTTATGGTCATCACACAAGTCTAATCTCTTGTCATGATAAGTAGTCGTTCTTTAGTTCTTGGATGATTAATATTTATTTTATTTTATTTTATTTCTTCTCTTTTTTGCATTATTTCAATGATCTACGACTACGCCGTGTCTTAGATAACACTTGATCACGTCAAAAAGTGATTGGGAGTCACAATAGATGCATCAAAATTTCTTTACAATGTTTTAATGGTGTTAATTGACTTACTCTAATTTTATTTTATTTTATTTCTCCTTTTTTTTCCATTATTTTAAGTTATCCATATATTCAGCAAGTTGATCATAGATAGTCTAAAATGTCTATAATCAGCCATAGTCTGAATCGATAATAATCAAATATACAGGATAATCAACACTGACGTCAATATATAATTCATATGTCATCCAGTCGATTATAGAAGACATAAATATTCTTTAGGGATCCTTTGAAGTAAATTATGATCCATTTAAATTTTCTCTAACAGTACAATTCTAACGGGTAGAATTTCCAACGGTCAAATTTTGGTAGCCTTACTATATTAATTAGAGGGATCCTTTTGGACTCCTCCATGTTTATTTATTCATGACTTTCAAATTTTGCAATAATAATAACAATGTCACAGTTATCTCAAACATCCAAAAGTTCTTATATTTATCATTGTGGTAATCCTGTGGTGTTGAAAACATCACGAACCGACAGGAATCTAGGTCAAAAATTCTACAGTTGTGCGATTGGAAAGGTTTGGTTTTATTTAAATAAAAAATTATTTTTGTTCATCTCATAATTCAATTTACTAATTTATCCTCGTTATTTTAGGATAATGGTGGATGCTCTTATTTCAAGTGGATTCCCTCCGATTTTGAGGTGTCAAAATTTTAAGGCATTGCAAAGTTTGAAATGTTGGAAAGGTTTAGAGATTCCGAAGAAAATATATAGAGAATCGAAACACAAGATTGATCACTTAAAGGTATTGTTCAAAGACGTCAAAATTGAGAGGGATCAACTTGAACATAAGTTGGCTATGGTTGAAGAAAAAGAAAAAGGCATGAAAATTATGGTGTATGGTTTACTATTAGTTTTAGGTTTTTGGAAAGGTGTAATGGGGGTGTACTGGGATTGAATGTATTCTGAATCTTTTATCAATCGACTACTTGTTACTTATATTATATATGGTTTACCTTTTTCATTCATCGACTACACAACACTCTACTGTATATGCATTACCTTTTAGTCAGAGTGTATAATCAAAGATGAAATTCATGTAAAAGCAATGATAATTTGATTATATAAAATGAAAGATGTTTATCATAAACTATTAAAGCAATTTAGAAAACAAAATTGTTCAGCTCTACACATCCCGAGCTGAACGTTGAAAGTTAATATTGTCTAGTCTAATAAAAATAATCAGCCACAAATAAAAAATAAACATTGTCTAAACATTCAACATTTTCGTCTTCCACTTACATCTTGTTGATGTCCTGAGTAAATCCATTAAGAAATTCATCTATGTTCCGAAATTCATTCTTGTTTTCGTTCTCCTCGATGCCTTCTTTTCCTGGTGCATCATTTTTTCCTTCTTCTTTATGTTTTTTTTCTCCCTTTTCTTTTTCTACTTCTTCTGTATTCGTCTTTTCTGCTTTCTATCCATCTCCTTCGTTGTTTTCTTCTTCAAAATCACTTTTCTCATTTCTATCATCTTCATCCTGCCTGCCTTTATCATGATCCTCTTTTTCCACACAAGCTGATCCATCAGCTTTGTTTTCTTCCTCACAAACAGCTTCTTCATTTTTTTCTTCTTCTTTCTCTTCATCCCCTTCATCGAGATTTTTCTTCTCTACAACAGATGCAACCTCAAGGATCATCACCTCATCAGCATTGATGGAGGCCTGTTCCAAAGATGCTACCTCAAGGAGCGCTTCTTTAATGTCGTTGTCATCGCGGACAGCCCTCACTGCTGAATACTGACTTTGCACCTGTATAGATGCATTTTCAAGTATTTACCGTTTAAAATAAACTAAGCTATCGGTTGATGAGGAATGGTATAGATTCTATTATTATAAGTAAAAGGGATTATATAAAATATGACACTTCTATAATATTTAGAGTAGATATTACCTTCAGCTTCATCTCATTTCTTTTGCTTCTCTTTTTTTGCTCTCCTCAGGCTCTTCTCTTTCACAAAATCAGCGATGTCCTTGATCGACTCCTCCAGCCTAAAAACACGCTCATCCAGATTTTCAATCATCAGTGTCTTTCCCGATGCTCTCGACTTACTTGTCCTCGCAACCCGAGTGACATGCCTTGAAATAGCATTTCTACCCAAATCCCGACTATCATCCCCATCCTCACCATCCTCCAATAAGGTGATGACAGTCACACCCTCTAGATGGGCCTTTAAGCCATCGATGAATGCATTTTTGGTTCATCCGTAAATGTTTTGAACTTTTTCATGTAGTGTTGCTTTATTTCACAGACAGTGGGGATAAGATATGGGTGCACTCTCTACATATAAATAGGCAAATATGATTGATTAGCAACACAATATTGGTAAAATTATTCATTGAAAGAATAGTTTCATACCTTTGTGCTCTATCCGTACAAATATGAATCACCTTCGATTAGTTTATCGCCTTTTGAGGCGTGCCATCTGAGCAATCGGGGAATGGTCAGCGGGTCTTCAGTTGATTTACCAATTTCCCTGCCAAGTGCGGGAAAGGCTTCATATATCCAAATCTGTGACCAAAACAAAAACAAAAACATAAAACTGAGAGTAAGTATATTATAGACACCATAGATGAATTACAGTATATAATAAACTACTTCAATGGTTTATAATCAAATACCATAAATGCCAAGGAAAATCCGTAGAGCATGTATGATAAAACTCCCTTTGTCTCAAATATCTTCTTCTGCCTGCTGAAGTCTATCCGCTTCTTTAGATAGTCTAGAGTCAAGGGAAATGACTCCTTACCCCAAGGGTATCTTTCAAAGAAGCCTAAGTTATCCACCATCTTGATGGTATCTATGTCCACGATTTTTGATAAGTCACGTGCAAGCAATATGCAGTGCACGAACCAAACCAAGCATTATTTGAACTTGTCCTTCTTGTCTAGCCTCCCACCTCTAAAAAGCTTCAACAATCTCTTCATATTTACACCCCTTTTTTCGCAATCTTTTTTATTAGCGCAAACTCCTTTAGGCCAAAACATGCAGACCTGTTATTGATGCTGAACCATATTTCATGCAGCTTGTTGTCCGATTCAACTTAGCGTAGAAGTGTATAGTGGACAAGTTGTTCGTTGAACTTCATATGTTCTGGCAGGTCCCATAAACCACCAAAACAGGAATTCTTAAACCTAGACTTCAGATGTTGATCAACCATGACTTGTTTGAATTCATTAAATATTTTCAAACGGGACCTGATAGATATCTTAGCCGAAAATGATCCGATATCATATAGGACTGTAGCGAGGTCATACCTCTCAGCCGAAACAAACCTTGCACAGTGGGGAAAGATCAGTGCTTCCTCGTCTATCCTAGCTTTAATTTCTATTTCCTCCAGCTCATCTCGAACCGAAGCTTCAATAGCTTCCTCGCTGCAATGTCTATTCCCCGATTGATCGACTACTCATTTTTTTTCTTTTCTCAGACCTATCAACTTCTACAGCCTTGCATTTGTTACCTCTTTCCATTTGTTATGATCTACGAAAAAAAACTAATATTTCTCAGCTATAACAGCAAATACAATACCTAATCAACCACCAGTCTATTAACATGGCAGCAGTTGTAGCACCAAAAAAGCCAATTTGCAAAACAAGTTTCTTCCAAAACAACTCCATCACCCACAAGAACATGCATCCAAATCACCATTATATTGAACAAAAAAAGGAAGGAACCCAGATTTTAAGCACACAAATCAAGAAAAATTAGAAAAAAATCTTAATGTAATCGTCGAGGAAGGTTAAAATCCAACAAAAATAATGCACAAACAAATCGAATACCAACTTAAAAACATAAATTATAAGTAAAATCGATCCTTATTTTTTTAAAAAAAAATTCAATTTACAGTAGATACAATACCTAATCGACCTAGTAGTCTATTAACCTGGCAGTAGTTGCAGCACCAAAAAGGCCAATTTGTAGAACAAGTTTCTTCCAAAACAACCCCATCACCAACAAGAACATGCATCTAAATCACCATTATATTGAACAAAAATAGGAAGGAACCCAGATTTTTATCACGCAAATCGAGAAAAAATGGCAAAAAAATCTCAGTGTAATCGTCGTGGAAAGTTAAAATCCAACAAAAATAATGCACAAACAAACCAAATACCAACTTAAAAACATAAATTATAAGTAAAATCAAGCCCCATTTTTCAAAAAAAAAAAAAAAATTGGGTCAAATTATCAAATACGCAGTGAAGAAATCCCCAACATGAACATGTTTCTACAACACCCTTACATTGGAGAAAAGTTTTAACAAAAGTCAGATATTTTGCCACATTCCGACGAAATTAGTGAAGAAATTTCAACATGCAATCGCCAAGGATAATCGATATACACCAATTATCCATCAAAAATCAAGAAAATACCAACTAAAAACAATCACTTTCAATGAAATCAAGCTCCATTTTTTAAAAAAAAATTAATTTATTTGAACTCCATCGACCTCACCCGCCACAAATGAGTTCGAAAAATAATTTAAAAAAATCCATCAATATGGAGCACAAATTAACCAGAACAATAATATAACTTACTGAAGTTCATGATCGAAGTTGGAGCTGATTCACGTGAGCTCGAAAGTGAAAATGGTGGAAATGGGAGATGAATCGGTTGTTGTAAAGAGAGAGAAGATGAGAGAGAATTTATTGTTTGTATTTAATGGAAGAGTAGGGTTAAGTAAGTATTTAATAAATACATAAGGGGTCCCAAAATATTTTTTTATTTTACACTTAAACACATGGCCCACAAAACCCTAAGAAATTAGGGTTTGACAAAAGAAGTGTCTATTTTGCAAAATAAGTTTTCAATGTGGACTAGTAGCTAAATCTTCTCAAGATAAGGGGCTTGTATAAAGATAGTGATAATTTGATTTTTCAGTGCCATAATAAATAGGAGAGAAGTCAATACCTTACAGCATCAAGCAAATTCCCGATGTAAGTCTGCAGATATTCTATCTGAAATGTGTCATTTAATGATACATTTCGTGGATTTTGGAACACCTGACAAACCAAACAACACGAGACCTCGTAGAATTCTTATTTGGAAAAAATACATAAAGTAGCATACTTAAGTATTAAATTATAAAAAAATAACAATACTTTTATCAAATTACATTTTTTAGCATATGTATTTGTATTTTTGTAGAAATAGTTTGCAAAAATACAAAATACATATCGATCATAAGGGCAGTAAAAATCATATGTATTTGTATTTTGTAGCAACAGTTTGCAAAAATACAAAATACAACTTGCTATATTATGAAATTATGAAACTGTTGTTATGAAACTTATAATTAAGGGGATAAGTATGCTATTTCTAAATTTTTCCCTTCTTATTTTATGGGACAGCAACGCGTATAAAACAACTTTATTGGGCTCATAAATTTAAAACAAAGTGACAAATATTTGTCAAAGTGCCGGCCAGAACCACTAAAGCGAGCGCTTTAGGCTCCAAAAATTTTTTAATCCGATGTGGATATCTGCATTGAATTTTTAATTAATTTGATTTCGAGACATGCGAGGCCTAAAGAGGAAAATACTATCTAGCAATATTTTTTCATTGAAGCTTGAACTTAAGACCCCTAATTAGGAGAGGAGGGGATCCAATTTTTACCAATAATAGATTTATACGTTAATTTTTCTTTTAAAAAATATTGAACAGAAAAAAATAAGGCCTTCCATTAAAGCTGGTTTTAAATCACCTATCTTGTTGAGTCACTCCATGTATTTGAAATGTGTATGCGGATGACAGGGGCGGATCTAGGGGTCCCGTTGGGGGTTCCCGAGAATCCAGTAACTTTCGTATAGATCTATATTTATATAGAGAAATATAGTAAAGATATAAAAATTATAAGTTGGGACCTCATAATCAAAGTGTATTGTTGGTCTAGTGGAGTAGAAGAGCTTGTAAAAATTTTATTGACCTTATGGTTGTGGGTTCAAATCTCATTACTTACTATTTATTTATTTTTTTACTAGTTTAGTGTACGAATTGCAATAATATACTTGTTTCATCCAATTTTTCAATCCGAATTTTTCAATTGAAAAGAAACACGAGAAACTATCAAAAAAGAATAATCTATTGTCTGTGTATAATTCATATATAATCTTTAAAATTATTAACTAAAAAAAAAAAAAGACATAAAGATTGGAGATAATGAATGCAAAAATATGTCTTAATTAAGACAAAAGAAGAACGTGTAAAATCTAATATAAAATTATTCAAAACTTTTTCGTGAACACGATCATAAAGATAGGAAAAAGCATCCAATTAATTTTATATGAAAGCAAAACTTTACATACATTCTAAATAGAATAACAATGATAACATATTTAGTGCAATTTCATATATAGGATAGTTGTGTACGTTAACCTTACCTCGAACTCCATTGTGTGAAAGAATGATCAAGAAAATTTGAAAAAGCTACGACAAAATTAATGAAAAGAATTTGAAATTATAACTCCTTTTATAGAAGTTTTAAAATAGACAAACTAAAGAATTATCAAATAAAAAATAAATAAAAAAATTTGAACATGTATATAATTTGTATTAAAATACCTCCAACTATGAAAGGAAATATGAAAGGAGAAACAAAAGGAGGACGGACTCCTCTAAACTTGGAAATTTTTTAAGACTCCTAGTGCACTTTGATTTTATATACGGCTTACCCAAAGTGATGTTAATTGTACCAAAAACTAATTACGGTACTTTCTATCATAACAAATTGGACATGTTAGATACGTTAAAAAAAAATTAGACACGTAATCTTTTACCTTCCCTGAGTTTAATATATTTTTCGATATTAAATATTCATATTTTCGTCCAATATTTATTATAACTTTTATTTCATTTTTAATAATTTTTTTTAGTTAATAATAATTAAATAAGTAAAGTTACTTTATGGGATATTTTTATTTGTATTTTTATTTTTGTTTTAAAATAAAAAGAAAATTCAGAAAATATATATATATATATATATATATATATATATATATATATATATATATATTTCTTTTAATTTCAATAAATAGACTAGTGATTTTATTATTCTTTTAATTATATTTATTTTTAAATTTTTTATAAATTCTATTGTATTTTTTAATATAATAATTAATTAGTTAATATTAATTCATTATTATTATTTTCTATTTTATTTATTTTGAATTTAAAAAAAAAAGAGAAATTTTATCCTAAGATAACTACCCCAACCACCCCCACATTTCTCTCAACCCCCTTAACTCCCTCAACTTCCTATCCTATACACACTATATTACACACATACACAGACAACACAAGATGGGGACACGACAAAAAACCAAAAGGGGGAAGAACATTTTGCAGAAAAGAGAAAAAAAAAAAAAAAAAAAGAGGACTACGCACACACAACATTCCTTATACCCACAGGAGACGACAAGAAAAAAAAAAATAAGTGAAAAAGGAAGAACAACAATCAACATATGCCAAAAAGAAAAACTGAGAAACCAAAAAGGAAAAAAAAAGTATGGAGAATTCTTTGAAAATGTTAAATTTGGGTTCTTGATCGAGTCTTCGGTGACGGCGTTTCATTTCATTACTTTGTATAATTCATCATACAGATTCTTATTCAATTTAATTTATACTATTACAAGTTTTGCTGGGAATTAAAGCATAAATGAAGTTATTTCAATGTATTTTTATATTATTTTGTACATACAATTTATTATATATGTTAGTTAGGTTTGTTTCAACTTTAAATGAGATAATTTCAAAATTGTTGGTGTTAAAAATGTGAAGTTACATTTAGTTGATGTACAATTAATGTATAATTATGTTATAAACTTTAATTTACGATTCATGCATGCATGCATGTATATTCATGTGAAATGTTTAGTTTTAGATCATATTGTTTGTTTAGTAAAAGATATAGAGATATACAAAGGCGAAGCAAACATTAAAAACACTTAAAATAAAAAAAAGACTTGACGAGAAAAAATGCTTAAAGAAAACGTACAGGAGATTTTTTTTGTAAATATAGGATAACAAAATTGCAATAGAGAAATGTCAGAAAAAGAGTAAAATAGAGACATGAAAGATGTTACAAGGCACAAAAATGTGGAGGGCAAATGATGTTTAAAGTTTATAGTTTACAGTACTAGGAATTTTACTTTTATCTTTTTGCATGCTTGTATCTTACAATTTGTTGTCTTTATCTTTCATTTTTGTTATTAAGTTCTCATGATTCATGCAATGATTAAACGAGTTACTCCATAATTTTATTATACTTCTAACATCTTGTTTCGTTAGAATTTTATAAAGATTATAAAATAGAATTTTGTTTAATGAAGTTAGTAGAGCCATGGAAAGATATTTTGTTATAGAAAAATTAGTTTTATTTTATAAAATATTAAATTAATATTTTAAAATGATTGGTTCAATCCTATCATCATTAAAATATTTTTCTTAGAATTGAATCAATTTTAAGATCTAAACAGTTATTAACTAGTGTAAGCTTGAGAGAAATGGATTGCAAATTTATCCAAAATCCGTCTTAAATGATAAAAGAAAAGGGTAAAAATAGATAAGAAAAAATTATCTTGAGTTTACGAAAGATGAAGCAAATGCCTTTAATGCTAGACAAATTTTAGACACGTTTAAAATTTTAATCTCAACTAAGAATGTGGTGCACGCATCTTTATGAGATATTTTAAAGTAATTCAAGGATGCAATAATGCACTTTGGTAAATATTTTTAAAAAAATTAATTTTTCACTAATTTAATAAAAGAGTTTTAAATAATTTTAGCACATTAAAATGAGCGAATTTAGGCCTGTAAAAATTTATTCAAAATAGTTTAAGTCAAGATAAGTCAATAAAAGCGACCGTGCTAGAACCACGGGACTCGAGGGGTGCCTCACACCTTTCCTTTGGTCAATAGAATTCCTTACCCGATCTTCTATTTTTGCAGACCAATAAAGAGTCATTTTCTTTTGATTAGAGATTCAATAAGGTGACTTGGAACACCATAACTCAATTTCAAGTGGCAACTCTGAAAATGATAAAAACTAATCCTTATTCAATACCGTCACTTTAATTGGAAAAACCCTTCGACCTTCGACGACCCTCTATAGAAAAAGGGGTGTGACATCTCTGGCGACTCCGCTGGGGAATAATAAGAATTCGAGCTTTTTATGTTGACTTATACTTGCTTTAATTATTGTTGACATTGTGTTTGTTGGCCTTATGTGCTACTTGTCACTTATTTACCGCTTTGATATTGATTGAACTGTATTATATACTGTCTTCTCTTGTGTGCCCCCTCTGAGTCTCTGAAATAGGATAGAAGGAATGCAACGCATGCATCCTACTTTCTTTTTGAGATAGCCGAAGTGTCAAGACACCTGGTAAAGGATTATAGTCACACATATTAGGTGGGGTTCAAATTGTAAATGAAGGAAGTATTGCCCTGCTACAGATCAAGTTGTCCCTTCCCAGCTCGAGTGTCCGCTCGGGTAAGCTAGTCTAGACACCTATCCCTATTAGGCTTAAACTTAGAAGAACTGAAAACTCAGAATCTGGTTATCCCTATTAGGTGTTGCTTTATTTGCATCATATTTATTTGACTTAGCGGGACTCGGCACAGGGGCCGGGTCTGTCTAGGACAAGTGACCTATTTTATAAAGACCAACATGTGCATCCTACATGCTCTTTGACATTTATTTGGAAGGCGGTTTATTTGTTGACTGGCTTTAGGCAACTTTAAAATGCAAGAGATTAAATTATCCTCACACTTCGTGAATTTTTTTTTAAAAAAATAAAAATTTTATTTTTAACAGAAAGAAAAAATTTGAGTAACATAGTTTTACGGTCTTCATGAACTACGAGGGTCTGATTCTCACTCGGGATATGTAGGAAGCCCTTTTTCGGAGTATGACCCTATATTTTCAAAAATTATTCATAGATTTATTGAGGAATATTTTGAAAATATGATTACTTTCATAATTATTTTTCTACTCATCAAGTCCAATTTTTATATGTCTTAATAGCCTTGAATCTTTAGGGATCATGAGGCTA
This sequence comes from Capsicum annuum, assembly GCF_002878395.1. Classification (NCBI taxonomy): domain Eukaryota; kingdom Viridiplantae; phylum Streptophyta; class Magnoliopsida; order Solanales; family Solanaceae; genus Capsicum; species Capsicum annuum. Next base: position 29,987,815 of record NC_061113.1, on the reverse strand, counting down.
AGTTTTTACAAAATAAAAAATACAAAAATCTTAACAGCCCTGAACCTTTAGGGGTCTTGAGGCTTAGTTTTGTACGGAATATATTTCAAGAACTGCGCTCACCTGATTCTCATTTTAGTGAGATACGCAGGCAGTCCTCAATGGATTCAGTGATCTTTTAAAAAATGGTTGTTTTTCCTTTTAAACTAAAAAAAAAAAAAAAAAAAAAGTTGTTTTCAAAAATTAAAAAAAATTATTTAAAAAATAAATAAATTTTTCATTATTAAAAAAAAGATATATTTCTTCGTATCTCCAATTTTCAAGAACTACGCACACCTGATTCTCATCTTAGTGAGATACGTAGGCAATCCTTCATGGATTCAGTGATTTTAAAGAAAGAAAACATTTATTTGTGTTTCCTTCTAAACAAATAAAAAAGAGAGTTTTCGATCTGTATATAAAAATAAATTAATTTATTTTTGAAAATAAAAAATGTGTTTTTATCATTATCTTTAAATTCAAAATAATAATAATAAAATCTTTCTCATTTCTCAAATTACAAGAAAACGTGTTTCTTCATATCTCTAGCTTCAAGAACTACGCACACCTGATTCTCATCTTAGTGACATACGTAGGCAGTCCTTCATGGATTCGGTGATTTTAAAGAAAGAAAAAAATTATTTGTGTTTCCTTCTAAACAGATTAAAAAGAGAGTTTTCGATCTGTATATAAAAATAAATTAATTTCTTTTTGAAAATAAAAAATATATTTTTATCATTATCTTTAAATTCAAAATAGTAATAATAATAATAATAATAATAATAATAAAAAGTCTTTCTCATTTCTCAAATTACAAGAAAATGTGTTTCTACTTATCTCCAACTTCGAGAACTACGCACACCTGATTCTCATCTTAGTGAGATACATAGGCAACCCTTCTGGGGTTCGGTGATCTCTTAAAAAAGGGATAAAAGAAAAAGAGTTTTTGAAAAAAATATTGCATTCTGACACCTTTATCATTTCTTATACAGTTAGTTTAAGGTGGTTGATTTGTGGTATTTGGGCTAGTCCTCCAAATCCTACCAAATCTAAAGGAGCTTTAGCTATGTCCAACAAGGATATAGAGAGTGACCTCATGGATCAAACAAACAGTCAAGAAAATAAGAGTTTAAAGTAAGAGAATTTAAGACTAAGGTAACAAATGATGCAAATGTATCAAGCTTGGTCCAGTGGGCATCCTCCTCCTCCGTTCCCCACTATTAAAGACTGGAGCATATCTTCAAGTGTCAACCTTCTTCAAAGCTTTGAGATATCGAAATTTAAGGAACATAATGGACATGAGGATTTTGTGAAGTATTTGGGACGATACTGCAATCGATCAAGGAAAATTGAAAAGGGAAAGAAGAAGGAAAATACATTTATTGTCATGCCAGTGCCAAAGCAGAGTTTGAGAGGTCCAGCCCACCAATACTATTAGCCTCAATCTCGAGCTTACATATTAGATCCACACAACCACATGCAACAAGGTTCCTTTCTCCAAAATCCAAGAAATCCCATTCCACTTCCTCAATATCCTTTGAACAATGCACAATCGAATACTCATTCGTCTTCCTATCCATAATGGCATGCCCAGGACCCTCAGTATCGTCACACTCACAAATTTACCAAGAAACCTATAAATCCAAGTTTTATCCAAGGCCAGAGTTTGCAATGAGGAGGAAGACAAAGGATAATTTCACGCCAATTGGGGAGTCCTATACCTGCTTTTTCTAGACATTGAGGAAATGGGGCATGATTACTCCATCCTAGGGTATATTCCCGATCCACATTCAAAATATTTTGATCCTAATGTACGATGTGCTTATCATTCTAATATGCAAGATCTCAGTTCTGAAGATTGTCGTATTTTGAAAAGAGAAATAAAGAAAATGATTCAAGAAAAAATGATTATAGTGCAAAACGTTGGCACCTCAACCATCCCATAGATTTCTTCAGTAGCACGTGGTACTGCACGATATGTGGGAAACAATGAGTCAAGATTGGAGACCCAAAACTTATTTGTTGTAGGGAATATGTCTGATCGTGGTAGAAGCTCTAGTCATGCTGATATGCAAATCAGAGGCTAAGTTGTCAGGCTGAGCAATTGAGAAGTCACCCCTCTCCCTACTAGGAAGAAGTCTAGTAGTTTGTTTTTTTTCTTTTCTGTTACCAGAATTATTTTAGGCTTGTAGTTTAGGACCTATCTTGTCTGATTTTCTTACTGTTTTTGTTAAAACCTTTCTATCTTTCTGTCAACAAAATGTGTGTCTCTTTTGTTTTTATTTCTCAATATATATTATCTTTCTTTTTTTTTTCTTCAAAGAGCTCTTTGTATGGTGATTCTGGTAGTATGATAAGTATGTTGAATTTTCAGTCAGATCTTAAAACCCAATCTAATGCTGAAACATTCGATCAGGAACCTAGAGTTGAAAAAAAATGTAAGAAAAATAAGTAAAGTGTTGAGATGTTTTGGGGACCTAGTTACATCCTCACTTGAATGTTTTGAGGCAATCACTTTGCGAATAAAAAATGACTTGATCTTCAATGAGAAGGTTCAACTCAAGCATTTTGAATGAGATCAACCAGAGATATATAGTTTCTATTGTCAGAAGAAGCAAAAGGAAGTTAGCTAAAAAAAAGTCATCTATTGTGAGGAAAGTACAATACAAGTAGACCTATATGGTTTACAAGTTTAAAAGAAGTGACATACGTGTATGTGCTTAGTCACGGTCAATATTGAAAAGATGCGTATGATCTTAATGTTTCATTCCTAGATTGCATGTTAGGTACTTGCGTTTTTAAGGATTGATATGACGAAGACATTTTATTCTGCTATCCAAATGTTGTGTCATCCTTTGTTATCTCTTTTGAGCTTTTATTTTATTTCTTTTATATCCCTCTTTTGGAATCAAAATAGAGTCTGAAAAAAAATTCAAAAAAAAAGTGTCAAGAAAAAAAATAAAGTTAGAAAAGTGTCAAGAAAAAAATGGAGTCGGGAAAAATATCTCTCTAAAAAAAAGATAGAAAAGTCAAGAAAAAGAAAATAAAAATCAAGAAAAAGAACAAGATGCCTGAACTACGTTTGACCTGATTCTTGTTGTGACAAGATACATAGGAAGCCCTACTCTAGGGTTCGGTCCAACCAAAAAAAAATTCAAATACCCAGAATGAAATGAAACTGGGGCAAAGTTTATTTCCTTAAAAGAGTCGATTCCAAAAGTTGAATGTTTCAAACAATATTATGTAAATTTTTTAGCCTCATGCCTCCCTTTATTTCTAACCTTTTCCAAAAGCCAAGTTACAACCAAAGAAAGACCTTCAGATCGATCTTTGAGAATGTCAAGACTAAATATGTTATGGGTGCATGGTGTTTCATATATTGGGCATTATTTTCAAAAAAATGAATAAAAAAAATAAATGAGTAAAAATGAGAGAGTCTTATTGGTGAAAACCCTTTTGGGCATCATAAGACGACAGTGAGCTGAGAAAGAAATAAAATAAGATAGGCATTAACAAAAACCCACTGAGGTTCCACTAGTCAAAAGAGGATTGTGATCTAGAGGGAGCATATTCAAGATTGATTCAATTTCAAACTCAATAAGTGGACAAGAGTTGTAATGATTAGTATGAGTAGATCGGGTTGTTTAATTCAAAATGCATGTCATGATTGCTGGAATCGGCTACCACATTACAATAAGTTTTCTTCTGTCGTTTCAAAAAGAAAAAAGAAGATGATGCCTATTGTTTTTCCCTTTTATTTTTTTTTCTATTTTTGATTTTTTGGTATCTTTGTCATAAAATAAAAATTATTGTCATTTTTCTCGTGTCTTTGAGTCGAGTCCGTGTCATTACAAGTGAGAAAAGATTTCAAAACTAGCTACTAGTTTCTTCAATTGCATAAAGCAAGACAAAAAGCCAACACATGAAAGAGACATAATTGTGGACCAAAATAAGACATGCAGAAAAGTTTTGTCAATAGACGAGTCTGAAAACTCAGGGAAATACCAAGGTTTAAAGGGTTTATTTGAGGAGCATGACAAAGCAAAGATATTGTATTTGTTTCAGAGTCACTTCTAATAATCTAAGTTTGGGTCAACAATGTAGCAAGTCGTGACAGATTCTAATAGTTGGAAGCAAAGTTAAATATGACGAGAGTAAGAGTGATTTCCACGGAAGCTAAAGACACAAACATTCCACCATATTTTTGAACTCACAAGTTTTCTTTGGTGAAATAGGAAACATGTTATCTTCAAATCAAGGACTTCAGAGCATAAATATCAAGGGTTGCAATGCCTTATTTCCACAAATGCAGGAAGCAACGTTGATGGAAAGGTTTGACAATCAAATTATGGTAAAAATTCATCGTTCTATATCCCTCGAAGGAATACTTCTTTGTACAGATATTTCAGTTTTCAATTGCTAAGTGATATACTTCTTAAACTCAACCTTGATTCCTAGAAGACGTACCGTTTAGTCGAGTCATCCCCTTGATTCCTATAAGATGTACCATTTAGTCGAGTCATTCTCCTTGATTCCTATAAGACGTACCTTATAGTTGAGTCATCTTCCTTGATTCCTATAAGACGTACCTTTTAGTTGAGTCATTTCCCTGATTCCTATAAGGCATACCTTTTATTCGAGTCATTTCCCTTGATTCCTATAAGACGTACCTTTTAGTAGAGTCACTCCCCTTTGATTCCTAGAAGACGTACCTTTTAATTGAGTCATTCCCCTTATTCCTATAAGACATACGTTTTAGTCGAGTCATCCCCCTTGATTGCTATAAGACGTACCTTTTAGCCGAGTCATCCCCCTTGATTCCTATAAGACGTACCTTTTAGTCGAGTTATCCCCCTTGATTCCTATAAGATGTACTTTTAGCCGAGTCATCCCCCTTGATTCCTATAAAACGTACCTTTTAATCGAGTCATCCCCTTAATTTCTATAAGATAAACCTTTTCGTCGAGTCACTACCTTGATTTCTATAAGACGTACCTTTAGTCGAGTCATTATTCTTGACTCCTATAAGACGAACCTTTTAGTTGAGTCACTCCCTTGATTCCTATAAGACGCATCTTTAGTCGAGTTATTTCCATTGATTCCTATAAGATGAATCTTTTAGTCGAGTCACTCCTCGTGATTCCTATAAGACATACCTTTTAGTCGAGTCATCCCCTTGATTCCTATAAGATGAACCTTTTAGTCAAGTCACTTCCCATGATTCCTATAAGACGAACATTTTAGTCAATTCATCCCCTTGATTCCTATAAGACGAACGTTTTAGTCGAGTCATCCCCTTGATTCCTATAAGACATACCTTTTAATCAAGTCATCCTCTTGATTTCTATAAGACGAACCTTTTAGTGAGTCATCCACTTGATTCCTATAAGACTTACCTTTTAGTCGAGTCATCCCCTTGATTCCTATAAGACGTACCTTTTAGTAGAGTCATTCCCCTTGATTCCTATAAGAAATATCTTTTAGTCGAGTCATCCCCCTTGATTCCTATGAGACGTACCTTTTAGTTGAGTCATCCCCCTTGATTCCTATAAGACATACCTTTGGGTCGAGTCATCCCTCTTGATTCCTATAAGACGTAACTTTTAGTCGAGTCATTTTCTAAGTACAAACTGGGGCAAAAATCTTATTTGTGTTCACTGAATTTTAATTTCTGCTTAGGACCCTCCTGAAGAATGGGAATTTACTTTTGCTCAGGACCCTCCTAAAGAATGGGAATTTATTTTTATGCACAGGATCCTCTTAAAGAATAGGAATTTATTTTTATGCACAGGACCTCCTGAAGAATAGAAATTTACTTTTGCTCAGGACCCTCCTGAAAAATGGGAATTTACTTTTTGCTCAGGTCCTTCCTTAAGAATGGGAATTTACTTTTTTCTTGGGACCCTCCTGAAGAATGAGAATTTATTTAATGTCCAAGACCCTCCTGAAGAACGGGATGTTATTTATCTATTTCACCTTTTATTTTGAGTTCAGGAGCCCGTCTGAAGAACAGGGCGAAGAAGTTGTAAATCCAGGAGCCCGCCTAAAGAACAGGGTGAAGAAGTAACAAGTCAGGAGCCCGTCTGAAGAACAGGGTGAAGAAGCAACAAATCAGGAGCCTGCCTAAAGAACAAGGTAAAGAAGTTTTAAGTCTAGGAGCCCGCATTAAGAACAGGGTAAAGAAAAGAAAGTCCAAGAGCTTGCCTGAAGAACAAGGTGAAGAAGCAACAAATCAGGAGCCCGCCTGAAGAATAAGGTGAAGAAGCAACAAATCAGGAGCCGCCTGAAGAACAGGGTGAAGAAATAATAAGCCAGGAACAGGGTGAAGAAATAACAAGCTAGGAACCCACTTGAAGAACAGGGTGAAGAAATAACAAGGCAGGAGCCCTCCTGAATAACAGGGTGAAGAAGTTATAAGTCCAGGAGCCCGCCTGAAGAATAGGGTGAACATTATCAGTTGCAAGTTAGGAGCCCGTCTGAAAAAAGGGTGAAGAAAAAATAGTCCAGAAACCCGCCTGAAGAACTGGGTGAAAAAAAAAGTGAGCCAAGGAGCCCGCCTGAAAAACAGGGTGAAGAAGTTGTAATTCCAGGAGCCCTCCAGAAGAATAGGGTGAATATTATTAGTTGCAAGTTAGGAACCCGCCTGAAGAATAGGGTGAACATTATCAGTTGCAAGTCAGGAGCCCACCTAAAGAACAGGGTAAAAAAAAAAGTGAGTCTAGGAGCCCGCCTGAAGAATAGGGTGAAGATTTCAAGTCCCAGTCAAGATTCAAGAAAGTTGCATAGATAGAATCTTTTACTTGTATCTTCATTTTCCATTTTTGTTATTCATTTAAATGTAAAAGTGGAAGCCACGAACCGAAAACTTGACGGAACCTTACTCGACCTCTAGCACATTGTCTCCCCATTTTTGTCTTTTCGAACTACATGTGACTTGATTCTCTTATAACCCGAGATATGTAGGCTGTCCAAAACTAGGACTCGATCACATCTTTTATTTTACTTTATCCTCACTTTTCGAATAATTGGACGATCAAAAATCACCTTTTTGTCTACTTCTTTGTACGAAAACTCTTCGAGATTTCACACAAAAAGGGAAAAATGTAGATACGTAATTTTTTACCCTCCCCGAGTGTAATATATTTTTTTATATTAAATATTTTTATTTTTATCCAATATTTATTCTAACTTTTATTTCAGTTTTAATAATTTTAATTAAATAAGTAAAGTTACATTATGGGATATTTTTATTTGTATTGTTATTTTTTTTTTAAATAATATGAAAATTCAAAAATATATATATATACATATATATATATATATATTTCTTTTAATTTTAATAAATAGACTAGTGATTTTATTATTATCTTAATTATATTTATTTTTATATTTTTTATAAATTGTATTATATTATTTTAATATAAAAATTAATTAGTTAATACTAATTAATTATTATTATTTTCTATTTTATATATTTTGAATAACAAAAAACAAGAGAAATTTTATCCTAAAATAACTACCCAACCACCCTCACATTTCTCTCAACCCCCTTAACTCCCTCAACTTCCTATCCTATACACACTATATTACACACATACACAGACAACACCAAATGGGGACATGGACAAAAATCCAAAGGGGGGGGGGGGGGGGGAAATATTTTGAAAAAAAGAAAAAAAAAAAAAAAAAAAGAGGACAACGCACACACAACACTCCTTACATATACCCACAGGAGACGACAAGAAAAAAAAAATAAGTGAAAAAGGAAGAACAACAATCAACATATGCCAAAAAGAAAAAGTGAGAAACCAAAAAGAAAAAAAAAGCATGGAGAATTCTTTGAAAAAGTTGAATTTGGGTTCTTGATCGAGTCTTCGGTGACGGGGTTTCACCTTTTTACACTGTATAATTCATCATACAGGTTCTTATTCAATTTAATTTATACTATTACAAGTTTTGTTGGAAATTAAAGCATAAATGAAGTTATTTCAATGTCTTTTTATATTATTTTGTATATACAGTTTATTATATATGTTAGTTAGGTTTGTTTGAACTTTAAATGAGATAATTTCAAAATTATTTGTGTTAAAACTGTAAAGTTACATTTAGTTGATGTACAATTAGTGTATAATTATGTTATAAACTTTAATTTACAATTCATGCATGTATGCATGTATATTCATGTGAAATATTTAGTTTTACATCATATTGTTTGTTTAGTAAAAGATATAAAGATATAAAAAGGCGGAAGCAAACATTAGAAACACTTAGAATAAAAAAAGACTTGACGAGAAAAAATGCTTAAAGAAAATGTACAGGGGATTGTTTTTGTAAATATATGATAACAAAATTGCAATAGAGAAATGTCAACAAAAGAGTAAAATAGAGACATGAAAGATGTTACAACGCACAAAAATGTGGAGGGCAAATGATCTTTGAAGTTTATAGTTTACAGTACTAGGAATTTTACTTTTATCTTTTTGGATGGTTGTATCTTATAATTTGTTGTCTTGTCTTTCATTTTTTTATTAAGTTCTCATGATTCATGCAATGATTAAACGACTTACTCCATAATTTTTTTATACTTCTAACATCTTGTTTCATTAAAATTTTATAAAGATTGTAAAATAGAATTTTTGTAACGAAGTTAGTAGAGCCATGGAAACATATTTTGTTATAGAAAAGTTAGTTTTATTTTATAAAATATTAGATTATTATTTTAAAATGATTGGTTCAATCCTATTGTCATTAAAATATTTTTCTTAGAATTGAATCAATTTTAAGATCTAAACAGTTAACTAGTGTAAGCTTGAGAGAAATGGATTGCAAATTTATCCAAAATCCATCTTAAATGATAAAAGAAAAGAATAAAAATAGATAAGAAAAAATTATCTCGAGTTTACGAAAGATGAAGCAAATGGCTTTAACGCTAGACAAATTTTAGACACGTTTAAAATTTTCATCTCAACTAAGAATGCAGCGCACGCATCTTTATGAGATATTTTAAAGTAATTCAAGGATGTAATAATGCACTTTGATAAATATTTTTTTTAAAATTAATTTTCGCCGATTTAATAAAAGAGTTTTAAAAATTTTTAGCACATTAAAATGAGAGAATTTAGGCCTTTAACAATTTATCCAAAATAGTTTTAAGTCAAGATAAGTCAATAAAAGCGACCGTGCTAGAACCACGGGACTCGAGGGGTGCCTCACACCTTCCCTTCGGTCAACATAATTTCTTACCCGATCTTCTATTTTCGCAGACCAATAATGAGTCATTTCCTTTTGATTAGGGATTCAATAAGGTGACTCGGAACATCATAACTCAATTTCAAGTGGCGACTCTGAAAATGATAAAACTAATCCCTATTCAATACCGTCACTTTAATTGGAAAAACCCTTCGACATTCGGCGACCCTCGAGCGGAAAAGGGGTGTGACAAAAAGGAATTTTAAGATTTAGGTAAATAATAAAAATTTATTGGAAACTATAATTTAATTAGAGGTTAGACGATTTTGTTTATTGTAAGGTATTTTAATGAAGGACAAAAAATTTCAATCATTTTTCTAAGAGTCTTTTAACTTTTTATATATTATAGATTATAGATATAGATTATAGAAATAAATTATAGATATAGATTATAGACATAAATTATTTGCATCACTAGCAAAATATTTATTACTCAAAAAAAAAGCTAGTAAATTTGTAATACTAACATTTTCAAGTAATTAAATTGAATTTAATAAAGATGTAGTTAATGTAAAAGTCCTTTTATGGTATATAATTCAAATAAGGAAAGATTTAAGGACTAAATTTAAATGAATTCAAACAAGGAAAAGTTTTATCATAAATATATTTAATTAATTTTCAACTTTTAAATATTAGAAAAAAATAGTGAAAAAACGATTTTGTGTAAAGAAAATACTTTTAATGAAAGGTTTGATTACCAAAATTTTAATTGATTTGCCTTGAGTAATAGTAAAATAACTTTAAAACAATTATAATTTTATTTAATAGTTATATTACTTTGCTAACGTGAACTTATTGTCTTACAATCATAACGTGCCTTTGTTACCTTAAAATTTTATTAAATAGCTAATTAATTACAATTTTAACTTAAAGGAAATTCTAATGTGATGTTGCTATCTTTTTTCCTTACAAATTTGGTATATTACATAGTTTTATGGTATATAATTCAAAAAAGGAAAGGTTTAAGGACTAAATTTAAATGAATTCAAACAATTAAAGGTTTTATCATAAATATATTTAATTAATTTTTTAACTCTTAAATATTAAAAAAATTATCTATTACGGAGAGTTTTAATGAAAGATAAAGAGTACAAATCACTTTTATAAAGGACTTCACACTTTTAATATTATATATATATTTATATATATATATATATATATATATATATATATATATCTTATTATATTATATATGTTTATAAAAAATACATGATAATTTATTTATTAAAAACTTCAAAAAAAATACTAAAATTAAAAAAGCTTACCTCAAATCACATAAAATGTGCATTAATAAAAAAATTCTATATCTAGACCTCTTTTTTCTCTACACGTGGTAGTTTTGAAGAAAAAAATCTAAATCTTACTAAATAAAGAAAATTATCATTAATTAATTAATTAAAGAGTAATTAGTCATTCAAAAGCTAAACAAATTGATCAAGCGTATTAAGATTTTTCTTTCCTTCTCTTTTTCTGGCCAACTTTCAAGTTTTTATTAGATTTTGGTAGGTTATTTTTTCCTTTTTTCTAGAATATTAATTTTTGCTTTTGTTGCGTTTTATTATGTCATTCTTTTCCTCTATATTTTAGGACTTCTTTTCTATGTACACAAGGAGAAAAAATCCACCAATATTAATTTTTCATATATTTTTTGTTACCATATATTGTAGGACTCTTTTTAAATATTATTAATATAATAATATAATAATTGGAGAAAATAAGTGAAAAAACAATTTTGTCTATTGATGAGGCTTTTAACGAAGGGAAAAAAGTTCAAATCACTTTTCTAAGGGTCTTCACACTTTTAATATATTATATAGATATAGATTATAGATTTAATATTGGGAACCCACAAACTTTAAATCCTACATCCGCCTCTAGCGAATGAGAAAGAGGGAGTAACCATTTTCATGAACATATATAGGTGTATTGCCATAAGCTTGCTTGGAATATTCTAATACTCCATGCGGTCCTGGTTTTGTCAACTAATTCAAAACAAATCTATCTATATATAATAGGAGAGGCAAAAGTGACAAGTGTCAACACTATAAATTTCAATTTTTAAAAATATTTAAATTAAACATTAAAAATAAATATAAATATATTAAATAAAAAAGAAAAAAGTAAACTTACCTGCACATGCATCAACTATGCCAATATAAACTAATATTATAACTTCTTTCATTCTCCACTAGGTTGATAGTGATTGGTCTAATTTTACTGATTCTGAAGTGTCTAAATTTAATAAACCTTTTTGTGATTAAAAAAATATAAAAAGAAGGTGATGTGGCAGTGCTTAACCAGAATGAGCTTGATTGGTCAGAAATTTCAGACGCTAAAATTTCTAAGTTCACTCAACCCGATAAGAGTGTTGCAACGATTGATGGAACTGGTTAAGTATGTGATAATGTTAGAAAGGTTGATGCAAATGCAAGTGATAATATTAAAGGGTTGAGGAAAATATGGTGGCTTCCTCTGTTATGATGGATGAAACACCTGCTATTCCTCGTTGATTACGTAAGCCATCGGCAGTGTGTGAATCGCAATTTTTGTAAAAATTTGATTCTGGTTGTGGCAAAGTTGAAGGCCAATCATCTAAGCATATTGTAATACCCCGTATTTTCCTAGCTTAATTTAAGTCTTAGTACATGAGTAATCTCATATAAATTTTTTAGAATACTCCATATTTCTCAGTTTAGAGCCTACCAATGCGTAGGAAATTGAATTAGCTTTCCAACGATATAAAATTTGCCTAAATCAGATAATCGGGAAAGAAGTTATGGCTATTTTAAGTTTTAGTCATAATACACCGTCATTCAGGCCCGCAGCACATCGCAGAGTATGTCAAAATGACAACTGTCAGTTTCCAGTAAGGTACCGCGATATCGGTGCGTCGCGCCACAGCTTATTTTCATATTTTTCAATTTCCAGTGTTCCAACGCGATTCTACCGCGTCACGCTGAGTTCAAAATTCAGAATTAAAGGGGCATCACGATTTTGCCGTGTCGCGCTAGGCTCCCAGTTCCCAATTATTATTTTTCAGTGACCCGGCACGACATCACTGCATCGCGCTAGGGGTTAATTTCAAAAAATTTTGACAAAAATCCAAAGTTTCGTCCAGGGTTAAATTGGTCCTTTTCCATAATTTTAACCCCCCCCCCCCCCCAGGTGTGATATTTAAGCCCTAAAAACATTTTGAACTCATTATTTAATAGTTTTTCCCAAATTAAAAAAGGCATTTTCTCTCAAAGAGGCAAAAATCCTAGTTTAAGAATTCAAGAACAAGCTCAAGAATCTCTCCAAGAACCTTCAAGAATTAACATTCCAAGGTATGTTAGGTGTT
>NC_061113.1:29965553-29972208 GCF_002878395.1 Capsicum annuum | reverse complement strand
ATTTATGATTTGTGATTTTCATGCTTGGAACTGAATGTATTCATGTTCGTGATAGTAAATGGGATCCAATGCATGTTTAATTATATGTTTCCATGAAATTAAGATAGTTATGTGATGAATTATATGAATTGCGTGCTTAACCCTTGAATTTGAAATTTAAATATTGTATTTATGATTACATGTGTTGACCATCATCATGTGAAATACTCCACGCTCCCCAAGTGTTTGGTAAAATGCCTATGTGAAGTAGATAGTGAAATCTTGACATGTCATTATGTGGTCCCAATCATGTACAAGCTTTTGCCTTACAAGTGTTTGATGAAATGCCTTTATGAATGAATTATGGACAAGTGTACATTGTTATGTGTCTCAAGATCATGCTATGCTTTATTTTTCATGCTATCGAGTCTTGGGGATGTTTAATACCCAACAATTTAGCTATTTACCTAGAGCCAGTATCAGTTACAGAATAGTATTAGTCATGACACAATCAGTAGAATTTAGTCAGCTACAGAACTCAGTAGAACTCAGTCAGTCACAAAACTCAGGAAAACACCAAAAACTCTATATCAATCCAGTCTAGTTCCGTATACTCAGTTCACTATCTTTCAGTTGGGAGTAGGATTTAGCATCGAGCGAGTGCAGAGATACAGCTTTCTTATCAGAGAGGCAGAGTCGTTAGTAGCAGTCCTTGTACTCCAAAACTGCGTAGCTAGCGCTGAATGAGGAGTCACCCATTAGACTAGGCTTAACTACCTTCCAGGGGTCACCCATTAGATTAGGCTTGGCTCCGCCCAGGTGTCACCCGTCAGTTAGGCTTGGCATCCTGGTTTTATCCAGTGTTCATACCCGTGGTATGGTATTAGCACCCTTCCAACTGGGGTTACAGGTTAAATCCCTATCAGCTCATATTTGGGGCATGTCAGTTAGATGATTACCTACTACAGTCTTAGTTTCAGTCTCAGTTTAGAATTCAGTTTAGCTCTACAGAATCAGGACTGTCAAATATAGTCACTCAGTTTCAGTAATTCAATTATCAATAACTTCAGATATCAGTTACTCAGTTATCAGAACTTATTACTTAGCTTCAGGAAATTTCAGTTATAGTATACATATATGCACAGTACTACATACTCAGCATTTACAGTAGTTTCAGTTATCCATGTACTCTCGTATTCAGTTACTCTATATCATTCAGCCAGTTACTGTTCATGCATATAAATCCTTGCATTCAGTCTTACCTCATCTAGCATACCAGTATATTCCACGTACTAACGCATACTCCTTCTTTGCGATATGATGTCTCATATCATAGGTTTGGATGCTCAGGTTCTTGACCGCGCTTAGGCAGATCTAGTTAGTAGTCATAGATTTAGTAGTGAGTCCTCATCTATCGAGGATGTGCTTTTATTTCAGTATTTTAGTTTATCAGTAGTTCAATAGTTGGATTTAGTTGGGGGCTTATCCTATCAACTTTATATATTCAGACAGTTCAGGTAGAGGCTTTCAGACTAGACCATTTAAGACAGTGTTTAGTTTTTAGATATTTCTACCAGATGTTATTATTTATTAGTATTTATATTTTGAACCTTATGGCACTTCAGATTAATTCCTTAGTTATTTCAGTAATATTATTTAGTGCTCACAGCAAATATCAATCATGGGTTAGATTGTGCTCCGTCGAAATTGTAAGCACTGTATGACGCCTAGGGTGTACTCTCGGAGTGTTACAAACTTGGTATCAGAGCCTAAGGTTCAACAGAGTCCTAGAGAGTCTAAAAGTCACATCAAGTAGAGTCTTGTGCATGGGTGTGTAGCGTGCCACTTATAGACAAGAGGCTATGAGATGTTTTAGAAAAAATTTCCCTTCTTTCAGTATTCATGTCGTGCGAGTGAGCATGATCTCAAGCTAAATTCTCAGTGTAATCCTTTTCTTCCTTCCGGTTACAAAACATGCCTCTTAAAAAGACTAATGGAAGAAGAACTGGAAATTAGTCAGCACCTCAGCCCATTCAGGCAGATCCCCTAGACGCGCATGTCTCCCACGCCGAATTCAGAACTGCTTTCACTACCTTATCTTATTCAGTAGTTGCTCAGAATAACCTACAGGCTATTGTTCTATCTAGTCTTGGGGTTCGTACTCAGTAGATAAAGGAGGAGAATCATGGGAAGAAAGATAGAAAGAATAAGAGTCAGAATAAGTGGTTTTAGGCCGAGTTCAGAGAGTGGTAACCGTTTTTAGTTCCATCAGAAACTCTCAGCCCCAAATCCTTCTGTAGCTAGCTCTCTAGTGCCAAAGTTTAGAAATTTTAATCGAGATAGAACTTCAGTTTCTAAGTCTCAGGGTAGCATGAAAAGAGGTCGTACCTACCTACTTTTCCAGAAATATGGTAGAAATTATCAGGATGTGTGTAGGGCTAGCAGTGACGTATATTTTGGATATGGTAAGCTAGGCCATAGGATGCGGGAGTATAGAGTAATGGCTTAGAGGGGAAAAGATTTACGCCAACAAGGTCAGTCCAACCATCTTTCAGCTCAATCCAGTCGCCCGAACCAGTAGGGTGCCACTTCCAGTGCTATCAGTGGGCAACGCCTAAATAGGTTTTATTCCCTTCAGTCCAGAAAAGATCAGGAAAGTTCTCCTGACGTGGTCACTGGTACATTACAGATCTTCCATTTGCATATTCATGCCTTATTAGATCCAAGAGCTTCTTTATTTCTTGTAACTCCTTGCATAGCATTCAACTTTAAAGTCAGACTAAAAATCTTAACAGAAACTTTCTTAGTGCTTACCTAGTGGGAAAATCTATTCCATCCAGACGAGTATACAGGAATTACTCGATTGCAGTATTTCACAAAATCCCTTCAGTTAATTTTAGTAATAGAGTTGTTCTATTTTAGTGAATTGCTCGATTACAGTATTTTAGAAAATCCCTTCAACTAATTTTAGTAATAGAGTCGTTCCATTTCAGTTTCTTGATGAATCAGTCATTGAATAAAGGGGTAGTACCTCATTTTTAGATAATTTAAGTTTGAATCTTTTAAGATTGAGCTAGTAGAAAGAAAAGTTGAGAATTCTAAGCTATTCAGTATTGAGGTTGCTATATGATAATTGTTGGGGCAATAGAAAGCTAAGAATTTTGTATCAGAAGGAAGTACTAGAAGTGGACCTTACAATATCAGGAGTAGTTCTTCAAAATGAGTGTCTTATTTACAAGTATTGTTATATCTCAGGCTCTATAGTAAAGTGGTTTTAGTTTGATTTAGAATTTACTAAGAGGTTCACAAACTTAGAATAACGGCTTTAAGCTAAAAGAGAGATGATAGAATAAGTAACTAAGTCAGACTTTTAGATTTTAGTAGTAATGTCAGTATATGTAGAGAAGTAGTGGGAGAGGTTGATGCCCTACCCGTCCTTACCTCATTGTAAAGTTTTGCACTTCAGCTATCACGATATCTACTCATGCCTTACATGTCAACTCTATGATTATAGTTCCTATTCGTGCACATTATCAAAAATCATGTACTTTTACAATTTCTAGTATAAGGAGTTCCAGTTTCCTCGGCATTATGAATCATGTTTCATGAATACAAAAACTCTAAACTTAGGTCATGCAGCTCATGACTCATGTACTCATGCCTTACATGTGCTCAGTTTCCATGACTTATGCTATACTCCTAATGATTAGCTAAATTTAAATTTTATCATGTATATCCTTAGTTTGGATCTCTTGATAAAGTCCATCTTTCCATTTAGTCGTACTATCTGGGGTCTCATGAATATAACTACCCCAAAATGGCACAACCATGTAGTTACGAGTTTAGCCCAATTCATAAGTCTTACCTCAGTTTCAGATCCTAAATATTCAGTCATGATACAGTTCATAGGTGCCCTAGGCATCGTCTCATCTTTTCCTCAGTATCTTAACCAAGTCAGCATTCTTTGAGGGACATAATGTCCTAAAGGGGAGATGCATTATAACTCCTGAGCTTTCATGTCCTAAACCTTTCAGTTTCTCTTCATGCAATAAGATCTAATTTGAAGTAATAGGTACTCATAAGTTGAGTCTCTTATTCCAATCTCAGCTGTATTACTATTTCATGGCATGACATGTCAACAACAACAACAACAAACCCAGTTTATTCCCACATAGTGAGGTCTGGGAAGGGTAAGATATACGCAGTCCATACCAATACCTCCGAAGAAGTAGCAAGGTTGTTTTCGATAGACCCCCAGCTCAAGACAGGGAATAGTAATCAACTCCAAATAAAAAGATGACAATACATTAATATGCTAATTACAAAAGAATAGTGAACAGAGTAATAGTAAATAAATAAGAGTAAGAAATCGTAATATAGTATGCAACAAGGTAGAAAAATAGGATTAATACACCCACCAAGTAAATCCCTACCCTACCTACCCAACTTGGCGTTAGCTTTCTAACCTAATACGCGTCCTTCAGATCTTCCTTTCTGTCTCACCTAATCACCTCTCTCCAGTATTTCTTTGGCCTACCTCTACCCCTCCTAAAGCTATCCAAAGCAAGCTTCTCACACCTATGAATTGGTGCATCTGTTCCCCTCCTCATCACATGCCCAAACCATCTCAATCTTTCTTCCTGCATATTATCCTCCACCGAATCCACTCCCACCTTCTCCTGAATAATCTCATTTCGAACTCTATCACCCCTAGTAAGTCCACACATCTAACGCAACATTCTTATTTCTGCCACCTTCACTTTTTGGATGTGAGAGCTCTTTACTGGTCAACACTTCGCGCCATACAGTATGATTGGACGGACTACCACCCTGTAGAATTTTCCCTTAAGCTTTAGGGGAACCTTCTTATCACACAACACCCCCGAGGTTAGCTTTCACTTCATCCATCCCACCCCAATATGGTGAGAGACATCCTCATCAATCTCGTCATTCCCCTAAATCATAGACCCAAGATACTAAAAACTATCCCTATTACAAACCGCCTGAGAATCCAAGCTTACTACCATCTCATCTTCCTCTCTCGAGCCATTAAATTTATATTCCAAATATTCAGTCTTGCTCCTACTCAACTTGAACCCTTTAGACTCAAGGGTCTGTCTTCATACCTCTAATTTATTATTCACCCCCCTCTCGAGTCTCATCAATCAAAACCACATCATCTACAAAAAGCATACACCAGGTCACCTCTTCTTGGATATGCCGCATCAACACATCCATCACCAAAGCAAACAAAAATAGGCTAAGAGTAGATCCCTGATGTAACCCTATCAAGACAGGGAAATATTTTGAATCGCCTACCACCGTCTTCACCTGGGTCTTAGCTCCATCATACATGTCCTTGATTGCTCTGATATATGCCACCAAGACCTCACTCACCTCCATATATCTCCAAAGGACTTCCTTAGGGACTTTTTTGTACGCTTTATCTAAGTCAATAAACACCATGTGCAGGTCCTTCTTCCTTTCTCTGTACTGTTCCACCAGTCTCCGCAGCACGTGAATTGCCTCTGTCATCGAGCGCTGCCCAGACATATATTCAAGAAATTAGTTCAATTCATGGTATTCATATATCATACTTCATATTTAGTCATGTTCTCATGTTCCTGTTCATTCATGTTCAGTAAATGATCTCAGGTTCATTAGGATTCTTAGCCTAAGGTAGCAGTATCTTAGATTTACTAAGTTCCATGATTCAGTTACAGTTATATAATCTTGGTATTCCCTATCATTACATGTTCAGTCATGCATTCATGAATCAGTTCAGTCATATATTTCATGCATCAGATATGTATGGTCAGTAGGTAAACTCAGTATATCAGTAGTTTCAGTTAGGTATTCATGCTTCAGTCGTGCATGTTCAATGTGTAAACTCAGTCTATCAGTATTTCTCAGCTTAATTATTCTCATTCACAGATGAATGTTCCCAAGGAGGAAATATTGTAATACCCCATGTTTTCCTAGCTTAATTAAAGTCTTAGTACATGAGTAATCCCATATAAAAATTTTAAAATACTCAGTATTTCTCAGTTTAGAGCCTGACAATGCGCAGGAAATTGAATTAGCTTTCCAATGATATAAAATTTGCTTAAATTCGATAACCGGATAAGAAGTTATGGCTATTTTAAGTTTAAGTCATTAAACACCATCATTTAGGCCCGCAGCGCATTGCGGAGTATGTTAAAATGGAAATTGTCAATTTCCAGTGAGGTACCGCGATAACAGTGCATCGCACCACAGCTTTATCAATTTCTAGTATTCCAACGCAATTATACCACGTCGCGCTGAGTCCAAAATTTAGAATCAAAGGGGCACCATAATTCCACCGCATCGCACCAGGACCCCAATTCCCAATTGTCATTTTCCAGTGACACGACGCATAGCGTCGCGTAGCACCGGGGGTAATTTTAAAATTTTTTTATGGAAATACAAAATTTCATCCAGGGTTAAATTGGTCCTTTACCATAATTTTAATCCGCCCAAGTGTGATATTTAAGCCCTAAAAGCATTTTGAACTCATTGTTTAATAGTTTTTCCCAAATCAAAAAAGGCATTTTCTCTCAAAGAGGCAAAAATCCTAGTTTAAGAATTCAAGAACAAGCTCAAGAATATCTCCAAGAACCTTCAAGAATTAACATTCCAAGGTATGTTAGGTGTT
>NC_061113.1:29902880-29962553 GCF_002878395.1 Capsicum annuum | reverse complement strand
ATTTATGATTTGTGATTTTCATGCTTGGAACTGAATGTATTCATGTTTGTGATAGTAAATGGGATCCAATGCATGTTTAATTATATGTTTCCATGAAATTAAGATAGTTATGTGATGAATTATATGAATTGCGTGCTTAACCCTTGAATTTGAAATTTAAATATTGTATTCATGATTACATGTGTTGACCATCATCATGTGAAATACACCATGCTCCCCTAGTGTTTTCTAAAATGCCTATGTGAAGTAGATATTGAAATCTTGACATGTCATTATGTGGTTCCAATTATGTACGAGCTTATGCCTTACAAGTTTTTAATGAAATGCCTTTAGGAATGAATTATGGACAAGTGTAAATTGTTGTATATCTCAAGACCATGCTATGCTTAATTTTCATGGTATCGAGCCTTGGGGGTATTAAATAACTGACAATTTAGTTGTTTACCTAGAGCCAGTGTTAGTTACAGAATAGTATCAGTCATGTCACGATTAGTAGAATTCAGTCAGCTATAGAACTCAGTCAGCCACATAACTCAAAAAAACATAGAAAACTCAGTATCAGTATAGTCTAGTTCCATATATTCAGTTCAGTGTCTTTCAGTTGGGAGTGAGATTTAGCACTGAGCTAGTGTAGGGATGACAGCTTCCCTGTCTGAGAGGTAGAGTCATTAGTAGCAGTCCTTGTTCTCTAGAACTGCTAGCCAGTATAGGATGAGGAGTCACCCATCAATCTAGGCTTGAATATCTCCCAGGGGTCACCCATTAGATTAGGCTTAGCTCTGCCCAGGTGTCACCCGTCAGTTAGGCTTGGCATCCTAGTTTTCCAGTGTTAGTACCCGTGGCATGGTATTAGGACCTTCTAACTGGGGTTATAGGTTGGACCCCTATCAGCTCAGATTTGGGGAATATCAGTTAGATGATTACCTCCCATAGTCTCTTTTTCAATCTCAGTCTAGAATTTAATTTAGTTCTACAGAATTAGGAATGTCAGACACAATCACTTAGTTTTAGTAATTCAGTTATTAGTAACTTCAGATATCAATTACTCAATTATCAGAACTCAGTACTTAGCTTCAGAAAAGCTCAGTTATAGTATACATATATGCACAGTACTACATACTCAGCATTTACAGTAGTTTCAGTTATCCATGTACTCTCATATTCAGTTACTCTATATCATTTAGTTAGTTACTGTTCATGTATATGAACCCTTGCATTCATCCTTACCTCATCTATCATACCAGTACATTCCATGTACTGACACATACTCTTTCTTTGCTCTATGATGTCTCATATCATAGGTTCGGACGCTCAGGTTCCCGACCGCGCTTAGGCAGATCCAGTCAGCATTCACAAATTTAGTATTGAGTCCTTATATATAAAAGATGTGCTTTTATTTTAGTATTTTAGTTTATCAGTAGTTTTGTAGTTAGAGTTAGTTTGGGGCATGTCCCATCAACTCCATATTCAGACAGTTCAGGTAGAGGCTTTCAGACTAGACTAGTTCAGACAGTGTTTAGTTTTAAGATATTTCTACCAGATTTTATTATTTATCAGTATTTAGATTTTGAACCTTATGGCAATTCAGCTTAATTCTGCATTTATTTTAGTATTATTATTTAGTACTCACAGCAAATATCAATCATGGGTTAGCTTGTGGTCTGTCGAGACTGTAAGCACCGTGTGACGCCTAGGGTGTACTCTGGGGGTGTTACACATATAGAGAATGCTCAACCAAGTAAATATGTCTTTTCTATAAAGCATCCTTTTGTGAAGAGTATTACGGAGCGAATTGATGATATGAAAGTGACATTAAAGTTTAACAGGTTTATTGCCAGATCGCTGCGCGTTAAACAGATGTAAGTTTTCTATTTGTAGTTTCTTTCATTTTACTTTATTTTGTCATATATTACAATTTTGTAACATTTTTTTATAGGCTTGTTTATTCAAATTCTGTCAATGCTCTCCCAAAATAATTTAACTATGGAGTTGATACCGTTAAAATGAAAGAGTGGTTCTTCACATTGGCATATTCAGGAATACCCTTAACCAATTCAGTAAGTAATAAATTTGTTGGTTAAGTAGGTTATATAGCTTTTATATTTGTACTTGATAGTGATAAGCTAATTGAAATACTGAATTTTGGTATATGATGCATGTTATATAAGTCCTATGCAGTATATATACAGTACTTTGTATGCAGTATTTATATAGTAGGTACACAATTTATATGCAGTACTTTCCATGCAGTATATATACAGGTTCTATATAAAAGTTACACAGTAGGTACACAGTTTATATACAGTAGTTGATAGTGATAAGATAATTGGAATACCGAATTTTTGTATATGATGCATGTTATATAAGTAGTTCATATTTATTAGATTTTAGTTAGTGTTCTGTATTCATTTGTAGCATTTTAACGTGGTTTTATTGTTCGTATTTTCATCATATTGATGTTATCTTTTACTATTTGTGAAAGAAGTCAAAATGCAGGCCTGTTTGTGGTTCAGTTAAATTTACAACCACCGATTATTGATTTAACTGCTTGATTTAGACTTTGTATAAGCGGTTTGTGGAGAACAATGGAGATGTAACACTTATCACTCAAGAACATCAAATCGTTGAGTACATGCTTTGATTTTTATGAGATGCAACATCCCATGGAATAGCATTGACAATGTTCTTTTCCCAATTAATCTTGTTGAGGAGTTTCACTAGATTTGGTAAGGCTGTGTTTTAAAGATCAGTGCATATATGTGTATGATTCAATGCATGGTACAAGGCATGTCGTTCTTGTTCAGAAATTAGTTACAGCGTATTCAGAATTAATTCTACACTTTTTTCTTGTGTTGAATTTTGGGAAAGTAGGAGCGATGGACTTCGAGTGGCTAATTCTTTTTATATTTTATTGTTGATGGACTGCCAACTCAATTCAACACATAATATATTGAATGAAGATTCAATTGCTCAATTTTAAATACTTTTTGGCCAATTATACTGATGATGTATTATGTTGTAGGGACTGTGGTGTATTTATTGTTGCCTTTGCTGAGTACTTGCTTGATGGTCTTGAAATTTCTAATCATCTAGATGATACTGATGCTATTCGAATTCGATATGGTGTGTTGTTGTGAGATTATGGAAAGAAGAAACAAAGGCAATGTGCAGTTAGTGAAGATGAATCTACTGGTCGATTGTTGAAGAAAAATGATGGTGTGCAGCAAATTTAGTTAGAAATGTCTTTGAAGCATAGATGTGAAATATGTTTTTAGTGTTGAAATGCTTAGTGTTGTTTTTATGTTGTATCGTGAAATGTTATGCTGAATACTATATGTTTTGGCAATTGATACAATTCTATACAATTGATGCTGTGTTAGTTTATGTTGATGACAGTGTATATGCAGTATATATGCAACATTTATTCAGTTCCTATACAGTTGTTACACAGTTTAAGTGCAGTATTTCTACAATTTCATACATTTATCCCAACTAGATATAGAACTTATATATTGTTGAAATAAAGTAGTTATATAGTTTATAAGTAGTTATATTCAAAATATTGAGGTGCTATGCATTCTCTAATTAATTTTGTTCCTATATCCAAACCATATAGAGGTCCTATATATGATTAGCACATGATATATATCAATGCAGTATAAATCTATCTTTACTTTTTAAACTTGTGAAGTGTTATTTAAGTAAGACGTTAAAGAATAATTTAGATGACTTTCTTATGATTAAGTTGTTTAATGTGTTTTTAGAAAATGGTCAAAAAATTCAAAAGAAAAATACTATTACTTATATATATTCAAACTGTATATAGGTATTATACATGATTGACACAGATGATATGCAATTTTTTAGGTATTGTAGAAGAAAAATTACACTCTCCCAGCTCAGAGGAGTTGATTAGTGCACATCACCAAAGAATGTGCCTAAAATGAATGAAACACCACAATGCACAAATTTCTATAAGAGTGCGAATGAAATTGAAATTGAAAGCAATATTCAATAAACTGAAAGTATTGTATTTGAAGTAAAATAATATCGTTGTAGCAGAGGCTATTACATTGCTATGAAAAGAATAGTCTTTTTTAAAGAAAAAAATAAGAAAGATAAAAGTATTCTTGCAACAACATCCTATTAAATTCTTGTTGGAGCATTTCCACATGTTCTTCGATTGTGTCCTATTTTTTTACACCGTCCACATGAAATTTATTGCTTAAAGTAGTTCATAATGCCCTTTCCATGATTGTTATTTTTTGGTCTACCTGGTCTTGATTTCTAGATTGGTGGCAGTACTATATTAGCTGATATCTCTCGTGGAATGTGCCAAGTTGTTTCATCAGGAAGTGGTATAACTGAAAGTTCATACGCTTTCAAGAAATTTTCTTTTATGTAATATGAAGCACAATAGCTGTGTAAGTCCATATGCGTGTAAGTTAGCAAAACATAGCATGTGGACAAGGTATGCCATCTACTTGAAATTTTAGGCAAGAGCATTTTTTTTCACGCATGCAAACTATATTTCGCTTTCCAGTTTCATCAATCACTACATAAGAATAGTGAGTAAAACCCATCACCTGCAATGTACAAATACATTAGTAAATAGTGTGGCACATTAGAATATGTAAGTGTCTGTGATGTAGAAATAAGAAGTAATACCTTCATCTTATCTGACAGAATGAGATTTCCCCTCATTATTATATTGTATTTATTTCTCAGTTCTGTAAATGTTGCTTCGGAATACTGTCTATGTTCAATATTCCATATCATGACCAAATCCATCATAAATTGTAGGAATTTTTTAATTGGCAGGTCTCTTACATCTCTATTTGCTGAATTAAGGAACCCTGCTATGTTTGAAGTAATGAACATCGACCTGTTGACATGGAAATGAGCTATGGACCATTTTTCATAGCCTATATAAAACAGATACTCTTTCACCCTATTATCGATTTTGTTTATGTCTTTCATAAGCTGATCAAAGTCTGCATTTATGTATGTTCTGGCCATTATAAAGAAGATCCCCTTTAATTGATTTTGATTCTTCTTAAACCTACACTTGTTGTTCCATAGATGGTAGATACATATACAGTGAGCCACATTTGGATATACAAGTGAAACAGCTTTTAATATGTTGTCATGCCTATCAGATACTATGCACATGCCTTCTCTTTCACCAAAATCAATTTTAAACATGCAAAAAACCATTCCCATGAAACGTCATTTTCAGAATCAACAACAGCATATGCTAGTGGCAAAATATGTCCTGATTAAGCAATTGAGAATGTATCTATCAGTGCATGCCAACATATACATAATTTTTCCTAAAGAGGTTTCATAAAACTCACCTGCTGCATCTATCACACTAGAAGACAATATTGTCGCCTTGTATACAGATTTCAGAAAAGTTCCATCAACAACAATGATAGGCATACAATATCTCCAGCCCCCAATTGATGTGCTCAATGCGACAAAAGCATATAAAAAGTAATTGTCTTCAGTTTTGTGTAGCCTTATGAATGATCTTGGATTTATTATGTTTATCATGTATACGTAAGCTGAAAATTTAGCATAAGATTCACGTAGGGAACCTCTGACTAGTTCAAGTGCTTTTTCTTTGGCTCTATATGTTATTTTGTAGTTCATCCTAATTTCGTGCAAGTTTCTTATTTCTTCCATGATCTCTGTTGGAGTGTATGTTGACTTTAGATTTAGAAAATTGTGCTTCACCATTTTAGTGATGGTGAATGAAGTAGCATACCGTTGTGAGAGCATTATTTCTGCAATTGGACAGGTGTGATCTGACAAATTTTGTCACTATGAAAACTTCTGAATTTTGTTGACTTGAAGATCTAAAAGTCCAATTGCATCTCTGATTGATACACATAAGATAGTACCTAGATACATTTATATACAATAATGGTACATTTATATAATATGGGTATACAGTAGGTACACAGTTCATATGCTGTACTTTATATGCAGTATATATACAGGTCCTATATCGTAGTTACATAGTAAGTACACACAGTTTATATGCAGTATATATATAGGTCCTATACAGTAGTTACATAGTTTATATGCAGTATATATATAGGTCCTATACAGTAGTTACATAATTATATGCAGTATTTATGCAAGTTTATACCTATATTCCAACAAAATATTAAACTTATACATTGTTGACATAGGTCATATAAAGTAGTTATATAGTTTAATATCCAATATATATGCAGGTGCTATACAGTAGTTACACAATTTATATACAGTATTCAGGTAAGTTCATAGCTATATCCAAACAACATATATACCTTATACATTGTTGATATAGGTTATATAAAGTAGTTATATAGTTTAATATCAATATACATATCGAAACATTTTGTCACCATAAAAACTTCTGAAATTTGTTGACTTAAAGATCTAAAAGTCCAATTGCATCTCGGATTCATACACTTAAGATAGTACCTAGATACATTTATATACAATAATGGTACATTTATATAATATAGGTATACAGTAGGTACACAGTTCATATCCCTATTGTTGTTTCTGAATTTGGGTGCGGGAGCACTGGCTGAAGAGGGTGCTGGGGATGAAGACCTCTGGTGAAACTGAGAATGGTTACCACCCTTTGAATTTGGCTGACTGAAGTTAAAACTACCCATACTAGCCCTCTTATTTCCTCTCTCTCTCTCTCTCTCTCTTCTTAATATTTTACTCCTCTATCTATTGAGCATGGACCATTAGCCTAGAAAAGTCTATCTCACTAATCAGCATTGTGGTCTTGCACACCTTAACCACACTATCAGATATACTAGACACAAACTTACTCATCGTAGACTTGTTATTAGCTACCACATAAGGAGCATATCTAGCTAACTGAGTAAACTTGAGAGAATACTCCCTCACGCTCATGCTGCCCTACCTCAAGTTAATAAATTCTAACACTTTAGCCTCCCTCGACTCCAATGGGAAGAATCTATCTAAGAAAGCTGTGGAAAACTCTTCCCATTCTACAAGCCCTGCATCTACATCCCTATCAACCTTCTACTGCTTAAACCAAGTATGGGCTACATCCTGCAACTAGTATGCAGCCAACTCATCACTCTGACTAGATGTCACCCCCATAGCATTCGTGACCTTCTGAACTATATCTAAGAATTCCTATGAATTCTCTTCAGACTTGGATCCCGTGAAAGAAGGAGGATTCATCCGGGTAAAATCCTAAATTCTGGTTTCAGCAGTATTGGCCACTGGGTTGGCTGGATCAGTAGCTGGTCATTCATTCTGTGCTGCTACGGAGTTTGGTAGAGTAGTGAACACGACTCTGAATTCTGCATGAGAGACATGCTCGTCCAGAGGATCTACTTGGGCGGGCTGAGGGGCTGGCTGGTTTCCTGTTCTTCTTTCGTTATTCTTGGAAGGCATGTTCTGTAAAAGAAAGGAAGAAATGGATTAAACAGGGAGTTTAACTTAAGATCATGATTACTCATATGACATGAATAATGAAAGAAGGGAAACTTTTTCCTAAATGCCTTGTAGCCTCTCATCTATAAGTGTGGCGCACTGCACACCCATGCACAAGACTCTACGTGACATGGCTTTCAGAATTCCTAGGACACTTTAAAACCTTAGGCTTTGATACCAAGTTTGTAATTCCCGTACACCCTGGGCGTCACAGGACGCTTATAGTCCCAAGGGACCACAAGATAACCCATAAGCTAGTACCTGCTATGATCATTGAATAATATGATCATAAATATGGAAGAATACTGACATGCCATAAGGTTTTAATAACAAAATTCAAAACTAAAATATGAGTCTATAGAAATAACTGACTGAATCTGATAAAATACTGATAAACTGGATAACTAGATGTAATGTCTAAATACTGAATAACTAACTCTAATGTCTGATAAGCCTCTAAAACTGAATAACTTTGATTTGATGTGACAGGGCCAAACTAATTCCAACTAACTACTAAACTAAGACATGAAATAAAGTAAGCCTGTCCTCGAAGTATGAGGACCCACCACTGCTACTGCTGAGGATCTGATAAGTCTGATCGTGATCTGAGAACTGAGAATCAGAACCTATGATATAATACATTATATTGCAAAAGAAAAGGTATGCGATTAGTACTTTGAATGTACTGGTATGCTAAATGAGGTAGGATGATATGCATGGTTTCATGAACAGGACTAATAAATAACTGAATATGCATGTAAAACATGTAGTACTAAGTAGAGAGCGTGAAATCTGTAGGTACAGGGAATATATGGAAATTTATAAATATTGAGTATGCATGAACATCTGTAAATATTGAAGATATGTGAAAATCTATAGATACTGAGGATGCATGACCAAGCATATAACATGAACTGAGTAAAATCTATAAACTAAAATACTAAAATAACTTAAATTTGTATGCTTTGGTCAAACAACACTAAGACTAAATAACTGAACTAGGACTATAACTGAGATTGTATCTGAGACTGTGGGAGGTATCATCAAACCGACATGCCCCAATCTGAGCTAATCGGGGTCCAACCTGTAACCCCAATTGGAAGGGTGTTAATACCGTGCCACGGGTACTAATGTTGGCTATGTAGATCCACTAAACTGATATCATGTCCAAAGGACTAAGGGTGTCAAGCTGAACTAATGGGTGATCCCTGCGAGATAGTCAAGCCTAATCTGATGGATGACTTCTCATATCCTACACTGGATACATAGTTTTGGAGTATAGGAACTGCTACTAACGACTCTGCCTATCTGACGTGAAAACTTCCATCTCTACACTCAATCAGTGCTAAATCCTACTCCCAACTGAAGACACTGAAATACTAGACTGTTCTGAGTTTAATTGACTGATATCTGACTATTCTGATAATGCTCATAGTATGTTCTAAAGACTATTTTGTAATGTACTGAGACTAGACTAAATAAACAGCTATGGTTTTTGGGTATTCAATACCCCTAGGACTTAAAAACAATAATGGTAAAATGACACTAAAGCGTGGGGGAACAAAGTATGAAGGCTTTTATTAAATCAGTCACTCTTGTAGGCATTTTATCAAATACTTATAGTTCATGGTTTAAAGCAATCATTGAAATGTCATGGAACTTATAGAAATAGCATGAATTCGACATAATAGTATTGAATCATGGTTTAATTTAATAAATAATAATATTAAAACATCGAGGATTGAATAATAACACTAATTTCATGGTAACATGGTATGCAATCAATAGTACATGGAGATTCATGGATGAAATCATGATTTAAAAATAAATAACTTGAAAAGATCAAAACTTTGTAATTTAAATAAGTTACTTGGACTCCATGGATGAACATCTAACATACCTTAATTGGTGGATTTCTTGAAGTTCTTAGTGGATTCTTGAGGATTGGTCTTGAATTTAAGAGCTAGAGTTCTTGATTGGGAGAGAATCTTCTATAATTTGGGGAAAAAGTTATTTAAATATTGAAATAATAGGTTAATTAGGGTGAATTTCGTATTAAAGGCTGACTGAGGTGAGGGGAAAAAGACTTTAATGCCCTCAGATTTAAAACTTGAAATTACTAAAAAATTTCTGATTTTATGGGCTGGTGCGATGGGGTGCTATCACACTGTGTCACTGGAATTGGACAATTGGATAAATGCACGGTGGAGCGATGCGGTGTAATTGCGTTGCCACCTTGTTTATGAACTGGAAGCTCACCGCGACATGGTGGTATTGCGCTTCAATACTGGAAAATGACAAATGCCAATTTGTCCTATGGAGCGACGCGCCAGGATCACGGATCCTCACTGAAATTTGCCAAATGGAAAATTGGCCTACTCCACGATGCGCTAAGGGTTAAAATGACGGGTTTTAACGACTGAAACTTAAAATCGCCATAACTTCTTACTGAGTTATCGAATTTGGGCGAATTTTATATCGTTGGAAAGCTAATTCAATTTTCTACGCAATGGAAGACTCTAAACTGAAAAATAAGGAGTGTTTCAGAAATTTTATATACAAATACTCATATATTGGGACTTAGATTACGCTAAGAAAATGCGGGGTATTACAAACATTATCTCACAAACTCTTGTTGCTTTTAGGCAAAATGTATATATACGTATGTCAATTAAGATCACAAATATCCTCTTCTTTAAACGAGTATATCAATCACTTGAGCAACTCACCATTGCAAGCAAGTAATCTCAATTGGCCAGAAGTGTCTTTTCTGCGAATGCTCTTCTAAAAGATGTGTAAGTGATAATTGCTGGCTAACATTTCCACTAAGGGAATTTAAAATAGAAAAAATTGTAAAAAGAGATAAACGTAAGATCATAATTATGATAAATAGAAACACTTTCATAAAATTACATTTTATAGAAAAATTAATAATTTTTTCATAGGACCACTCAATACATGAGTGTTTACAACTAACATGGAGTAACTTATTCTGTTTTCATAATAACACTTATTCTCTTTCCTATTTAACTGTACCTTTTTTTTTAAAATCGTGCTTGTTCTTCATATTTTCATTTCAATTTCTTTTCTTTTTCTTACGTTTTTTCACCTTATAGATAAAGATCGTGTTCCACTAAATAATGTAACTATTATTTTTACCGTTATTGTATGTTATCTCTTCTCAAATTCTATATATTTTATAGTTTTTTTGTTCATCATTGTTGTTGTATTTTTTTTTTTGTGATTTTCTTGTTGTATGATTGTGGAGGTTTGCTTTAATGGCAGAACAATTGAAGAAATCAGCGAGCGTCGAAAAGGTGAGGTTGAAGCATCGTAATGATCCAGAGAAAATGGTCGAAATAAAGAACCAAAAAGGATTAAAGAAACCTTTATCTCCAAAACTCCCCAAAATACAAAGATCTGAGAAAAAAAGAAAAAAAAAATCAGAGAATCAAGCAAAATTCAAGTCCTGATGTAGAAACTCTTTTGAATATGATTTTGAAAAATATAAAAATGAAAATGTATTTGTATATATATTTATTAACTAATGGGTACTAATTTGTATATATATACAAATCTAATTGTATATGTAATTTTTTAGGGGGCATGTACATCTATTTGTATTTTGTATATACAAATGCATATTTATATGTATTTTTGTACAGTGTTGGATTTACTTTTGAACTATTCTATATCATTCTAGAGGGTATAATATATATTTATTTGTACTTTTTACTGTTTAAGATATGTATTATGTATTTTTTGATTACCTATATGTATATGTATATAGTTGTCCTTTTTGTCATAGAGATTTGTGTCCTATATGTGTATATATACATATGGGTCAGATATGTATTTTTATAAATACATATGCAGATATATATGTATTTTTTATACTGTAAATAAACATATAGATATGTATGTTTATAAATTTTGTATGTTTTTTAATATGTATATGAGATATAGATATTTTTTTTGGTTGTATAGTTTTCGCGTGATAATATATTCATAGCAAGAAACACCAATGAGGCATGCTAGGAAAATCAGGATAACAGGCGACATAGAAGTCCTTGAAGTTTGATAACTTTATTTATTCCGACAAAACACAATGAGGTACCAGTGAGGCATGTTAGGAAAATCAGGATAACTTTATTTATATTTTTTCAATCAAAGTTGCAAAATTTAAAAAGGTAACTGTGAAATATTTTAATATATGAAACATAATTGTCATTGAAGAATCACATCACAACAAATATTTAAATATATCATTTACAATATTTCCTACATAAACACCTATTGTGACCCTTAAACCCACAAGCACTACATGAATTGATGGTTTTCTTTTCGAACATATCCCTTCCTGATTATTAATACAAATACAAAATAGTTTTTTAAATATAAAAGTGTATCGATGAAAATAAAATAAAAATAAAAATACAAACAAAACAAGATCACAAAATAAAAATACAATATGCAGTCAATAATAAAATACAAATCTAAAACAATCCTTTCAAATACGAGTGTGAATTATATAAAATATAAATAATAGTGTGAACTATAAAATACAAATACAAGTGCAAACTATAAAATGCAAGTGCAAACTATAAAATACATACAAATATAAGTGTGAATTATAAAATATGAATACAATTATATCAACGAATATAAAATATAAATAATGGTGCAAATACAAATACAATAAATAATTATGGTGTTTTCATTATAATCCATAGCCATATTTTTTGAAAATTAAAAAAAATATATAAAATAGAACTCAAAGAAAATAAGAAAGAATGGATCAAACGTTTAAGGATACTTCATGTGGTCTTTCCTAGACTGTTTTGAATTCGTTGCTGGATATGGTGCAGGATTTGGCTAGTACTATGTGGATTAGGATTACAAAGAGTTAGAAAGATATCCAAAGATTTCTACACATTGGTACTCTAATTTCTTGAAGGGAAAAGGCTTCAAACATGGTGCAATTCTTTAGACTGAGGATAAACTACTTCATTCTTCCCAATAAGTACTTTTTGTTTGTGAGTGTTGGGTTATACTATTTTCTCAATCCCAGTGAAGGATTTTGCAAATTCTCTATTACAACTTTTGCTAATTAGATTTATCATCTAGAATATTTATTTTGTATCCTTATACGAGTACGCATGTCATTATTAACTGTTGTTAATTGGCTCATTTTATCCCACACCAATATTTTACCATTTGGGGAGGAGGTTTAGAGCTATAAAAGAACTCTTCCTCCTCCCATTTGTATCATTCCAAATTTTTCTCTTCTCCCACAATTAATAGAAAATGTTGGGTGCTAGGAGATTAAGCCTATTTGGCTGAACTCCGTTATCAAATTTTCTGATGTCTTTCTTTTTAGTATTCAATATTATTTATTGGGTATTTTTTTTATTTGTTGTTCTATTGTAGTGAAAAAATTGCTCGATTTTCCCAACAAGTGGTATCAAAACCAAGGTCCTATCTGAGTATGCTCTATGGTTGCAACTTTGTCTGATCTTCCACTTTAGAAAAGAATTCCTTTGGTCCTTTTGAACCCAAGGTTTGTCCTAGGCCAAGGTTCTGTCTGAGTATGCTCTGTGGTTGCAGCTTTGTCTGATCTTCCACATCAGAACTTTGGTCCTTTTGAACCCAAGGTTTGTCCTAGGCCAAGGTTCTGTCTGAGTATACTCTGTAGTTGCAGCTCTGCCTGATGTTCCACATCAGAAAATAAATACTTTGGTCCTCTTGGGTTGTTTGCAGTTGTTATAATATTTAATATTTTTATTGAGTCTGTAATAGAAAATAAAGATTAAGAAATGAAGGAACCTATTATGCCAGGGGCATCGGGCTCCTCATCATCATGGTTGAGGCTCCCTCTTTTCAGTCTGAAGTTGGCGGTGGAAATATTTGATGATACTAGCCATTTCGGGATGTGGCAAGGAGAGGTTTTGGACTCTCTTTTCCAGCAGGGTCTTGATATTGCTATTGAGGAAAAGAAACCAGAAAAGGTAGAAGAAAGAGATTTGGAACATCATAAATCGGTTGGTTTGTGGAACAATTTGATCATGCCTGTCCAGAGAGCAGAAGTATGATTTCAAAAATGAAACTTCTGCGCATAAATTATGGAAGGCGTTGGAGGACAAGTTTCTGAAAAAGAGTGGACAGAAAAAGCTCCTTATGAAGAAAAGATTGTTCTGATTTGATTATAAACAAGGTACTACTATGAATGAACACATCACTATGTTTAATCAATTAGTAGCAGACCTATTGAATTTAGATGTGAAATTTGAGGATGAAGATTTGGCTTTGATGTTGTTATCATCTCTTCCTGATGAATTTGAACATTTGGAAACTATGTTACTTCACAGGAAGGAGAATGTGTCGTTAGATGTTGTTTGTTCTGCTTTATATAGTCATGAATTGAGAAAGCAGGATAAGATGAAAACCAAATCAACAACATCCGAAGAAGCATTGGTGCAAGGGGTCGTCAGCAAAGCAAAACTAAGGGGAGAAGAGGAAGGTCCAAATCAAAGGGCCGAGTCATTGCCAAAGATGAGTGTGCTTTCTGTCACGAGAAAGGGCACTGAAAGAAAAGTTGTTCGAAGTTGAAAAAGAAAGGGAAGAGTCCGCAAGATCCGTAAGATCCAAATGTTCCAGAATGAAAAAGTGATGCAGAATTAGATTTTTCCTAAGTTGTTATGACTTCAACATCATCTCATCCAAATGAGTGGATGTTGGATTCAATATGTACCTAGCATATGTGTCCCATTCGAGAATGGTTCTTTGAATTTCAGGAAATCAATGGTGGGGTTGCTTACATGGTTAATGATAATCCATGTAAAACAATCAGGATAGGTTTGATCCAGCTACAGAATCATGATGGATCCAGCAGAATTTTAAAGGATGTACGGTACGTACCAAAGTTGAAGAAGAATCTCATCTTAGTGGGGGCTCTTGAATCTAAGGTCCTAGTTGTTATGATATGAGATGGAGTTCTTTAAGCAACTTCAGGAGCACTGGTAATATTGAAAGGCGTAAGGAAGAACAATTTGTACTAGTAGTATAGTGTTGAGGACATTAGCAGCAGTAACTTCTAGCACCAAGAAGGATGTTGAGGTAACGAAGCTGTGGCATATGTGGTTGGGACATGTTGGTGAAAAGTCCTTGCAAATTATTGCCAAGCAGGGATTGTTGAAAGGTACGAAGACTCGCAAACTTGAATTTTGTAAGCATTGTGTTCTAGGAAAGCAACGAAGAGTGAAGTTTGGCACTGCAATTCATAATACCAAGGGTATTTTGGATTATGTGCACTCAGATGTGTGGGGACCTGCCAAAACTCCATCCATCGGAGGTAGGCATTATTTTGTCACCTTTGTTGATGATTTCTTTAGGAGAGTTTGGGTGTTTACTATGAAGAACAAGGATGAAGTGCTTGGAATTTTCCTTAAGTAGAAAGCTCAATTTGAAAACCAGACAGGGAGAAAGATCAAGGTTCTCCGAACAGACAACAGAGGAGAATAAAAGAATGATCCATTCCTGAATATATGCCAAGACTGTGGCATATTTTGGCACTTCATTATTAAAAAAACACTGCAACAGAATGATATGTCAGAGCGTATGAACGAGAAACTTATGGAGAAAGTTGATTGTATGTTGTCTAATGCTGGGTTAGGCAAAAAATTTTAGGTTGAGGCTGTGACGTACGCTCAACATCTCATCAATCATTTTCCATCATCTGCTATAGGTGGCAGAACTCCATTAGAAGTATGGTTTGAAAAACCTGCAACTGATTATGATACTTTGCATGTTTTTTGTTCTATTGCATATTATCATGTGATTGAATCAAAGTTGGATCCACGACCAAAGAAGGCTCTTTTCATGGACTTTAATGTTGGAGTGAAGGGATACCATTTGTGGTGTCTTGAGGAAAATAAGACGATTATCAATAGGGATGTTACCTTTGATGAATCTGTCATGTTGAACAAGGTAAATCCAGAGAAAGCTTATAGTACTACGAAGCAGGTAGAGTGTAATCCAAAGAAGGTGGAGTTTGAGAAAATAGTGGTGACCCCAACACAAAGCACCACCACTGACTCTACTATGGAAGAAGAAGAGTCATATGAGGAAGAGGTTCCGACCCAAGAACTTCTATAGCAATCAGAACTAACTGCAGTTAAAAGACAGAGACGAGAAATTTAAAAGCCTGCTCGTTTCACTGACATGGTAGCTTAT
This sequence comes from Capsicum annuum, assembly GCF_002878395.1. NCBI lineage: Eukaryota > Viridiplantae > Streptophyta > Magnoliopsida > Solanales > Solanaceae > Capsicum > Capsicum annuum. Next base: position 29,946,842 of record NC_061113.1, on the reverse strand, counting down.
GTACTTCCAGTTACCAATGAAGATGTTCCATCCACCTACCTAGAGGATATTCAAAGAATGGAAAATGGTAGTTGGGCAGGTGCAATGGAAGAGAAAATGCAATCGCTTAAAAAGAACGAGATGTGGAAGCTGACACAACTATCGAAAGGCAGAAAGATAATTGGGTGCAAATGGGTATTTGCAAAGAAAGAAGGATTTCTTGACAAAGAAGATATTTGCTACAAGGCAAGATTGGTGGCTAAACTCTATGCTTAGAAGGAGGGAATTGATTATAATGAGGTATTTTCTTCAATTGTAAAACATTCCTCTATTAGAATTTTGTTGGCGTTGGTAGTACAGTTGAATTTGGAGCTACCTCAACTTGATTTGAAAACCGTGTTCTTACACGGTGATTTGAAGAAGAAAATCTATATGACTCAGCCAGAAGGTTATAAAGTTGCTAGTAAAGAAGATTGGGTTTGAAAATTTAGAAAATCATTGTACGGACCGAAATAATCTTCGAGACAGTGGTACAAATGATTTCATATATTCATAAAGGGTCAAAAGTACAGGAGAAGTAAATACGATCATTGTGTGTATTTGCACAATCTTCAAGATGGTTCCTATATCTACTTACTCTTATATGTTGATGACATGATGATTGCAACAAAGAGCCAAGTTGAGATTGCCAGGTTGAAGGCTCAAATGAGTAAAGAGTGCGAGATGAAGGATTTAGGGAAAGCCAAGAATATTCTCGACATGGAGATAAGTAGGGATAGAGAGAGGGGAAAACTTTGGCTGTCACAGAAGCAATATTTGAAAAAAGTACTACAATATTTTAGTATGCACGATGATATAAAACCTGTAAGTACCCCCACTTTCTTCTCATTTGAGACTGAGGAGCAGATTATCTCCAATAACTGATGAAGAGCGAGAATACATGGCAAAAGTCCCGTATGCAAATACAGTTGGAAGCTTGATGTATGCAGTGGTGTGTACGAGACTAGATATTTCACAAGCTGTTAATGTTGTTAGCAGGTACATACATGATCCGGGCAAGGGTCATTGGCAAGCTATGAAATGGATTCTGCGGTATTTCCAAAATACCGTAGATGTTGGATTGACATTTGAGCGGGATAAAACACTTGGTCAATGCATAGTTGGATATTGTGATTTTGATTATGCAGGCGATTTGGATAAGTGACAATCTACAACTAACTATTTGTTCACTTTAGCAAAGGCGCCAGTTATTTGGAAGTCGAACTTGCGGTCTATAGTGTCTTTGTCTACAATAGAGGTAGAGTATATGGCAATTACAGAGGCTGTGAAGGAAGAAATTTGGCTTCATGGGTTGCTTAAAGACTTGGAAGTTGATCAGAAACAACTTGAGGTATATTGTGACAGTCATAGTGCTATTCATTTAGCAAAGAATCAAGTCTTTCATGCACGGACAAAGCATATTGATGTTCGCTATTATTTTGTGCGGGAAATTCTCGAAGAGGAGGAGATACTTCTCCAAAAGATTCATACTACGGAGAATCTTGCAGATATGCTGACCAAGGTGGTTACAAGGGCCATGTTCGAACACTATTTAGACTTGGTTAATATCCTACATATTTGAAGTTGGCACCTCACGGCGCAAAATTGGAAACACCGCAAAAGACTTTTTTTATTATTTGTTTGTTTGAGAAGATTTGTATTATTTTGGTGGGATTGAAATTGAGCCAAGGTGGAGATTTGTTGTTTGTTGCTCATTTTATCCCACATCGGTATTTTACCATTTGGGGAGGAGGTTTAGAGCTATAAAAGAACTCTTCCTCCTCCTATTTGTATAATTCCAAATTGTTCTCTTCCCCCACAATTAATAGAAAATGTTGGGTGCTCGAAGATTAAGCCTATTTAGCTGAACTTCGTTATCAAATTTTTTGGTGTCGTTCTTTTTAGTATTCAATATTATTTGTCGGGTATTTTTTTTTATTTGTTGTTCTGTTGTAGCGGGAAAATTGTCTAATTTTTCCAACATTAACCACAATTTATTTGCGCTGTCATAAACATATATATATATATATATATATATATATATATATATATATATATATATATATATATATATATATATATATATATATAAATGAATTTATTTAAGTGATCATTTTATATAAATTTGTCCATATAGAAAAAGATGAAACATGAAAAATACTTGAAACTCACATTCAGTTTTTTAAAATGTGTTTAAACTCTAAACTAATGAAATCTCTTTTTCCAAAAGTAAAACTTGAAAATATTATTTATAAAAAAATAACATCCGCCTAAACAAGCTTCCAAAATTATTGTAAATCACACAATGGATTCTTTTTCTTCATTATTCACTCGTCGTCTCCAAACTAATCTACCTAAATAAATAAAAATATGCAAGAATCCTAAATTGCAATTCTATTATCTTCTTTCCAGATCTTAGGAAAGTGAAAATTATCTGAAGTATATAAATCAAAAATAGAATTAATTTAGTATGATAAAGAGTAATACTTTTAAAACTCGAAAATGGAATATACCACATCAAAGTTTTCAATATTATATCATGCTCATATCTACAAGTAGGTACCGTATGTGATTAACTCGGACTATTTCTTAAAAATCCCACATTTCAAGCATGAGAATTCAAATAATAAAAAGAAAAAATTCCAACAAGTCCTCATCCGTGATACTGTTTCACATAATTTTAGGTTTATAGAGAACTTATTATGAAAATAAAAGAATTATATCAATTGCGGTTTGGAAATCTTGCAACCATGAATACATCCACTTGTGCTGAGCTTTAGATAATACTGTAAGTTTAGGCGACTATATCTATCTTTCACATTGTTCCACTATTTTAGTGGACTTTTCAGGATTAATATTTAATTTTAAAATCCCTCAAGAAAATTTTGAAGAAGAAAATTTATGATGTTCACTTACTTTGATTTGATGTTCCATTTCTTTGTATAATAGTATTGCCAAGATCTGTAGCATTGGGATATTCTGCATCAATGATTCATGTAAATAACTTCAACCATCAATTTGAAAATTAGATATGATGGAAGATAGTGTCACAATTCAAATTCCGCCTTGAGTGACATCCACAGTAACCCTCCGATGAAAAAACTATCTAACTGGAATAATCAACACTAACACTTAACAATTTTAATACGAGTAAAATCAATTTCCATTTAAAACATGGAATATCTCTAAAACATTAATCAAATGCGGAAGCCAAAATATCAAATCTAAAAGGCTTCTAGAAATTAGAGGTCATCGTACCAAAACATCTAACTAACAATCCATGGGTACAATCTAGAAAACTAATAAGAAAATTAAAAGCCTCTAAGTCTGAAATAAATGAACAATATCAAAATATAGAAGAGATCCATGACCGCTCGAAAGATGATTCCCACCCTTGGATCAGAGGTCCCGTCACAATCTATAGATGAGATCTGATTGTAATCATCAGAACGTGCTCTGCACTCAACAAAATGAAGGGAACATAGTAGTATTAGTCAAAATTGGTACAGTCATAGGTCAACTCAATTTAACCAATGTGAAGCAACCATGTCATCTAATAAGTAATCATTCAACCAGTCCTACCACAATTACCATGATAACCAACCAAGTCAAATAATTAAGATATCATATTTAAGCAAATGATATCAATTCAACCCAACTATAATGAATCCCAACAACTCAATTTATCACTTTCTCATAAAAAATTTATTATGGTTCAACAACAAATATTAGCCCAATTGAAGTACAGTATCAACAACCCGGGCCACACAAGGCTCCAATTATAATGCCAAGTAAACTGGACCTCTCAAGGATTCAAATGTACTAAACAACAATAATAACATAATTCACTCATGGAACTGTCAAACTCTTTAATTTATCGTGTACACATATGCTATGAGCCTTATATATGTACACTAGTCATGACCTATAGGGAACGAGTTCAGTCCATACCAAATAAGTCAGACAACTAGTGTCTGCCACCCTTATCCCAAACCAAGTGTTATGCCACCCTTATTCCAACGTCCTACCCTAATCCTCCCAGAATTCCACTAATTCAATCATGATCAAAATTTACCGCTTAATCTCACAACACCAAACTGTGCCAATAACAAGTATAATCACAGAACAAGTAAATCAACCACCTCATACAACAGACAAGGTTCTCTTTACAAATCTTATCATAGATTATCAATTTCCAACTTGCATTTACAATTAAAAAGTTCTACATACATTAGTTTGCACTGCAACAAGTAGACAAACAGTCAGTTAATATGCACACATAAAATCAACTTGATTTTTAACTTAGCACAATACATAAACATGACCTTTAACTTGGCCTCAAATCATATCTATGACCTCCAACTTTGGGTCTGCACAAGTAGGCACTTAAACTTGTTCAATGCATATGAATGAATGTAAGTCATGAAAAAAACCAGATGATGCAAGATAAATCAAATACAATATCCAATACAAGTTTATACCTCCTCAAGCTCAGTAGTTCATAAAGGTAGGATCCATGAAGACCATCCCTCTCCGATATGGTGACTCATCAGATGAAGGGGCCCGTAGGGGGTTTCAGATATCCATATACCCTGCTTGGTCCCAAACCAAAACTTTCATAATCAATAACCAATCCACTTCGTCTTGTACTAGAGGTAAATATGTGTAATAAGTGCTCAAAATTGAACTGAGACTATAGAAATCCATAGAGACTAGTTCCCGGGATTAAATTCGGGACTAAAATGGTATAGAAAGGGGTTAGAATCTTTCTTGATCTAAGTGAGTAAGTAGTGGTCAAAAGAGTGTACCATAGATGGACCAAATCAACCTCAGTCTAAGTTTCCAAAGTAGCAAGTTTAATTTAAAAGCTCATAATCCATTAATAAAGGTAGTGCAGCTTCCATTAAAGAATCAGTTTTAAAGTCAAAATGTGTGAATAAATCCCTTTGTTGAAAACAATAGTAAAATAAAGGTATAGATTGAAATCACACCACTAACTAAGCGTAAATGCATCTAAACATATGCATGTCATTACCAGTATCTAAATAATTCAACCATAAGAATCTACGAGTCTATAAACTAGAACTGTGTTCTTTCTAAGGTAAGAGTACTAGCCTGGTGTTTGACTGGTATCGTAACCTCGACCCCGGGATCAATAATATATAAATAAATAAGATATCAACATCATAATTTGGGAAACTATGGTAAAAAAGGGCATAATGCTACTAGAAGAATCTAATCCAGGGAATATTGTCTAATTCACTAAGTAAAATGGTAAGTCCTATACTAAAGGAGCCTTCATGTCAATCTATATTTAAACAAGTCGATAATCAAGTGTAAGAGGATCCTACAATCATAGTGGGTATTTTAGGCTAGGGCTCGAGTTACACTTCTATTATAAATTTCCTAAATAGGTTAAGTCATGATACAACTAGCATAAAACTATCCTATAATTCCTACCTAGCATGCGATTTATATAATACACAATCTTATAGAGAAATGTAAATCGTGGGCTACATCATATCTAAACCGTAGTCTCGAACTATCCATAAATTTTCTATCTTTATCCCATGATCTCAAAGACAACACCGCACTATTAAAATGATAATCCACATTTTAATACGAATAAAATGATATCCATATGTAAATAATGGATTCTAGGCTAAAAATTGGATCTAAAATGCACCTGTGGGACCCATCCATGAAATTCTAAAATTGAACCTGTCATTAGGTCCTCATGACTGAAGGAAAATTTGATCAAAGTTGGGGTAAAATCTAAGCTTGATAACCCACTAAATTAGCCCCTACATAAAGGGAAAACAAGAGCTTTAATAGAGAAATCAAGAAGTGAGAAGCTCAGAACTTACGAGATTCAGACAAGATAAAGGGCACCTTGGTGTTCCCATATTATCCACGACCTTAAATAAATGTTCCTTAATTAATTTTGGAGCTCAAAAGGTATCCAAGGAGGTTTGGAATTGGGGAAATAAAGTTTAGGGTCAAGAAAGGAAAAAGCCTAAAAAGGCTCTGCTCAATCACCTAGGTGCCTGTTTTGCGCAATTTTGACTTTTAAAAGTCGTCACTTAATTTTGAAAAGGAATTAAGAAAACCTTTATAAGTTACTTTAAATGGTCCAAAAAAAATCAAAAATTCATTTAATTTTTGAAATTCTAAGTAAGCGATTCCTATTAACATTTTAGGAAGGTTTTAACGCACCTAAAACATCCGCTAACTTACGATTATTCGGAATGTTTGAAAATTATTTTTCGACTAACTTCAAAAAGATGATTATTGAAAAATGATTGATTTTAGAAAGACTTGTGTGAAATAGATTTAGACGACTTAATAGAAATTTTAACTAAGTTTAAACAAATTAATAACAAAGCATGTAAAAGGAGAAGGGAAGAAAATAAAGACTTAGGTAAATGGGCCCAAATCAATAGACCCTGTCCTAATCTAATTGGGTTTTGGGGCCACTTGTACCTGTCCTAATCTAAATGCTGGGCCTTGGCCCATAACCTGTCCTAACTATTATTTTAGGCTCGTTGGCCCAAAATCTGCTCCACCTATATTAAATTTATAACTTTGGATTCGAGGCCCAAATGAATGAATAAATAAGTAAGTAAATGAATAAAGATAAGTAAAGCAATAATAAGAAAATGAGACTTTCTATGTCCCTATGCTACTTTAACAAAGAGATTCCAATTTCTTCAACTTCCTTGTATGCCATGTGCATCATCCCTTGTGGATCTTTTTTTGAGATTGACTTGATAGATATGGTGGGCCTCAATGGCACATTAAGAAATGCAAAGGAGAAGAGCCCATTCAGATTCCAAAATGGATTCACATGCAGGGAAAGAAATAAAGGAGATCAATACCATCCAGAATACCAAATGCCACATAGATAAATAATATAATAGAGAGATAGATGAAAAGAAAACTGTGATGGTCCAAAATAAAATAAAAGTCGATAAGTTAAGATATGGAAATGCCAAGTAAAACATGCATGCACAACATAGTAAAGTCAGGTAAATACGATTGTAGTCAGTACATAAGAAAAACATATAAATCGATTTTAGCATGGAAACAATGTTTAAGATCAACTTTGCAGAGTTTTAGTATATATATATATATATATATAATCACATTCAAATCATTGTTCGCAACTCTATTTAGAATATGAGAAGTTTACACAATTGACCAGTCCAAAATCTAACAGTACCAAAAATTTATGATCAATATAAAATCTTGACATTTTAAATAAAGCAAAAGTATTAGAATATGATGAGTCCACCATTTCCACCAATTTCTTGTAGTAAGAGTTTTAAACCATCTTGAATTTATATGATTATTTTACTGAGGCTAGAGAAAAGAGGGAACTCACCCACACATACAAATTCAGTAAGTATACTAATTCATCCATAGCATACATGAATAATCTATACATATATATACATGAGCAGGGATAAAAATAATTGGAAAAAGCACAAACTTTCGAGCAAACATTTGAGGAAAAGAAAACATATTCGATCAAAGCATTCCTAAAGTAAATATATTCGAAACTAATGGACTTGGAAAATTGGTTTCAAACAATTTATTTTGAGGTGGGATGCGACAAAAATGCAAACTTTAATAAATATTCATAACCATTGATGAAAAAATACAAAAAGGAAATGGTAAGAAGTATGCTAGAGTTGGGAATTAAACTAATGAACCTCATAAGCCACTTATTCATGATTCCAAATAAGAAAGGGAAACACCAAAAATGAAAACTTTGAAATAAGTTGAGCAATCAAAGAAAAAAAAGGGGGGGGGGCACATGTAAAGCGACCCAAGCAAAATACATTTATCTAAAGCTGTAGGCAGAAGGATTTTAGCGATGAAAATTGAACATGATGATACTCCATTTCATTTTGCTAGTATCCACTTTTGAGAGAAGAAATAGAGATTGTTCTCTCAAGATTTGCCTTTGTATGCTCATTGAAGCAAAAGTCAAAGCAATTATAGAATTTTAAGCAAAGTGAGGCAATTCCACACATATATTGAAAAAAAGAGATTGGAAGAGTTGAAACGACACGGCATGCACCAGAATTAATTACTTTTAGAGACGATTACTGTATCCTAGCCCCCTTTAGACATAAATGGGTGCTATCAAAACTAAAAACAACAACAAAAATTATAGTGAACCCGGAAACAAACTAAAATGATAGGAGAAGGAAAAGAAGCAATATATCCCATAGAGCAGGCACATTAATTAGGCACTTTACTACATATATGGTATGCAAAGCTGATTTTATCCCATTTGATTTCAGACAACAATACAAATGAGAAAAAAAAGATGACTTTAAATGGAACGTTGATGATATGCTGAATGCAAGCAGATTTAAAGCTCCTAACCTAGTACACATCAAAGAAAATTGAAATAGGAAAGGAACAACATAACCACTGTAAGACCTATTTCGAAGAAAAATTATTAGAAGGAAATCACTACTTTACTTCTATACTCAAAATTAACACTGAGTTAGAACGAGTAGCTCAGTAAAACAGTCTAAAATAGATATGACACATTCAAACATGAATCATAACCATCAAGAAACCGAGGAAATAGAATACATTATTGCAATTTTTGTTACAGTCAAGTCCTATGGCTTATAAGCCTTCCTACAACAAATAATTCTCAGCATACCATATCAATAATAAACATTAATACGACTACAGAATGGGGAGATGAAGGAGAAATGATCAAAAGATAAATGAAACAGAGAATTACCTATTTTGAAGTAGCAAAATAAAACAACGAACTGACGTCGGAATTCGCCACCACCGAAAATCAGCATTATCAGCTTAAGAACCTCCGATTAACCGATCAATTTTCATAAAGAAGGAAGGAAAAGAAAAAAAATTACTGAGAAGGAAAACTATTGGCTCTGAGGATTTTTCCCACCTTTCGAACCCCATTTTTGCTCCTAAAACCAGCCTTTTATAGAGAATAAGCTAGGGTTTATTTTAGGGCTTTAACCAATGTGGGAATAGTGTCTTTTGGGGATTGTACCAAATTTGGATTTTTTTAAGAATTTAAAAATCGAGAATAATGAGAAAAATTAATTCCCTTTCCACCAATCAAAATTGAGCACATATTTGTAGCTTCATGGTACAATTCCAGTGAATTCAAGCTGGATCTGGGTAAAATATTCATTTAAACATTACATCATCTGCCACCTTAACATTTTTCTAGAAGATTCGCATCCTTTTTGTACAAATCCACGTGAGAGACATGTGATGGGTACAAAAAAAAGGGAAAACAATTAGGTTGAGGTAATTATTATTAGGTCAGAGTCGGGTCGACAGATTTGGGGTCAGTTTTGCATTGAAATTAATGTTGCTGGTGTGTGTTGTACATGGATGTTGTTGTCATTGTTCTTTTGGTATTGTTAACATCATTTTTATGAAGAAAGGGTCGATGGATTTGGGTCATGCAGATCGGGTTTTGATGTCGGGTTCTTAGCTATTTGTGCATGGGTTGAGGGTTGTTGTCATTTTTTGATGCTGTTGTTGTACCATGTTGTTGGTGTAACGCCCCTAAAATCTGTCCCAAGATGTCACACGGTGCTTAGAACCACAAGTAATCCCAAGCTAACCCATAAACTGGCATACTGTTAAGCAACTGATAAAATATGTATAAATTGACTGAGCTTGTTATGCGGAAATATAAAAATAATGGAATCTGTGAAAAATACAATACTGATACCATTTTACATTCTGATAAAGTCTAAAAAATAGAAATAAAATTACATAACTAACTCTAATTGACATCTATGAAGCCTCTACTATACTGACTATAGATAGCTGGGATGCGACTCCAACTATCGCTAATCAATACATATGAATAAGAAAGTAAAGTACATAAATAACATCTAACTAAAGTCCCCAAAGTAGGAGGACTCATCATCTGCTGGCTAAAATCTGTAACTGTCTGAATATAGTATGCGTGCTACAACTCGTACCTACATTATGAGACAATGTAGTACATAGACACATATGTGGATCAGTACTTTGAGGATGTACTAAGTATATGGGGGTGGGATGTATAAGTAAAACATCATCTCATAACCATCATTTATAAAATAATGCATGCTAAATGTAAATGACTCACATAAGCTAAAATATCTAAAATACTGAAATCTGAAATCACGAATAGCAAATTACACTTTATAAATCTAGTCGTCATAACATTTAGTTCCAAAAGTTTTGTTAATGTTCTATCTATAAATCATATTGTCTAAGTGTAAAAAAAGAGGTCACTTCTGAATCTGAAATTTGAAAGCTGAAATCTATAACTATTGTCTCTCTGTAAAGCATAATCTGAATAAAACTGTGAGCCTTTACACTTAGTTTTCTAAAAGTTTTTCTGTTATTCTTTTCTTTTCTTTTAGCTAGCAGGGAGGTTCTCTTAACCGACATAAACCATGTGAGCTACATGGAATCCAACATCTTGATCTCCTAAGAAAGAAACCTCACGTTGGGGAGAGGTGTCATACTCTTGCCAGGGAGTATAACCTGAGCTAAGTGATAAGTGATCATATTTGAAATTGTCATCCACGTTGAAGTGGGAATAATCTGATAATCTGTACCTACATTGTCTACGTAGTCCTATGAAAGATAGGGCACGCTAATCCCACACTTTCCGCTCAGTGCTAAATACTACTCCCTTTAAATTTGTATGCTCATTCTGTTGGAAATCCACTTTAAAAACTAGCATAAGGGTTTATCTGAAATCAATTATGCATTTATCTGATTAAATCTATAAATAAAGATTATCTAAATTCTGTAATCTGTAACAAATATGTAAGTGGATTCCATAACTAAATTGAGGATCAAAATATCAAATACTATTTAATTATCTAAAAATATGCTAATCTCAGGGTGCTTAAAGGCACAAGTTCTCAAAATATCAATGCTCAAAATAGGGCTTAGTAACTCATGCTTCAAACTCATGTAAATTCATAGCAAATCATCATGCTCAATATGATTCTTGAAAATACTTCAACAATATCAAAATAATAAAATCAAGAATCACAATATCATGCTTAAACTCAATTGGAAAATCTAGAAAATCACATTACATGGATAAATATATGAAAATAGTCATACAATTCAACATTCAATCACTTGTAAATTCATAATCTTCAAATATTGATAATTGGGTATGAACCCTAATTTCAAATAATAAGAAATTTGCTGAAAAAAATATAATTTTGGCAACAAGGACGAAAGGATTATTCTTGTTCATAACCCCGCATACCTTAATTGATGAACTAGATTCTAAAACTTGAATCTTGGATTTCTATTGATGCTTTGAAGATGAATTCTTAGGGTTCTTGTATTGAGAATCCTTAATCTTGAATTTCTTTGGAGAATTAATGGAAGAAATGGGTTTCTTGGACAAGGAGCTTTGATGATCTAGGGTTTGCTTTTGAGAGAAACGTGATGAAATAAGCATAAAGTGCTTCGGTATATGTTTAATGATGTGTTTTAGAAAAATTGAGGCCTTGGGGATTGACCAAAATTCCCCTATTAAATATTAAATTAGAACTGGAAATCGACCAAAAATCCTGATTTACTAGGCCACCGCGACGCTCCACTATCGCGGTGGTTCTTTGGAAAAGGACAACTGGGAAATAAGGGACCTATGTGATGCGGAGCTATCGCATTGTCCCACTAGATTTTGACAATTGGGATCTGAAACTTCAACGCGACGCGCCACCATTGCGGTGCCCTATAGTAATGCCAATTTGGCCTTCGATGCGACGCATCATCATGTGCCGGTTTACTGGAATGGGAAAACTGGGAATTTTGGGGCTTCTCCGTGATGTGGAAATATCGCAGAAGGCCACTGGAATTGACGATTATCATTTGGCCCATCTCCGCGATGCGCTAAGTGCCCAGGTGGGACACTGTGAACTTAAAAATGCCATAACTCCTTCACCGAATGTCGAATTTAAGCGAATCTTATATTGATAGAGAGTTTATACAATTTTTCACACAATGAAAATTGAAATCTTGAAAATACCACATGAAATAAAAGGACTTCATATTAGAAATAAACATTTGACATTCTCAGGACAAAGTTAAGCTAGGAAAAAGTATGGGGTGTTACAATATCTCCCCCTTGGGAACATTCGTCCTCGAATATGGCTAATTAAGCTGAAAATACTGAGGAATATGAGGCTATAAGCTATCATGCACAAATGAAATAAACTAAATAGCTGAATATTAAACATAATGAGCTACTGAACTGATCTGCGAGTGCATGAATTCTCATGAAAATAACAATATGGCTGAGATAGAAACGAGAGAGTCAGCTTACGAGTAACCATTACTTTAGGCTGGGTCTGATTCGTGAGAAAAAAATGAGAAGTTTATAACATAAAAACTAGGGGTATTATAGTTGGTGAAACCCATTTTGGTTGAGGGAGATAGGGGAATTGGGTCGGGTTTTCTCTTGTGGTGTTGGGCTGCTAGAAAGAAAAGAAAATGGGCTGGTGGGTTGGTCGTTATTATTGAAGAGGGATTAAGTGAGTTTGGTTGAATAGGATTTGGGCCTGGTGGGTCAGGGGTTTGGAGTTGGAATTGGGCTGGTTTAAATTAGTTTAATTGGGGAAAAAAGGTAGATTAGGTCAATTTTGGGATTATTTTAATAAATAACCCCAATTGAATTGGGAATGAACTAAATCTATTTAAATTTTGATTAAATTAAAAATTAATTGGCCAATTACATTGTAATTGGGGCCAATTTGATTTCGATTATAGCCAAATTTAATAGATTAGCCGATTTAAATCGAAGCTCAATATGAATTAACACCTCGTTCAATCCCTAGCTTCTTGATTTATCAAAATCAAACATATATTTATCCAAATAAATTCTTTTGAGAGTAAATTACATTAGAATCAAGATTTTAATTGTTTAAATTTATTTCAAGACGAATCTTGATTAAAATTTGATACTTTATAAAAATAGATATTTAAGTAACAAAATTATATAATTTCGTATAACTGAATATGATAATATATAACCGCTACTTAAAATGACAAGCTTACCCAGATCAATATCTTTGAAAATTTTTCTTTATTTGATAAAATAAATATTGTAATTTTATTCAAAATCAAAGAAACTCAAAATTAAATTAGTTATGAAGGGCAAAAATTAGGTGACAACAGTGCCTATTTTGATCGCCATGGAGTCATCACCTAGGCACTACATGTTGTCGCCCAAGAAACCATGATGTTGCCAGAAAACCATCACCAAGGTGCCACCCTTGGTCTCTAAGGATACTTCACCAAGACACCAAGGTGGTCTCTAAGGCGATGCACCAGAAAACCAGCGATGTCCAATTTTTGTTTGGATGCTCCAGGTCCATCCAAGATCCTGTGGACACAAATGAAATATGCTACACCATTGAAAAAAAACTTTCTGGACTCAACAAATCAATAAAATTTCCATCAGAGGTTATTTCGATAAAATGTCAGCCCCAAACCCAATGTGTCATTTAAACCAGCTTCCGACCAATAGCCCAAAACGAGTCTGAAAGCCTCGGGACCCAAACCAAGGGTCCCTTTAGCCTAAAATCCATATTTCAGAGCTAATGGTACTGTTTAAATTTTCACTAGAGGACATTTACTAGAAACTTTTGTCCATGACTATTTTCTCAACTTCAAATGCTTTGAAATAGGGAAATGGGCTTAAAATCCAAATGAACTGTCTAAAAATCAAACCAATGGTATATACAAGTCATAAATGAACAGTAACCACTATGGAAAGGTTCAAAATTTGAAAGAACAAGTGGAAATAGAGAAAGTGACTTGGAGGGTCATTATAATATCCACTACTAAAAGGATTTTTGTCCTCAAAAGTCAATGGATAGAAAGAGACTGAAAGCTTAAAAAGATGAGGTATTGGGCCCGCATTCCCTATGCAAGCCTCCCCAGATAACCTCTAAGGTGAACCAACACTTCTAAGGGATGTCGCTAAAGGTACCCCTTTTGCATTCACAATCTTACTTCACCCTCCAAATAACTTCAAACTCATCTTCAACAACCAACTGACGTGTAACTGAACTGAGCACGACTAAAACACGCAAACCCAAACCACAACATACTGACATCATGATGAAATAAGAAAAACCATGTAAATACTCAACCAGTCAAAGAAAACCAAGGCATGAATTATATAACTAAATCCAAACTCCAAATCTAACATTCTCTAGCCTTTCAAAACCTATTGTCCACTCTTAATTACATAGAATCTCACTTGCATCATTTGAGTCCTGCCCATATAATCATAACATATTAACTTTGAAAGACTAAAGTTCATCCATAGAAATCCATATAGGCTAGAAAAAGAATAAAACCCATAAGGTTCTACCTGAATGCTCAAATGGTAGTGATCAATGTCTGAGATCTCTGCCCAAGCTAATAACTGATTTGGGGGGCCCTCAAAACCAATTATTATGAGTATAAACCAAAATCTCTCAAAACTAAATGATATATTCTAGGATGCCCCATTGACTATGGGTGAAACCATGCTGAACCCAACTAACATACACTTCTCCCACTAAATAGACAAACAAAATTCTGATGAAAATTGAGAACCAAGGTCAAATAAAGAAAAAAAATTGACACTATGATCCATGAATAATCCTTTAAATATCTATCTAATTTCATCTACCTGAATAGAAAAATATGGACCTCATAGGCAGTGAGCAGGCTGTAGCACCCCGTATTATTCTTGACTTGAGCTCTTAGTTGCATGAATAGGGAGTTTTAGGCCAAAAAAAATTTCTAAGTGTTAGGGACTTAGTCATATTTTAAGAATCTTAACTTTAAGGATTTTTAAATTGGTCTTTCTGACCTCAAGACATTGATTTTTGAATTAATTCATGTTTAGGGGTGTAAGGAGCATGTCTCGCAGAAGTTTTGAATTTTTCAGACGAGGATTGGGTCGTGTTTGGGTTTTAATTCCAGCACCTCACCACGATAGCATCGCGTTGCAGTGTCTATAATGATGGGGACTTCATAGAGTTGCAATGGCTCTTTAAAATGCATTTCAGTAGCAAATTCAATTGCTTAGGGGCAATTGAGTCTTTTTCCCTCATACCAATTCGTACATTGATGAATTATATCGTCAGTTAGGAAAAATATTGCTCATCCTCTCCAATTGAACTCTCAAGCAAACCCTTCCCTCTTTCCCTAAGAAAAAGAATTCCATCCTTTTTCCCCAAGTAATCTTAGATTCAAGCCTTTCAAGTTTAAGAACCGCAAGAAATAGCAAGTTTAGGGTCTCATTGTTCATGCTATGAAACTAAAGCTATGTGGGACTATCCTAAACTCCATGGGCAAAAGTTTTATTGTTTCATCAAGTTATAAAGATACATAATCACGTTTACATTAAAAAGGGTTTTATTTTGATATCTTTTGAATAACATGATTGTTTTGCTGAAAGTATATATATTGTCTTGAACTCCTTTTCGTAGAATCAAATTATAGACACTTATATGGGTGTGTTTTCAATTTTGAAAAGTTAATTGAGAGCATGAACAACACAATTCCTTCTCTTGTTATGAAATATATTATCAAATTATATTGTGGGTTATTTCAAATGTATGGGCTATGGGTTTGAAAATAAGATTCTTATTATCGTTATGGTTGACATTGTTTTGACATGATGAGGGGGTACTTTCCTTGTTACAAATGTTCATTCTATTAATCTAAAGAAATGCATGTGTTTCAAAGAGAGATTGGCCACCCTATGAAAAAGTTTTTCAAAGAGAGTATTTTGTATATGTTTGCATGCATGTGAAATTAAGAATATCCTCTTGAAATATTGGAATCTTTTGGGGTGGTAATATATATGATTTATTTTACAAAAAGGGCTATGATTATGACACGACACAATATGACTTGCAAGTCTAGGTATGACGATACCTATCACAAGGTGCCCTTAATATGAAGGATACAAATGTTTTAAAAGTATAAAGCTTGGTTTTAAAGGATTAAAACTGGGCTTAAAGAGAGCTAGTTGGTAGCCTGAAATCGTGTTTTGCCGATACGGGCTTTATGTGCTATTCAGTATGTTGGGATAGCATGGTATGTCAGCAAGTTGGGCATACCTTTTTCATGATATTACAATCTTTGTGGCAAACTCGAATTGGAGGCTTGTCCGTTGAGTTAAGGGCGGACCCATATAGCTCATAGGTATTTATGTTTTGTAGGGTGGACCCTCTAGCTCAGAAGTTAAATTAAGAGTGGCATCATGATTACAAGAAATTATTTTATTTTGACTCATCAAGTAATCCCATGTGTTTTAAGTGTCCAGTGCTAAATATGTTTATGAGATTCTCTCACCTATGTCGTATAAAAATATATTATTTTGGCTTGTTTCATATACTAGTACATTGTGTATTGACCCCTATATTTCAGGATCTAAGACTCAGCCCCGCAGTCCCGCTAAGCAATAGATTATTGTCAGACATTTGAAGTTGGTTAGCCTTCCTTATTTCAGAAGGCTTTGTTCCAAGTGATGTTTTCATTAGGTTTTAGTTTATGGTCCGACCGGAGGCCTTGTCCCAATTTCAGACAGATTGTTGTTTTTGGTTTAGTAGAGATTTCGCAGACTTGTTTTCTAGATGGTTGTTGGGTCTTTCTGAACTTAATTTTGCATTGACATGTTGCAATAATAAGATTACTATGTTTTTAGTTTGCTTCTGCATTTTAATAGTAGATGAATTATGTATATGATTACAAGTTAAGAGGGCTCTCGGACCTTCATGATTTGGGATGCCCGTCACGGCCAGGGCCTCGGTTCGAATTGTGACACAAGCCTAGCGAACCTGTTATCGAATGCTAAACTTGATCAAAACCTCTAAAACAGGTCTGTAACTAGGTTATGCAATCGATAGCTATAGTCTCAACACCAAAGCTGAACTACTCGATCTCAACTATCCAAACCGATTATGTTGAGGTGTAAGCATATACATACCAAAATCTATTACGATTCCCAAACCATCATTCAAAAGAGTCAAAAATTGCAACTAGAGCCAACAATTTGTCACTAAGGTCAAATACCCAAATCAATCTCACAACCAAAAATTAAGCATATATCCAATGATCCCCATCAGGGCTAAAACTAAAATATTATCGAAAAACATAATCACGACTAAGGAAACCATAGGCTAAAGATACAAGCAATCAAATCCACATCCAATGACGGCATAACACACTAGTTATTACCAAAAACTCACCAACGCTGCAAATAATACTACCCGTAGCCAAATCTCTAGTAATTCAAAAAAATATTACGATTTTAGCCTACATCTAGTCGTACCAATACTCAATCTATGGAAATGAATACTCACTCCCAAAAAACTTCCATTTTGGTTATCGACAACTGATACACATATAAATGTCACCAAGAAGAAGTATCCCACAAAATTATATTAGGTCGAACAAATATTGACAAGAGAAATTTTTGAATTCACCATTTAAACCATCTTTAAGCCAACTAGAACATGAAACACATCATAGAAGGAATGGGGCACCTAACTCCATACCTACACCAAGGTCAATACTACTATCAGTAGACAAAACTAACAAATTAAGATAACAAACCTCACTTACTAGCCTTATAAATGGGCTATAGAAAAGGATCGACAATGCTAAAACCTCACCAAAATCTTTGAAGGCCAAACCTTTATTTATTGTCACAACCCACTCACCAACTGACCCTATCTCACTAATAGGAAGGAAAGCCAACCAACCAAGCTAGTCATATAGGCAAAATGAATAAGAACCACAAAAAGGGATTCTAACTAGTTAACACTAGTCTAGACGTATATCAAGTAAGAATCAATCAATGTCAAAATAGTAACAATAATAACAATAGTGTAGGTGTAGGTGGTACAAAATAAAAACAACCAGTACCACTCTAGGATCACATGAAGGCCAATATTCCAAAGAAAAAGGGAATTTTCCCAAGTGCTATATCCCAAGGAAATCACAATACCAATCCACTCAATCCACTAGTTAGAAAATATCTACGGGGTAATCATACATGCATAAATCTATACAAAGGGCTTACAACAATCAATATAGTAATATCAATACGTATAAACACCGATAGGTATGAAAACCCTAACTCAAATAAAAAAGAAACCAAAAGATAGTAAATTAAAAGGGCACCTATAACAACAAAATTTAAAGTCATAGGCCTTGACCTAACAAACAAGTAAGAATTTAAATGCATCTAAACCTGAACTGAGCATCTAAATGACCAACTAGAATAGTAAGTACACTGCTTCTATTCGAAGGTGCCACAACTTTAAGAGACAGATCTGTCTGCATTGACTAATTAATAACCCTATGGTAGGGACACTTTTTGGAGTAATGCCCTATATCTCTCAACAGTCATAACAAACCCCTAAAGCTCTAGCCTTGAAAGAATTATAATTTGACCAACTCATCTTTGCGTCACTTTATAGACCAACGAGCAACCACTCTACAATCAAAACATGTCCTTGGAACTCTCTGATGTACAGTACCAAGAATGATCGTCATGGCCTAAAGACCTAAACCGAGAACTCTGACCAAATCTCTATTCACTATGACTATCATGACTTCCTTAGAGCCACCTATAATCTAAGGTGCAATCTGTATAAACATGATAGGCTACAAGTGATGTTGATCTTTGCTGGGAGGATTTCTACCTTCGGACGGATTACTACTAATACTATATTGTGGACATGGTTTTATAACACCACCCCTAAATATTTCAAGACATACCCTCTCAGTATTTTTTATGCGATCAATAACCTAAATAAAAAATACCCAACGACTATCAAATGCTCTGACACCTCGTGGAGTGGTAAAGTCAATCCTCTAATAAATTTATACACCTATCTCATGGTCTATAGGAAATAATATAGGAGTATGTTTGTCCCACTCGAGAAACCCAATCTTCTACTCTGAAGTTGATAAAAAATCCTATTGAATACCAATAAATCTAACTCTGTCTTGAGAACTATTTGATATACTGAACACATCCCCGACTGTAAAGTATCCATAAAAAAACCCAAATCCCTAATATGGCATCCTGAAAAGGTAAAGCAGTCATGAATACCACTGGAGCCTGAGCTGGCCCTAGACCATCTGGATGACACTGAGGATCCTTAATATCAATCTCTAACTCCCTGTCCCAATGCTAAGTTAAAAATCTAATAACACGTACAGAAGTTCCATCCGCAACTATCGACAACCTTGTGCCATCCATCTTATAAGAAGTGAAGTCAAAAAATAATACAAACCAAAATACGAAAATGAGTACAAAGTAAAGTAAAATTTATAGATAATAATAAAAATAATAAAAAAATAGACACGAAGAGAAAACGTAAGCGATCAAAGGTATATAAAACTCTAATGCCCCGAATCTGGTACCCATAACGCTACACCGTGCTCATGACCCCAAAAGACCATAAGCTAACCCATGACTAATATCTGTACCTGTACACTGCATAAAATAACATAATAATGCAGAAACATGCACTAAAAGGCTAGAAGGTTCAATACTAAACATGATCTGAATAATATAACATCTGTGTGGGGGAATAGAATACCCAAGTCTGGCAAAGAGGATAGGTGCGGGCACTGCGAACACTGTCCTGGGACTTAGAACCTGGCACTCTATCTTTGTTACCCTCTCTGAACTTAGGAACTGGAGAACTAGGTGTAGAAGGAGCTAGAACTGATGACTTAGGATGAAACTAAGAATGGTTTCCTCTTTTTGACTTAGGTTGAGCGAAGTTGAAACTACCTTTATTTGCCCTCTTATTTTATTTCTCCATCATATTAATATTTTGCTCATCAATCTACTGAGCATGGGTCATAAGTGTGGCTAAAGTCATGTCACTATTCAGCATGGCAGATCTGTACTCATTAACCACGTTATCATTCACCCCTGAAACGTACTTACTCATTTTCTCCCTGGTATCTGCAACCATATGAAGGGCATATCTAGCTAATTGAGTAAACTTAAGAGAATACTCTTTCACTGTCATATTTCCCTGCCTGAGGTTGATGAATTCTAACACCTTAGCTTCCCTAAGATCTAGGGGAAAGAATCTATCAAGGAAAGCAGACCCAAAATCCTCCCACTCAACTGACCCTGCAGCATCTGCCCTCTCTAACTTCAACTGCTTGAACCAAGTGTAAGCAACATCCTACAACTGATATATAGATAGCTCAGCACTCTCAACAGTAGCCACCCCCATGATGTCTATCACTTCCTACACCTGATCTAGGAATTCCTGAGGGTCCTCATCTATCTTAGACCCGAGAAAGGATGGAGGATTTATTCAGGTGAAGTCCTGAATCCTAGCTGCAGCTGATTTAGCCACTGGGTTAGCCAAAATGACTGCTGGCCGTTCATTTTGAGCTACAACTAACTGAGCAAGAGTAGTGAATGCAGCCCTGAACTCCGCATAAGAAACATGATCGCCCAAAGGAACTTTGGGCTGGGGGGCTGACTGATTTCCATTTCTTCTTTTAGGAGGCATGTTCTTTAGAAGAAAGGGAGAATGAATTAGAATGAGAGATTGACCTAAGATTATGCTCACTGGCATGACATGAATACTGAAAGAGAGGAAACTGTTCATAAAACATCTTATAGCCCTTGTACATAAATGTGGCGCGCAACACACCCATATGCAAAACTCTACTAGATGTGGCTTTCAGACTTCCTAGGACTCTATTGAACCTTAGGCTCTAATACCAAGTTTCTAACGGCCCAAATCTGGTACCCAGAATGATACACGGTGCTCATGATCCCAAAGGACCACAAGCTAACCCATGACTGATATCTGTATCTGTATACTACATAAAATGATATAATAATGCGAAAACATGCACTGAAAGGTCATAAGGTTTAATAATAAACATTATTTGAATGATATAACATCTGTGTGAGAGAATAGAATACCTAAAACAAAACTAAAAATACTAAAGTCTAAAACATGATAGTCTAGAAAGCCTCTAACTGACTGAATTGTCTAAGTAAGGAGCTGATGGAACATGTCCCAAACTAACTCCAACTAATAAACTAATTAATGATATGATAGGGAATAATCATGTCCTCGAATGATGAGGACTCACTTCTAACTCTAACTGCTAAAACTGGAATCTACTGCTGATCTGGAGCTCATATCTTTAAACCTATGGTATAAGACACCAAAGCACAAATATGTCAGTACTTTGAATGTACTGGTATGCATGTGAGGTAGGATAAATGCATGGGGTTCATATGCATAAACAATAATAATAACTGACTAACTATCATGAGCGTGAGAATAAATGCATATGACATAACAACTAACACTGATACTATGATAACATGATTACTGAATCTGAATATAACTGATAACATGAGTGACTATATCTGACAGTCCTAAATCTAATGGAAGTAGCTGAGTTCCATACTGTATCTGAGTTGACTGTATCTGATAGTCTTGAATTCTGAAGAACTAGCTGAGTTCTTTTACTGAGACTGAGACTGAGACTGTGGGAGGTAGTAATCTAACTGACATGTCCCAAATAATGCATTATACCTGAATTGGGGTCCAATCTATGCCCTAATTAGAAGGGTGTCAATACCGCACCACTGGTAAGGATAATATGTGAGTGAACCTAATATAACAAGTAACTCTAATGAAAACGGTGGGAACCCTCATATAGCAGGTTAAGCTACCTTATCTACCCTCATATAGTAGGCTATGATGTCTCAACCTATGCTTGCTACATAGTTCTGGAATGCAAGGATTACTTCCAAGAATGACACCCTCATATAACAGGTGAGTTCCCATCCTTGGGTTCACTCAGTGCTAATTTCTATTCCCATCTGAATAGACACTGAACATGATTTACTGAACTGAACATGGACTGAGTTACTGAATTCTGTTGACTAATGGAATATTATTGATATCTGTCAACTGACTGAGTTCATGAGATCATGGATATTTCCTGAGTCATAAGATTTTCTAAAGTCTAAGATGATAGTATCATGAAAACAAGACATGGCTCTAGGCACACAGCTAATGTTTCGGGTACAAGTACCCCTATGACTCGATGGAAGGAAAACTGACCAAGCATAACTTACTTGAACATATAACTAACATCATAATCCATAATACATTTATAGAAGCATTCCATCAAACATGTGATAGGCATAACTTGTACATACATGGGGATTTCATGATATCATACTAGTTGGGCATTGTTCCTTCATCTAGGCATTTAATCAAATGCATGGTAGGCATAGCACATGTAGACAAAATTATACAACAATTAATTCATCTTTAATTTCATCATCTAAGGTTTATTCACAAGTTCCATGAATATACATCTATACAAATCAATCCACATAAAATTGATCACCCAACATGGATTTGAAATCAATTGATCATTCTCAACATAAACAAAACAAACCCAACATGAAATTCATAATGAAATCCATAAACATAAACTTAGAAAAGAGATTCTTGGGTTTCATGGACGAAGGGAGTCCATGAATGAACACTACACATATCTTAGTTCGTGATCTCGTGAAGATTGACGGAGAAACTTTCTTGAAATTGGATCTTCTATGAAAACCCTAGCTTGTTCTTGAGAGGTTTTTGAGAGAAGAGAGTGTATTTTGGGTGAAAAGTGGCTGAATAACTTATTAAAGGGCTTAAATTAGGGTATAAAGTTGACCCTTTAACTCTGGACACGTTATTTAATTTAAGTAAAATTTCTCGAATTGGACCCTTGGTGCGACTCGGCACTATCGCATCGTGTCACTAGAATTTGACAATTGGGAGATTGTGGGATGGTGTGATGCAAGCCATTACATTGCCCCTTCTTTTGCGACTTGGAACTTTGGCGCGACGCAGAGGAAATTGTGCTAAGACACTGGGAAAGGACAATTCAGAATTTGGGCCCTAGCGCGACGCGCCATAATCACGGAACCCTACTGGAATTTTCTAAATGTCATTTCCTCTTGTGGCATGGTGTGCCACTAACTAATATGGCACTGTTTTACAATGGGAACTTGAAATAGTCGTAACTTCTGACCCAGTTATCGGATTTGGGCGAATCTTATATCGATGGAAAGCTTATTAAATTTCCCACATGACAAAAAGTAAAAATCTTGAAAATTCCTCATGGAATAGTCATCATTAAATTTAGAAGCTAATACTAGGCATTCTTGGGACGAAATTAGCTAGAAAAATGTATGGGGTATTACATAAACCAAAAACCTCCAACATTTAAACCTAATCAAGCAGCTAGCTCCTACGATGATCAAGAGAGGAATCGAATCCCCTTATAATTAACATTTATCACCAAATAAACAAGATTAGAAAACACCATCAAGTGTAAGTTCATCCAAAATCATCTAATTCTAAGAGAGAGGAAACCTAGATATTTATTGCCTTAGGCTATTTATTATAAAATGGGCTAAAAGTGACCCTAAATGCCAAATGGGCCTAAAAGTGACCAAATATTCCAAATACCCAAAAAGTGAGACTCCTCCATTGCCCATCCTCATCATGGTAGATATCTAAACTTATCTTCATATATAAAGCATCACCAATTACCTTGAGGTAAAATCTTTGGGGTAATTTGGCATATACCATCCTATCTATACCATCACCAATTAATAGAATATCCTTGAATGGTGAGGACTCACTGCTAAATCTACTGCTGCTAGCCGAATCTGAATCTACTATGCGTAGTCGGGAACTTGAGCGTCCGAACCTATGATATGAAACATCATACTGCAGGAAAGTATGTGTCAGTATGTGGAAATGTACTAATATGATAAATGAGGTAAGGCTAAATGCAATGTTTCATATGCATGAACAATAACTGACTCAATGATATAGAGTAACTGAACATGAGAGTACATGGATAACTAAAACTATTATAAATACTCAGTACGTAATGTTGCGCATATAGTATACTATAACTGAGCTTTTATGAAGCTAAGTATTGAGTAACTGATAGCTGAAGTTACTGATAACTGATTTACTAATACTGATTGATTGTATCTGATAGTCCTGATTCTATAAAACTGAACTGATTTCTAAACTGAAAACTAAAACTGAAACTGTGGAAGGTAATTATCTAACCGATATGCTCCAAATAAGACAAGGTAACTGAGTTGGGGTCTAATCTGTAACCCCAATTAAAAGGGTGTCAGTACCATTCCACGGGTAAAGACAACTGTTGTGGAGTCAGTCCTAACTAACGGGTGACCCCTGGGATCAGTCCTAAACTAATGGGTGATCACTGAGTATGTTAGTCCTATCTAACGGGTGACATCTCATAACCTATGCTGGCTATATAGTTCTGGAACTTAAGGATTGCTTCTAGGTACCCAGTCCTAACTAACAGGTGTGCCCCTATCCCTAGGCTCGCTCGGTGCTGAATCCTACTCCTAGCTGAAAGACACTGAACTGATTATACTGAACTGGACTAGACTGATACTGAGATTACTGAGTTTTTCTAAGTTCTATAACTGACTGAGTTCTACTGAGTTTTGTAACTGATAGAGAGTACTACTGATCGACACATGACTGATACTATTTTGTAACTGATATTGTCTCTAGGTAAATAGCTAAATTATAGGGTATTAAATAGCCCCAGGACTCGATAGCGTGAAAAGCAAAGCAAAGCATAATCTTGAATAACATAACAATGTTCACTTGGTCATAATTCATTCATAGAGACATTTCATCAAACACTTGTAATGCATTAACTTGTACATGAATGGGGAATACATGTTAGCATGCTATAATGGCATTATTTCATTCTCATAGATAATTTATCAAATACATGGAAACATGCTTGGTTCATTAAATCATAAACACTTAACATGGCTACAACAATCATCTTACAAATTGAAGGGTTTATCATTAATAACATGTAATTCAACACATACTAGAATTAATTCTTGGAACTTGTAATCTAAATCATGGATTAAAACCCAAACAATATCATGAACATGAATACAATCAAATTCAAACATAGAATTTATGAAATCCAAACTTGTATTTTGACAAAGGATTCTTGGGCTCCATGGAAGGAAATGATCCATGGATGAACATCTAACATACCTTAATTTGATGAGTTTTTGGAGAAATTCTTGGGATTGACCTTGATTCTTCAGAGCTAGGGTTTGTTTTCTTGAGAGAGAAATACCTTTTGATTTTAGGGAAAAAGCGACTAATGAAGGGTTTAAACACTTTTAGGGCTTAAATCCCACATCTGGGTGGAATAAAATCATGGGAAAAGACTGTTTTAACCCTGGGTGCAACTTTAATTTTTCATGAAATTTCCTGATCTAGACCCTTAGCGCGATGTGTTACTATCATGCCAAGCCACTGAAAAATGACAACTGGGAAATTGCATGGTAGCGCGATGCGGTAATATCACGTTGCCACTTTAATTAAACCTAGAAGTTCACCGCGATGCGGTGGTATTGCGTTGGAATACTAGAAAAGGAAAATTCTGAAATTGAGCCTTGGCGTGAAGTGCCATATCGCGGAGGCTCACTGGTTTTTGAAAATTGCCATTTTGGCTGGCTCCGCGATACGTCGATGGCTCAGGTGGTACACTGTCTTACTAAAATGGCTCTAACTCTTCGCTCGCGTGTCAGATTTGAGAAAATTTGGTATCGATGGAAAGCTTATTCAATTTCCCACAAAATGAAAAGTCAAAATCTTGAAAATTCCACATGTATAAAAGTAAATTCATCTTTAAAGAAAGTCCTTGACATTTTTGGGATGAATTTAAGCTAGGTAAAGTATAGGGCGTTACAACTGTCTAAGCACGATCAAGAAATCGTGTGTCCAAAACTATGATATAAGACATCATAACGTGAAAAACGTATATGGTCAATACTTTAAATGTACTGATATGTGAGATGAGGTTAGACTGTAATACATAGGTTCATGTGCATGAAATAATGACTGACTGAATAGCATGATATAACTAATGCATAAATGCATGAAAACTGTAAAATCTGAGAATGCATGACCAAGCATATAACATGATAATGAAATAGTCTATAAACTGAAATACTAAAATCTGGTAACTGAATAAATGATGAACTGTATGCTATGGTCAAGCATACGTGAATTGAATTTCTTAAAAATTGAACTGAGACTGTGGGAGGTATCATCTAACCAACATGCCCAAATCTGAGCCAATCGGGGTCCATCTTGTAATCCCAGTTGGAAGGGTGTCAGTATCATGCCACGGGTACTAGCGCTGGTTGTGGATCCACTAAACTAATGTCCTGAAGGACTAATGAGTCACCTTCAACTGGCAGATGTTCTAGTGAGATATGTGTTACCCTCAAATGGCAGGTAAACACCTTATAAACCCTTAACTGACAGGTTGATATCTCTAACCCATGCTAGCTACGTAGTTTTGGAACTCAGGGACTGCTACTAAAGGTCACACCCTCTACTGGCAAGTGAGCCCCCATCCCTGGGTTCGCTCGATGTTAAATCCTACTCCTAAATAAATGACACTGATAACTGGACTAAACTAAGCTTAACTAATCAAACAACTAATCATGATAACTAACTTAATGACAATGCTCATGGTTTATCTGAAACCATTCTAAAGATACTTAAATTACGTAAACATATAAGTATCGGATGTTCATAACCCTACAATATTGAATGAAAATAACAATAAGCACATATGAATCTTTAAAAACCATAATAAAGGATCATTGCTCAGCACCCAACATTTAGACATTTCATCAAACACATAGGAGTCATGAATTTAAGCAGAGGAATAGGTAAAGCATGTGATTGAAAACATAGTTACCATACTAAAACCATGAATTAGGGATTTAACATGGAAATTTCATCATTCAAATGTATAAAGGGCTCATCCCATCGAAAACACTTGTAAACATAATTTATAATCAAAATTCGTAAGAGTTTCATGGAGATAATTCATCATAAACATGCATAATTCATAATTTAAAATATAAAAATGGATTCTTGGACTCCATGGGTTAAAAGGGCCCATGGATGAACATCACACATACCTTAAACCCTTAATCTTGAAAAGAAACACAATCTTGATGCTTTTCTTGAAAGTTCTTGGATTAGGGAACTTGAATTCTTGTTTCCTTGGAGAGAAAGTAATGAAATCGATGAACTTGGGGGATGATTAGGGTTTGCTTTTTAGAGGAAAATTGGAAAAAAATGGGCATATACTGCCCTAACTGACATTTTAATTCATGTTTTTATGAATTAGATTGAGGGAAAAAGACTCAATTTCCCCTTAGAGAATTTAATTTGCAACTAAAATGCAAATTAATGGTTCACTGCGATGCGGTGAGGGTTCCACCACAATGCAGTGAGGCTTCCACCGTGATGCGCCACTATCGCGGTGAGGTTCTAGAATCGTAATCCAACCAATCCTCGTCTAAAAAATCTAAAACTTCCCCAAGACATGCTCCTTACACTCCTAAACATAAATTAACTCAAAACCAACATCTCAGGGTTGGGAAAACCCATTTAAAAATCCTCAAAGTTAAGTGGCCAAAAATATGACTAAGTCCCCAACACTTAGTAAAATTTTTAGGTAGTAAGCCGATTATACATGTAACTATGAGCTGAACTGAGCTAAGAAAAGTATGAGGTTTTATAATATCTCCCCCTTGGGAACATTCGTCCTCGAATGAAACTAATTAAGCTGAGACTGCTGGGGAAACTGAGATCATACATTGAATATGCATAACTAAAAACATGATTACATGACTGAGTCTGAAACATAATACATGACTAAACTGATTTGTGAATGCATGCAATGACATGAGAACGGCTATATATAGCTGGAACTGATAATGGAAAAGAAACAATCTAAGAAGAACTATTACCTTAAGCTGAGTCTGAGTTTGCGGAGAAAAGATGAGAGTACTTGGTACGCATATCTACTTCTGCTTCCCAAGTGGCTCCCTCAACAGACTGATTTCGCCAAAGAACTTTGACCAAGGGAACTTCTTTGTTCCTTAGTCTACAAATCTGATGATCAAGGATCTCAACTAGATTTTTTCGTAAGAAAGGCTATCCTGAACATCTGTGCTTTCTAATGTAACTACAACAGCTGGATCACCAATACACTTCTTTAACAAATAGATATGGAACACTGGATGCATTGATGCCAAATCTGTAGGCAACTAAAGCTCGTAAGCTACCTTCCCAAAATGGCTCAAGATTCTATAAGGACCAATATATCGAGGACTGAGTTTCCCCTTATTGCCAAATCTTTTGACCCATTTCATGGGCAAGGTTTTCAAATAGGCTGCATCACCAACCTCAAACTCAAGGTCTCTTCTCCTCATATCTGCATAAGATTTTTGATGCCTTTGGGTTGTCGTAAGCCTCTCCCTGATCAACTGAACCTTTTCTATCTCATCAAACCCTGAATTTGGACCTACCAAAGCAGCCTTACCTACCTCAAACCAACCAATAGGAGATCTATATCTTCTCTCATAAAGAGCCACAAACAAAGCCATCTAAATACTGTAGTGATAACTGTTATTGTAGGCAAACTAGATCAATAGTAAGTGATCATCCCAACTACCCTTAAAGTCAAGAACACACACCCTCAACATATTCTCTAGGGTCTGAATGGTCCTCTCTGCCTGACTATTTGTCTGAGGATAAAAAGTTGTACTGAGATAAACTTGGGTACCAAGACCCTTCTGAAAAACCTTCCAAAAGTGAGAGATAAACTAAGTACCTCAATTTGAAATAATAGACAATGGGACTCCATACAACCTAACCAACTCTCTAATATAGAGCTTGGCGTAATCCTCAAATGAAAAATAAGTATGAACTAGGAAGAAATGAGCTGATTTGGTCATTCTGTCTATAATAACCCATATTGAATCATGTTGATGATGCGAACAGGGCAACCCTGTCACAAAATCCATGTTCACCTCTTCCCACTTCCAAGTAGGAATGTTGAACTACTGCATTGTACCACTAGGGCTCTGGTGTTCAACTTTAACCTGCTAACAGTTGGAATACTTAGCTACGAACTCTGCAATATCTCTCTTCATACCACTCCACCAATATATTTCCTGCGAATCACGATACATCTTAGTGGCTCCTGGGTGAATAGAGTAACACACACCATGCGCTTCTGCAAGAATTCGTTGTCTCAAACCATCAACACATAGCACATACAACCTACCCTGACAGTGCAACATGCCATCTCCCCTTTAGGAGAAAACCTCTACTTTCTAATCTCTAACTGAATTCTTCAACTTAATCAAACTAGAATCCTTATCTTGTTTTTCTTTCACTTCGGCAACCAAAGAAAATTCCAAACTATTATGAACCCAAACACTACCTTCAGCTGAATCAACCAACTGAACACCTAATTTAGCAAGATGATGAACATCCTAGACTAACTTTCTCTTATTATCCTTAACATGAGTAACACTAGCCATAGACAATCTACTATAGGCATCTTCTACTACATTGGTCTTTCCTAGATGATACAACACACTCATATCATGATCTATTAACAACTCCAACTACCTTCTCTAACGAAGATTTAAATCTTTTTGCGAGAACACATACTGCAAACTCTTGTGATCCGTGAACACATCAATATGAACTCCATAAAGATAATTCCTCTAAATTTTCAAGAAAAAAACGACATCTGCTAAATCCAGATCATGGGTAGCATAATTCTTTTCATGGGGTTTAAGCTGTCTAGAGGCATAGACTATGACCTTACCTCTCTACATCAATACACAACCAAGACCAACTCTGGAAGTATTACGGTAAACAAAAAATCCATCTGAACTATTTAGTAAAGTCAAAACTAGGGCTGAAGTGAGTAGAGTCTTCAACTCCTAAAAACTCTTTTCACAAGAATCTGACCATTAAAACTTTACTTTCTTCTGAGTCAAATGATACATGGGGGATGCAATAGACAAAAACCCTTCAACAAATCATTTGTAATAGCTAGCCAAACCCAAGAAACTCCTAATATCTAATTGAGAGATGGGTCTGGGATAGTTTCTTATTGCTTCAGTACTTTAAGGTTCAACTCTAATGCCATCACTAGAAATAATATTGCCAAGGAAAGTTGTTAATCTTAGCCAAAACTAGCACTTACTAAATTTGGTGAATAACTAATGGGCTCTAAGAGTCTGCAATATAATTCTGAGATGGTATGCATGATTATTTTCACTATGAGAATAGACGAGTATATCATCAATGAAGACTATGACGAACATGTCCAAGTACTACTTGAACACTCTATTCATCAAGTCCATGAAAGTTGTTGGGGCATCGTTAGTCCAAAAGACATAACTAGAAATTCAAAGTGACTATACCGAGTTCTGAAAGCTATTTTCGGAATGTCATATTCTTTGACTCTGAGTTGATGATAGCAGGATCTGAGGTCTATCTTAGAGAAATAACTGGCACCCTAAAGTTGGTCGAACAATTCATCAATCTTGGGGAGTGGATACTTATTCTTAACTGTAACTTTGTTCAACTGATGGTAATCGATGCATATTCTGAGAGAACCATCTTTCTTATGCTCAAAAAGGACTGGAGTACCCCATGGGCAAATTACTGGCCCTGATGAATCCCTTATCTAAGAGATCTTTCAATTTTTCTTTCAACTCCCTAAGATTAGCTGGAGCCATTTTGTAGGGCAAAATAGATATAGGATGGGTATCTGAAAGGAGATCTATTTTGAAGTCAATTTCCCTTTCGGGTGGAACTCCAAGAAGATCTTCATGGAACACATCTAGAAATTCCCTTACTATTGAAACTGACTCGAAACTTGGAGTCTCATAATTAGGATAAATGAGAGGTAAAGGTAAACTACCATGTTCTAGTAGTAACTAGGGATAAAAGAGCTATATATTAAGCGGATGAAAAATATACCATAGCAGTAGTAGTACAAAGAAAGAGATAAATAATAGTAATATAAATAAAAGGAAATATATACATATATATTTATGTAATAGTATTATAAAGAAAAGTCATATATAATAAGAATAGATAAACCTGAGAATGCTAAATTGAGGGAGCTGGTCTAACAACCTAAATATCACAAGGACTACGATATCAATAAGAGAGCTAACTCTAGCATAATTAGGTTCTCTAATCAAAATGGGGATAATCATAAAGTAATCTAACAATACTAAATCTTACCATAATAAGGAGTAAATAAACTAGGAAGCGTACCTAAAACCTCGGCTACCAATCCATAACCAACCTGCCATAAATTATACAATAATAATAACCAACAATCATGTGATAGTGAGATCAGACAACTAATAAACTAACTGAGCCCCTATAAGCTAAAAAGGTACAATCAATCACTCAAAAAATAAAATCATAACCTATACATATTCATCCCCTATAAGATCAATGGGTATATGCACCAAACAATCATACTGGTGATACATAATGCATTTAAATAAATGAAAGTCGTGAAACTAACAGGATGATGCAAGATAAACTAAGTACCATATATAGTACAAATATATACACCTCTTATAACTCAGTAGCTCTCAAAGGCAGAAAATACGATGACCATCCTTCTATGTTATGATAGTTCATCAAACAAAAGGGTCAATAAGGGACTCAGGATATCCATATACACTGTCTAATCTCAAACTAGGACTTTCATAATCCATTACCAATCCACTCTATCCAGTACCAGAAGTAAATATGTGTAACAAATGCTCGAAATTGATCCAATACTAAAATAAGTAAAAATCCATAAAGTCTAGTGCCTGAGATTAAATTTAGGACTAAGATGGTAAAATAGTATAGAAAAGAGTCAGAATCTCCCTCGACTAAAGTGAATGAGTAGTGGTAAAAAGAGTGGACCAAGGATGGACCAAAATCAACCTTGGTCTAAGTTTCTAAAAAGGCATGTTTAATTTAAAATCTCATAAGTCGGTAATAAAGGTGGTGCGACTTCCATTTAAAGAATAAATTTTGAAGTCAACATATGGGAATGAATCTATTTTTGGAAAATAGAAGAAAAATCAAGGTGTAGATTTGAATCACACCACTAAATAAGCATAAAAACATCTAATTGTATGCAATCCCTCACTAGTATCGAAAAATACAACCATAAGCATCTAGGTGTCCATAAACTAAAACCATGTCCTTTCAAAGGATAGAGTACAAACCTAGTGTCCAACTAGTTTCATAACCACGGCGTTGAGCCTAATAATATATAAAGATTAACAAGATATCAACATCAAGATTTGAGAAATTGTAGTAAACAAGGGCATAAAGCTACTTGAAGAATCTAACCAATGGAATATCACCAATTCACTAAGTAAAATGTTAATTCTTATACTAAAGGAGCATTCATGTCAATCTATGGTTAAACAAGTAGATAATCACAGTAATAGGATGTTACAACCATAACGGGTATGCTACGCTAGGGCTCGAGTTGTATTTTTATTCTAAATCCCCTACAAAGTTCAAGTCATGATACAACTAGGCATAAAACTATCCTATAATCCCCTACCTAATATGTGATCTATACAATACACAATCTAATAGAGAAGTGTAGAACGTAGCCTACCTTGTAGCCGAACCACATTCTCAAATCATCCACAAATTGCCTATCTTTTCCCCACAGTCTCACAAATGACATCGCGTTATCGAAATCAATCTACAATTAATACGAATAAATGATACCCATATTGCATTAATAATTTTCAGGCCAAAAATTGAATCTAAAATGGCCCACCGGACCCACATATGAAATCCCAAAGTTGGACCCATCATTAGGTCCCTCATGACTCAAGGAAAAAGTGTCAAAATTTTGGGCACAATTCAAGCTCGATAACCCACTCAAATCAGCCCCTACATAAAGGAAAAAAAAGAGATTTAATGGAGAATAAAAAGGAGATATGCTTGGAATTTACGAGATTCAGACAAGATAAAGGCCACCTTGATGTTCTTGTAATATCCCTTACCTTAAAAAATGTTTCGTAAATGATTTTGGAGCTCAAAAGGTATCCAAAAAGGTTTGGAATTGGAGAAATAAAGTCTGAGGTCAAGGAAGGAGAAAGACTAAAAAGACTCCTTGGCGCCCATTCTAGTCACCATAGTGCCATTTCCTAGCTGGCAAATGGTATTGTCCAAGATCCCATGATGTTTCCATCAAAGACAAGACCAACGAGACGCCCTTGGTCCCTAAGGAGACCTCACTTAGGCGCCAAGGTGGTCACCAAGATGATGCAAAAGAAAACCAACAATGCCAAATTTTTGTTTGGGTGCCCCAGGTCCATTTAGAACCTCGTGAACACAAATAAATTGTGCTACCCTATTGAAAATAACACTCTGGACTTAATAAAATCAAAGAAAGTTCCATCGAAGGTCATGTCAACAAAATGTCATCCCCAAACCCAATGTGCCATTTTAACAAACTATTGATCAATGGCCCAAAATGAGTTTGGAAGCCTCAAGACCCGAATAAAGGGTCCCCCAGCCTTAAATCCACATTTCGGAGCTAATGGTGCTGCCAAAAATTTTCATCCAAGGCTATTTAGTAGAATTTTTTGTCCAAGACTAATTTTCCAACTTCAAATGCTCCAAAGCATGTAAATGGGATAAATATCTGAATGAACTACCCAGAAATCGAACCAACAGTCCCGAAAAGTTATAAATGATCTTTAGCTACTATGAAAAGACTTGAAATACCAAAAATAAGTGGATTGGAGAAAATAAACTAGAGATTCATTATAAAAAAGCATGTGTTAGAAGATGGATAGAGTTACACTATATAACACGATAAAGATCATGAAATAAGGAATAGTACCTAATAATGTCTCATAGCCTCTTCCCCATAAGTATGCGTACTTCACACTAACAAATAAAACTCTACCTGACGTGGCTTGTTAGAAACCCTAGGACACCTTAAACCATAGGCTTTGTTACCAATATTTTTACACCCTAAGACTACACCCCGGATGTAACACGATTCTTAAGACTACGACTAGCCCGAAGCTAACCTATGGCATCTGGCACATGACTAAACTATATTTTAATATCATAAAGGATTGTGCATAAGCTAAATGTATAAATCAACATAATTAGAAATATCAAAATTGAAATCTATTAATACCAACTGATCACAATCTTAACATAGAGATAAGCTAAAATATTTGGTAAGCCTAGACAAGCCTTTAAAAAACTAAGGAGCCACTAGGACAAACCCGCAGCTAACTCAGAGTCATGAAATAGTAAACATAAGTCTGAACTTTAGAGAAGGCACAAAAAAACATAGTCCTCTGAACATGAGGACTAACCAACTAGAGTAGTGATGTCAGGCTAAAAACCATGTTATTTCACTATCATTCGCCCCACATTTGTTCTCTTTTAGTGTCATCTTTAGCTTAAATGATGTGAATTACACTTGCTTTCATGTTTTGTATAGATACGAGTTTCGTGAGGTATTCGGATCTTAAATGAGAAGACAAAGAGAACCAAGGAACCAAGGAAGGATCAACATTGCAATGCGTTACAAAATGAGCAAAAAAAGACAAAGGGCAAGGTACATTTACAAGCAATGGCATAGAATTTTGAAGGCTATAGGATAGATCATGACACCTCCCAAAGAAAGGGGTAGTCAAAGAAATAATACCCCTTAAAAATTTTAGTTGTTCTCCGCACTACAACTCTATTTTTAGGTTGTGGTGCAAGTTGGGACTTCTCCTAACCTATTTGGGATTGGATTTTAACATTCCAAGGGTTCTTAAAATCTATATAAAGCCCCCTCCCATATTTTTCATCAGACAAAATTGATTTAGAAAAGGGCAAAGATCAAGAACAAGTCTAGTATTATATTTTATTTATACCTTGTAAATTTATGTAATCTATTATTCTTAAGAGATTCGTGAGTAGTTAAACCTCTTTATTTCTAGGGTTTTAGTTGAACATAAATGTTGTGTCTTGAA
Source organism: Capsicum annuum (assembly GCF_002878395.1). NCBI lineage: Eukaryota > Viridiplantae > Streptophyta > Magnoliopsida > Solanales > Solanaceae > Capsicum > Capsicum annuum. The sequence continues at coordinate 29,911,750 of NC_061113.1, read as the reverse complement.
TATCATATTATCTTTTTTGATTTCCATATAATGAGTTATTTATTTCTTCTTGATTTTAATTATTTGTATTATTTAGCATGAGTGACTCAATTACTGGGTGGCTCTGCGAATAGCGATGGGGTTGCCTGGTTTCCATTCTTGAGACCATTAGTTCTACACGGGAGCATTTCCAGTAATGTGATAAACATGAGTCATAAGAAGGATGAAGTTTATAGCAAGATAAAGATCATGAAATAAGGGATAGTTCCTAATAACTTCTTATTGGGTCTTCATCATAAGTGTGGCACATTTTAGAACAAGATTCTATTTAAAGTAGCTTGTCAGACACCTTAAACCTTAGGATTTAATGCCAAGTTTGTCATGCCCCGAGACTAAACTCTGGACTTAACGATGCTTAAGACTACGAGTAGCCCAAAGCTAACCCATGATATCTCGCATAGGACTAAAATCATATTTTAAAATCATAAAGGCATGAACGAGAGCTGAATGTATAAGGAAATATAATTAAAAATATCAATTTTAAAAATTTTTAATACCATTTGAACACATTCTAAACATGGTGATAAGTTAAAATGTCTGCTTAGTCTAGACAAGCCTCTAAAAATATTGAGAATCCATTAGGAAACCTCGCCCACCCCCCAGATGACTCAGAGTAATGAAATATTGAACTAAACATGAGTCTGAACTATTGAGAAGGAATAGAGAAACATAGTTCTCGAATATGAGAATTCACCAACTGAATTGGAGTAAGCACTGGTGATCGCAACTAATCGTGGAGCAAAAGTACCAAAACTTACATTATGATAGGATACAACACAAGAAGTATGTGATCAATACTATGGAATGTTCTGAGTATATGAGTAACGCATGAAAACATGTAAAAATAAGGTACATCATGAGGGGGTAAAGAGTATGCACGAAAAGTATTCAATGAATCACCAACATTCATCTGTAAGGATGAAATCATAAAACATGAAAGTAAAATCTAAGAAATCATGACTAAACAAATTTAGTGAGCCATGTAAACTTGAGTTAATAAAACTACTTTAATGTGGAATTTTCTCTTAATTAACATAAACGATGTGAGCAATATGGAGTCCAACATATATCTCATTAGAAGGCCACAATATACCTTCTTGGTTTATAACTCCATGATTGATGTTTTCACTAAACTGGGCCCATTTGAGGCATATATAAGAACTACAGTGGCATGCAATTTTGGGACTTAGGTGCGTCAAAACCCATTTCTATTCAGTACTCAATACTACTCCCAAACCAATATTGTTTTCTCATACTATAGAAAATTCATCATGAAAGTAAGCATAAAACTAGTTTTAAAGTAAACTGATGATTTTAGTTGTAATACCCCGTACTTTTCCTAACTTAAATTTGTCCCTAGAATGTCAAGAATTTTCTTCAAAGATGAATACCATTTATTTCATATGGTATTTTCAAGATTTTGACTTTTTATTATGTGAAAATTGAATAAGTTTTCCATCGATACCAAATTCGCCCAATTCCGACACTCGGTTGAGGAGTTAGAGCATTTTTAAGTTGGCAGTGTACCACCTGGGTAGTCACCGTGTCGCAGAGGTGGTTAAATTCATAATTGTCATTTTCTAGTGGACTTTCATGATATTGGTACATCGCGGAGAGGTCCATTTTCCCATTTGTCAATTTTCAGTAGTCCAACACTATAGTGGTGCATCGCACTGAAGGCCAAAATGACATCTCTATAGGGCACCGCGATGGTGGCGCGTTGCATTGAAGTTTCAGATCCCAATTTTCAAAATCCAATGGGACAACGCAATAGCTCCGCATCATGGTAACCCCCAATTTCCCAATCATCAAATTTCAGTGAGCCACCGCGATAGTGGAGCGTCGCAGTGGCCTATTAAATCGGGATCTCAGTTTATTTTTCTAGTTTCATTTAGGAGTTTAAAAAGGGTAATTTGGACAATTCCCAAGCCCCCAATTCTGTCCAAATACTAGATTTAAGCCTATTACAAGCATTTTATGCTTGTATTCATCAAAATTTCTCTCAACCAAAATCCTAAGCTTCAACATTCAACTTCAAGAATCCCCAAGATTCCACCATTCTTTTCTCATATCAATTCAAGATTCAAAGTTTTCAATTCAATAATACTAAGAATTATCATTCAAGAGCACAAATAGAATCTCAAAAGCAAGCTTGTTCATCTAGTTCATCATTCAAGGTATATGGGTTATGAACAAGGATACTTCTTTCGTCCTTGTGCCCAAAACTTGCTTTTAATTACAAAAGTTTATTTGATTTTATGTTATTTTCCATAAAATTAAAGTTAGGGTTTATGTCCATTATTGTTATTTACAAGTTTATGATATTTCCAATGATTTAGAAGTTGAATTCCATGATTTTATTCATATTTTCATGCATCTTGCTGAAATTTTCAGATTTTATGATGAATTATAAATGTTTATACTAACAAGCTTGAATTTTAAGATGTTTTAACATGAGATTGATGCATGGGCCATTACTCCCTAATTAAAATTGCTATTTTGAGATTATTTGTGCTATGAGAACCCTCAGATAAGATTATTCTCAAATTTTGATAAAGATTTAACCTTTTTGGTCCTAAGCTAAGATAAAGAATCCACTTTGTTCATATGACTTGAGATTTAAAGAAAAGAAAGAGCATAATTGGTTTTCTTGTAAACCCTTCTGCTATTTTTGAAGTGGATTTATTAAGATTTTGAGCGTAGGAATGGGAGTAGTATTTAGCACTGAGATGGGTATGTTACCAAGGTTTCATGCCCCAGAACTATGTGCCACCGTAGGATTAAGATTATTCTCACTTCTATGTGGATGACTAAGATTGTGATCACTAAGATAAAAAGTTCTATTCCAATGGCAAGTGTAGAACAGCGCTACCTAACGAGGGCTAGACATGGGACTCCATGGATGCTCACATGGTGTATGTCGGTTAGAAGAACTTCTCAAAAGATATCCCCCACTCTTCAGCAGTCTATTGATTTAAATCCTTAAGATAAATTCATATGTTTTGGAAGTTATGGTTTTAAGGTTCTTAAGCCCTAAGATAAAGTATTTTCTAGATTGTAAAAAACTAAGTGTAAAGGATAACCGTTTTACTCAAATTATGCTTTACTGAAAGATATTAGCTTCAGATTTCAGCTTTCAGATTTAAGAGTGAGTCCTTTCTACACTTAGACAGTATGATTTAAAGAGAGAACACAAGCACAACTTTCAAAACTAAATGTTATGACTCACTAGATTTATAAAGCATGATTTGCTTATTATTATTTTAGATTTTAGTATTTCAGATATTCCATCTCATGTGAGTCAATTACATTTAGCATGCATTGTTTTATAAATTATGATGATGAGATAATGTTTTACTTATGCATTTCACCCCCATATAATCAGTACATCCTCAAAGTACTGATCCACATATATGTCTATATGCTACATTGTCTTATAATGTAGGTATGAGCAGTAGCACGCATACCATATTCAGACAGCTTGCAGATTCCAGCGAGCAGATGACGAGTCCTCCTACTTCAGGGACTCTAGTTAGATGTTATTTATGTACTTTACTTTCTTAATCTTATGTATTGATTAGTGATAGTTGGGATTGCGTCCTATCTATCTATAGTCGGTATAGTAGAGGTTTCATATATGTCAGTTAAAGTCAGTTATGTAATTTAAGTCCCTCTTTCAGACTTTATCAGAATGTAAAAGTTGTATCGGTATTGTACTTTCACTGATTCCATCATTATTATGTTTCCACGCTATAAACTCAGTCATTTTATACATATTATTCAGTTGCTTATGAGTTATGCCAGTAGAAGGGTAAGCTTGGGATCACTTATGGTCCTAAGCACTATGTGACGTCTCGGGACAGATTTTTGGGGTGTTACATTAGTCCTGACATGTTGAAAGGTAGTCATACTTCTTCTACATTTTTCATGAAAACATTAGAATGGTTCAAGTCATTCTAAAATTATGTAATTCTTACTAAATCATGGCATTTCATGTCAAGCCTAGCAACTCATAAATCATGGATTTGAATCATATGGAAGGAATTCTAAGTAAAACATAAAATTCACTATTTCTTGTAAGGATAGAGATTATAATCCATGAAGAAGCATAATATTTCAAAATTAATGAAATTTAGATATAACCCAAATAATTACATTCATAAACCATTAAGAACTTGAAGCTTTAGGTCAAAGGGATGAAAGGAAAATCCTTGTTGAACATCCACATACTTGAAATTTAAGGATTTCTTAAAGTAGAACCTTGAACTAGAGCTCTAGAGTTAAATTTGGGGAAACCCTTGCTTTTAGAGTCGTTGAAACCTAGGAGATTGAAGGATGAATTTTTTTATAAGTGTTGAGGGAAATAGGTCTTACATCTATTATAGGGGTATTTGCATCCAAAAAGACAAAATTACTCTTACAGAAATGGAAGAAAAAGAGAAATTTTAATGCTAGGGGACCACGGGCGTGTCACGCTACCAACACACCGCTATAGGTAGTGTGACACTGAGCCGACGCACCATAATGTCAATGTGGCACATTGCCAATGAGCCCTTTACTGTTTTTGGACCTTGGCTCATGCCATGGCTCCGTGGCACAGTCCCATCATGCCCCCTCCCTAACGTGGCATGAAAGGGATTTTTTAATGTCAAAACTCGTATAATAGGCCCCAAAACACGTCCTAATCGATTCATAGATTTTCTCACCATCAAACAACCTCAATAAACATCTTTAAATGTCGTGAAAGCTACAACAATCATGCTAGAATGTATGGGGTTTAATAATAATATTGTATATGAGTGTATTATACGCCTCTTATAATTTTGCATAGTGATGTATATTGGGTGGATATATACAATTATATGATATATACATGACTATACATAATTATACATGTACTATTATTGTATATACAACGATATATAAATCTGTATACTGTTGTACACCAAAATGAATTTTATCTTCTTCCTCAAATCCAAGCACCAAATTCATCCAAAAACACTTCAAAACTCAACAAATCATCCAAATTTTAGATTTAAACTTCTCAATACATAATCGATCTTTTGTAACCATACCCACTCGAAACAGAGATTATTTACGGAAAAATTGGAACCTTGAATTGCAAAAAAACTCAATTGCTGATGTATATGAAGTTTTCAAGGTGCATTGTACATAATTCGCGTTGAATAACACTGTGTATGGAGCTTTTTTGGAAGAGAATTGAAGGTAAAAATCGTGAAGAAAAAACTGAGAAATTGAATTGAGTAAGCATTGTTCCCTATATAACAGGAAAAAAAGTTACTTTACACCTATGGACAAAATCCAGGTTTTGGGCTGTAAAATGTAATGTATGTTTGGGCTAAGAAATTGTAAATTTTATTTGCTATGCATTTTTTTTTTAAATTTTCCCTATAATTAAACATTAATTATACGTACCAATAGATATAATTTTAATTTTATATTCTAAATAGAAACTCAAATTTACTCATAATATTAATTATATTCTCAGAACTAGCAAAGAATATACTAATATTTCGTCTAGTCTAATACTTTATTTATTTGAATAATTAAATTCTTTAATTTAATCATCAAATAATAAAATAACAAATCCATTAATAGAGATCCGGACACTCATTAGTGTGGGACCTCACAGGTCCAAAATTAAGCCAAAAGTAAATTGATCATTTCAATATACTAACCAAGTTGACATCTAGCAACACTCCTTAACTATTGGATAACATGAAGTATACAATTTACTCTCTAGAACTTGTAAAAGAATAATATAGTAATACTTTTTCATGTCTTTATAGCTCTGAATTACCTTAGGATATGGCCTAACGGTCAAATTTCAATAGGTGATCAACTATGTGTGCATGTCAAATTATAATCGACTATTGAATGACCCAAAAAACTCTTTTCTTCTTTCATTTAATTGTCCTGATCAAAGTCTTGATTACTCGTTTATAATACATGATAACATAGAGCTTAAACTCATTATCAAGAGTTCAGATTACATCTTGCATCAATCATTAATTTTACAAGAATTTAGTTATACTCGATATCCTTTCAATCATTTTTGTATGGACATGAGTGTCTGGTATTAAAGTGCAATAAATAACTTATTAATTACTATGATGATCTCTATTCAAAGGAAATACATATATCACATTCTTCAAGATAATATCCTAGTGACAATTTATGGTAATTTTAATCATTAAGAATTATCCAGCGAGTCTATTCAATGATCATATGTCTATGTGTGTGTGTGATTTAGTTAACGAGATCAACTATTTTTTATCTTATAAAGACCACCACATATATATCTATCTAATTGGGTCACTAATGTCCCAATTAATAATCCTACGATCAAGAACAATTTTAAATTAAGTTATAAGAAATATGACTCTCATTATGATGATCTCCATCATGACGTCAAGTTCTAAACTTAATCAGGGACCTTATCATATTAATCAAACAGTTTGGTATAACTATGCAAAAAATAATAATAATAATGTCATATATTTATATCATACTAGATTAGTGTACGTGCATTGCACGTGTATTTCACGTCAAGCCTCCAATAAACATGAAATATATAAAAAATAAATAATTGAAAAATAATAATTCACTTTAAATAAAATATAATATTTTTTTCTTAAAAGAATATCACAAAATGAGTACATGGATTACCTTGAATATTAGTTTTCATACTTTATGAGTTCTATGTTTATTGACGCTTCCCTCTCTTTAATCATGTTTCCACTATGTACGGGGACGAGCACCTATATAGTTGTTACGTTCTTGTTCAACAAATAGGACTAAATTAAAGAGAAACGTGAGAAATTATCAAAATCATAATTCATTGTTAATGTTGATTATGCATAATTTATATATAAACTTTAAAATTATTAACTGAAAGAAATATAGAAAAATAGAAGGAATAATAATAATGATGGTAAGAAGGCGACTTAAATCAAAATAGGAGAAAAATGTAGAAGAAAACCTACAATAGCGTATATGAGGAAATAATTTCTCCTCTTTGCTAATTTAATTTCTCCTTTAACTTGATTATATGCTTTTATAATTGTAAAAAGGTTCGTCCACATACCAATATTAATTTGGAAAAGAAAAACCCTTTTTATTCCTTTTTTCTATTCTCATAGATTTTGGGATTCCTTTTTCACATATACCAAAAGAAAAAACCCTATAAATGTTTTCCTTTTTTCTATTACCATAGATTTTGAGAATTCTTCTTTTACATATACAAGGAGAAAAAAACTTACCAACATTAATTATTCATATATTTAATTAAATAATAATTAAAGAAAAAAGGTGAAAGACGATTTTGTCTATTACGAAGTGTTTTAATGAAGGGTAAAACATTTGATTCACTTTTCTAAAGGCCTTCACGTTTTTAATATATTATTATTATTATTATATTATTATTATTATAGATTATAGATAATATTTATAAAAATATGTTCAAATCATCAAATATGAGATTGGATCTAGGCATATCACTGTATCCAAAACATTTTCATCACATGAACTCCAAGGAGACCTGATAAACTGCAGGCATGTCCAATCTTGCCAATAAACGCAAAGAGAAACACAAACATTCTCAACTAGCTAATGGCAGCATTAACCAGGATTGTCGTGAAGTGGTAAGTACTATTTATCCTTAATCAAAGATCTCGAGTTTGAACCTTACTAGGTACAGAGTCGCCTTTATTAGGGAATGCTTAGCCCCCATGTCGAACTTTAATCCATATTTAGACAGGCCCTAATGCGAGTGTCGGACACTGGATGAAAAGACATACCCAAAAAAAGTAGCTAATGGTAGGTATCCAGTTTCTGAAGAGAACTCCTTCTACTGCTGGACCAATATTCTGCCACAAGTTTAGCAAAAGAAGAATTGGTTTGCATGAGTCTTGAGGGCTGATCATACTCCACAAGCTCGCCTACAACAATAATTACCAAATTTGCATTAGACATCTTTGTTACAGAAAGTGATGCTCCAAGTTTGCTACAAATAAATAAACATACCAAAAGAAAGGACCATGACCATGTCACTGTCTAAGACAGTAGGAACTCTGTGGGCAACAGTTATTACTGTACAGTTGGAGAATTCTCCTCTTATAATTCTCTGCAGAATGGCATCAGTGGCCGAGTCGATAGAGGCAGTTGCTTCATCCAATACTAGGATTCTGTTCCTTCTCAGGAGGACCCTGCCTAAACAGAAGAGTTGCCGTTGCCCCATACTCCAGTTTTCGCCTTCATCACTGACTGTTGAACGCGGATTCAAATATAATAAGTACAGGATAGGTCACACAAGTCAAAAACATAATAATTGTTACGTTTGTTGGAAGTTAAACTCACCTGAGGAGTCTAGCAGGTTTGGCAGTATACTAATAGTATCCTTAAGTTGGCATTTCTCTAGAGCCTATAAACCATAAATATTGTTCAAATCATTGTATAAGAATTGGCCAGTCTTGTTAAGTGTTGGTAAATTGTATCGATGAGTTACAGACTTTACCTTCCATATCTTGTCATCAGAATAGAGACCTAAAGGATCCAAATTTGTTCGAACACTCCCCTTGAAAAGTGTTGGTTCCTGAGGGATGATGCTGAGTTTTGACCTTAAATCCTTGAGACCTATAGAACAAATGTTAATGTCATCAATGATAACTTGCCCTCTGTAAGGTTCCACCAGGTGAAACAGGGCGCTTAGAAGTGTCGTTTGCCACTTCCTATCCTTCCTACAACTCCTACTTTAGTCCCCTCGAGGACGGAGCAAGTTATCCCTTTGAGAACTAATGGAGCATTTGGAC
>NC_061113.1:29857065-29899880 GCF_002878395.1 Capsicum annuum | reverse complement strand
AGTAAGAACAAATTAAGCAAGCAACCAATTAAATTTGGCATTTTTTGCAAGCTAGAGACGACAACAACAATATACTCGGTGTAATCTCACAAGTGGGGTTTGGGAAGGATATAGGGTATGCAGACTTTACCTATACCTCATAGAGATAAAGAGGCTATCTGACCTCGACTCAAATAAAGCATTTCAAAGCAGTTTGAAAAAAAGACTATATAATTGAAAGTGGTATCAACAATTAAAGAAAGCGAAATGGAGAGCAGTATACAACATACAAAATAAAGAATGGTAATGAGTAATGACAATGCAATGATGCCATAACCGAAGGTCAAAAAAAACACAAGTGATAACTCTAATCTAAGAACAAAAAGTTGCGAGAATAGTCTTGACACTACTAGTAACGAAGTAGGTACAAGTATGACTCCCAAGCCTATACTGTAGGGAAGTGAGAGAGTTTAACATAAGTAGGAAGAGTAATTTTCAGAATAGTCATTCATGTTTTCACAATTAGCTATAAATATCATTTTTATTTTTTTAGAACAATAATATCATCCAATTATTTCTATTTTTCTCAAAAAATACTTAACACTTTAAAAATCTTATTCTATCCTACTTGGCATGTTGTTAAAATCTTTTATTTTCTTAATTATAAATTTATTTAATTCTTCAATCTCACTTCTTATAAACTACAAGAAAAATCTAAATTACGTAATATTTTATTTTGTTTAAAGAATTTACCGGTAATCTAATTCTCTACAAGTTTTTCAACCAAACTAATTTGATGAAAAACCTACAATTTTTTCTATAAAACAAAATTTGAAGGAGAAAATCTTAGAATTTATTTTGTCAAGCAAAATTCAATAGAAAAATCTTAAAGATAATTATCACCTGAAAACTTTAATTCTTATGTAGATCACAGTAATTCTGCCTCTCCGGAGTAGTGGTATGGACTGCGTACATTTTATCCTCCCCAGACTGTGGGAATACACTGAATTTATTGTTGTTGTTGTTGTATGTAGATTACCTGCAAAATTTTAAGCAAGACCTTTTTGATAAAAAGATGATTAAAAAATAAATTCTTCTTTCGGATTTTCCCCAAGTAAATTTCATAAACAAATCAAGTAAATCCGCAAAGTTAACGAAGGTAAAAACTTTATAAAATAGAAATTTGTTATTTTTAATTTCATTTTTTCATTTTATTTTTTATTTTTATTATACTATATTTTATCTTATTATATAAATAAACACAAATTTATATCTTTTCCTTGTACTAAACTCACAAAAAGCAAGCGATCTTTGGTTGGGTACTATTTCAAAGATTCATTTGTAATATTAGATTATTTTTTAATATTTTTTTAAAAAAAAAAATTGTTTCATGACTAAATAATTTTGTTTTCCTTCAAAATAGTACATTTAATACATATATGAAAATCTGAAAGCCATCATTATCATTTTTTTTTTACATTTTAAGAATCTTTAATATATAAATAAATAACAAAAAAAATAATTAAATTAGTGCCAATTTATATAAATAACTTGAGTTTTAAAAATATTATTATTAAGTGATTAAATAAATAAATTTTAAAAACTTTGAAAAGTACCAAATAAAATAATTCAATCCTTTAGTTTTATGTATACACTTGGACACATCAACTACTTCATTGATGAGTAATGTGCATTACATTATCATAGAAATTAGTTTCCTTTAAGTTGTGTGATTATATAATATTTTTATCATATGATGTAATTTTTCTCATATCGAATAAAGAATAACTACAATTTTTTTTATTTTTATAAGAAAGACAAAATAAATATAAAATTGGGAGAATACTCACAAAAAAACCCTGAAGTTTGACCGGATTACCAGTTGATCATATTGAACTTTGCGGAGGTCCTATTAGTCCCCCCTCCAGACTTTTTTTCGTATTTTAATGGCATATATCTGCCCACTTGGACCACTGCCTGTAGGGGTGGGTGGGCGTTCGGTCGGTTCGGTTTATCGATTTTCGGATTGACAAAAATGACATCCATAACCAAACCGGAATAAATTCGGTTTGGTTTGATTTTACAAATTTGGTTAGGTTATTTTGGATTTTTATTTCGGTTTGAAATATTAAAGTAGTTAGCCTCTCTTTTTCATAATTGAGCATTTAAAATTGATGGGTTTTTTTAGAAAAAATATTTTTTTCAAACTTGTTTTTCATTCCCAAATATAAATAACTATACATAACTCAACATGGATGAAACGAAATGAAATAATCATAAGCTTAACATAATACATAACGTCATTAATCATTACATATAATATAACCTTGCATAATAGTCCATTAAAAAGTCCAAAGTCACCAAAATAGTCCCTAAAATATTTCAGTCACTAAAACAATCCATAAACAGCCTGCGGCGTATGCGAATTTGCTGTTAAATGTTAATTGTGAATGTGAATTACTAAATATTATATATATATATATATATAATATTATATTACATTATATATAATATATATAATAAAATATATATTATTTATTTATTTATAAAATTTTGGTTTACGGTTTAACCGAATTTTTTTTTTAAATCGAACAGAAAAAACCAAAATTTTAAAATTACAAACCGAATATGATCCGAAAAATCAAAACCAAAATTTAATTTCGGTTTGGTTTTTCAATTTTTTCGGTTTAAACAAAAATATGCCCACCCCTAATTGTGTGTAAGTCACGGGCATTGAGTGTGTGAAAGTGTTAAAAAACGTTATAATTTTTTTTTTTGCCAAACAGCCCCTCAATTTTCTAGTTTTTAAAAGTTTTATATTTTTTATTTATTTTTTCATTCTTTTTCTTCTCGCTTCTCTCTTCTCTCTTCTCTTTTTTTTTTTTCTACCTTTTCTCTTCTCTCTTCTCTCTTCTCTTCAATAATGGAGTCTTCAACAATGGTTGCTCCATTGTTGAATTGAAATTGAACACAATTTCATCACACACATACACACTCAAATGGGTCATCTTCAACACACTCAATTCAATTACATCAATTTGATTCAATTTCAACGCACACACACACACCAAATGGGTTATCTTCAATTCCATCAAAATGATACAATTTAACCCACCATTGCCACCACCAACCAACCACCATTGCCTCTTGCAACCACTACCACCTCAGTCACCAGCTAAGGGGAAAAGTCAAAATGAAAATCCACCAAGAGAGAGGAAAAAATTATTCGTCGAAACTGGAAAGAAATTTGAATAATTCTTGAAGAAAGTTTTCAATTTGAAACTTTGAATAATTTCAAATTCAAATTTTATTCAAATGCAATTTCATACTTGAACTCAAATTTGAATTTTCAGTTTTTTGGAGTTCAACTTCCAGTTTTCAGTTTTTTGGAGTTCAATTTATTGGAGTTCAAATTCAAATTTTCAGTTTCCAGTATGAACAAATTTGAATAATTCTTGAAGAAAGTTTTCAATTTGAATTTGAAATTTGGGAAAAAAAATCTTAAAAAAATAGTATGAACTAAATAAATTTGGAGTCATAATGAATTTGTTGGCAGGGCAAAACAGAGCATTTCAAGATTGATTGAAGAACCTTTGATAGAACAAGATTTTGGTGAAAAAAATGATGAAAAGTGATAAAAATGGACTTGGAATTTGAAATTGACTCAATGGAATCATTTGAAATTTGATTTGTAGGAGGAATTTGAGTTGTGGAATCTTTAATATAGTTGTAATGGTGAAAAAAATATTGAAAACTGATAAATGAAAAAGAAAGAGCGTGTGTACTACACTTTCGACCATCAAAGCTGGGTATAATATTTTGGAAAAAAATTAATTCCACTTTAAAAAAGTCGGGGGTGGGGGGTGGGGGTGGGGGTGGGGGTGGGGGGAATTAATTCTACTTAAAAAAGTCTAGGTGGGTAATAGGACCCTCGCAAAGTTCAATATGCTCTACTAGTAATCTGGTCAAACTTCAGGTATTTTTGTGAGTATTCTCCTTATAAAATTTAAATTATACAATTAAATTGTTCTTCAATAATAAATATATCATGTATATTTATTTTTTAAAAAGAAATAAGACCAAATTTTAGTTAAATAAGTTTGATAAGTTAAATAGATCTATTTCTTATATCTTATGTATAAAAAAGAAATTTTAATGACATGTCATGCAAACTAGGAGAGAAGAAATGTTTTTGAAGTGTAAGTATTTTGAGGAAAATAGGGATAGTTAGGTGATATTCTTGTGATAAAACAAACAAAAGTGATATTTGTAGGCAATTATGAAAACATGGATGACTATCGATGGAAATTACTCTAACTATGAACTATCAACTAATCTTCTACCTAATTTGTGACTTCCGAGCCAGAAAAAGGATAGGCCAGAACACCCTTTAATTATCAAACTAATTAAAACGAACAAGTGGATCCATAATATCAATTTAGTTAAAAGGAGTCAAATTCTTCGAATAATAGTTTCCGAACGACTATTCAATCGTCTAAAAATTGCACACAATTATTTAACAATTATAATAATTGTTGGGACATCTTCTATAGTAATTGAGATAAAGGTAGAAATATAAAAAGTTTGGGATTGCTAAAAATATATTTCACTTTTGCCCATCTTTAAAACTTTAAGACTCCCACTTAGTTGACAAACTCATTTATCTCCTTTAATTGCTTCTCCACTCAAGTCCTCCTATGTGAGTTATGCCTTCAATAAGCACAAAAAAAATTATGTTATGTCTACTCACCAACTCCAATTTCGAATTAGAGTCTGTTTGGATAAAATTAAAATCTGATCAAATCAGCTTTTAATCTTTGTTTTAACTTTATTAGGTGCATGGTAAAATAAAAAAATATTTAAAAAAAACAAAAAGTGAGAAGTTGGACACAACCACTTTTTACTTTTTTTATTAAAATTCTTTTAAATTTGATCAAGATATTTACCTTTTTATTCCTTATATTTTCCTTCAATTTCGATAATACTTTAAATTTGTAGCTCTTAAATATATTATTTTTTCTTTTTGTCACTTCTCTCCGTCTCTTCCTTCCAGTTTCCTCTTCATCTTTCTCCTTTATTTTTGAATATATAGAATTAAAAATTGTATATAGTTCAACTTATTTATGATGTTAACAACTCTAAAATATTTAAGTCATTTTGACAACAAAAATATGCTTAACAACACTTATTTATCAAACACATCAACAACTGTTTTTTATTTTCAACACCTCTGTTCAAATACTTATCTGCTTAATTTTTAAACACTTATTTTTAACTTTTAAGCACAAAAGCTAAAAAATATTTTTTTTAATTCTATCTAAGGTGGGATAACTTATACCACCAAATATGTGGTATAACTTATCCCGGGACTATTATTAGTCCTGGGATAAGTTATCCCGAGTATTGTCAAACCAAACGATGTATTAAAAGTTTATCCCGGGACTATTATTTTATCCCGGGATAATTTGTCTTAATACCTCACACCAAATGATCCCTAAAGTACTTATGAAAAAACAGCATTGAATCCCACTTGTGGAAAGTCGTGAGGCATTAGACAAAAAATTGGCTGTATTTGAGAGAGACATGACATATAGAGGGTGTTTGGAGAGGATTAAAATCTGGCCAAACTAGATTTTAATCATTTTTTTTTAGCCTTTTTAGGTTTTTGGTAAAATTAAAAAGAGCTTAAAAAAAGTTAAAAGTGGATTAAAAAAAGCAAAATTTGAGAAGCTGGATACCCCCAGCTTTTTACATTTTAGATTAAAATTTTTTAGGTTTACCCAAAATATTTACCTTTTTATCCTTTATATTTTCTTCTAATTCCAATAATACCCTAAACTTTGTAGCCCTTATTGATTTTTCTTTCTGTGGCTTTTTTTCATCTTTTCCCTCCAGTTTTCTCTTAATCTTTCTCCTTTATTTTCAGAGAATCCAGCATTACATAAGAAAACACTCAAAAATTTTATTGTCAAATCGAGTGGTAAGTTTTTCTCTATCCGTTTATATAGAATCTCTGCATGTTATTTAAATTTTAAAAATTGATTCTTTTAAATAGTTTGTTTCATTCCAAAAAATTTTATGTTGTTTACAAGCTTGCAATATTACAATATAATACTATATTTATATAAAAAATATCTTAAAATTTTTATTTTTTAATATTTAAAAATAAAAAAATAACTTATATTTATAAATTGACCTGGCATAATCACTTTATGTTGAAAGTGTATTTAAATAGAAATTATTTTTGAAGTATTAGAATCAAAAATCATAAATAATTCACGTTATTATGTGTTAACAATTTTAAGGATATTTACGTCATTTTGACAATAAAAAAGTGATTGACAACACTTGTTTACCAAACACATCAACAATTTTTTTTCAATTTCAGCATTTCTATCCAAACACTTATCTGCTTAATTTAAAAACACTTATTTTAAGCTTTTAATCACTTAAGCTAAAAAGTAATTTTTTTTATCCTATCCAAACGGGCTCATAATGCAGAAATTTCAAGGGCCATAAGCCATGGCTCACGTACAGCTTTTGGCTATAGATGAACATTAGTTAGTATCAACCAACATTTTAATTTATAAGCAGATTAAAAATATAAATTTAATGAATTTTATCTTTTACTTATCACCAAATATAAAAATAAAAATATAAATATTTTCTTATATTTGGTAAGTAGGCGAGAAAATAATATTTCAAGCGTATTTTTATGTTAACAAGCAAAATACTATGGAGGCGGGATGAGATGAAGGGGGAGACAATAAATTTGAAATGACACTTATGCAACTTGTTTTTCCTACTTCAACGAGGGGAGTCATTTTACTTATTTTTAAGAAACTTGTTTTCGTAGAAAAAATATTTTTCTAAATATTTTAACCAACCAAACATAGAAAATTGAAAAACATTTTCTCAAAAATATTTTTCTCCATACCAAACACACTCTAGGTTCTTGTGTGTTTTGTTTAGAGGCTTATTTCATTATTTCTTAACTTTGTTTCATCATAATATTAGGATTTTTGCCCTTTTCTTACCAAATATAAGTTTCACTTGTTCTTGGAAGGAAAATAAAAGTAACCATAATTACCTTTATTTTTCCTAAAAGGAAAATATAATTCTTTTTTATATTTGGCTAGCCTATTTCTTATAGGAAAGGTTTTGGACTCTATAAATAAAGACGCCCTTCTCATACTATAACACAATAACATCCACAATGTAGTATTTTAAGAGTTTCATTTAGGGAAGATTTTCTCTCTCATTAGTTTTATGCTTTTTAATATTAGGTTTTATATGTAGGTCAATTGGCCAAACCACATTTAATAATATGTTTTTAGTATATTTTTGTGTCATTAGATTTATATTTCTATGGTTTGCAAATTTTAAGCTTCCGCATGACGCCCTCTCGATTTAGAACCCAACAAGTGATATCAGAGCTCATAGTTCAAAGATCAGATAGTTCGATTGAGGATAGTTTTAGGATAAAAGTTGCAAGGCCAAAGTCATCGACAGATACTCAAACTTGTTTCAAAAATTTACTTAAACCCCTCAACTATGACCTGTACCTATCAGACTCCTAGACCACCCGAATTTTGATCCAATTGGGCATTTTTTTTCCCCATCAGCTAAAAGTTCAAAGTGTGTGTTGCACACATGTGATGATGTGGCAAAACGAGCTAATTAAAAGCTGACACGTGGCATTATGGGTTCAATAATTATTAAAAATTAATTATAATTTTAAAAAAAAGTATAAAAATGGCATTGAGGAAATTATTAAAAAATACTTCTAAAATTATTTAAAAAATAAAAATAAAAAACTGATTATTAAAAAAATTATAAATTTTTTTAAAAAATAAAAATAAAAAATGTCATTGAGGATCTAAATTATTAAAAATTATTTTAAAAATAAAAATAAAAATTTGATTATTAAAAATAAATTATAAAATCTTTTAAAAAATGAAATAAAAAATGGCATTGAGGATCCAAATTATTAAAAAAAAATTATAAAATTATTTAAAAAATAAAAAATAAAAAACTGATTATTAAAAATAAATTATAAAATTTTTAAAAATAAAAATAAAAATAAAAAATTGCATTGAGGATCCAAATTAGTAAAAAGTAATTATAAACTTATTTAAAAAATAAAAATAAAAAACCGATTATTAAAAAGAAACTATAAAATTTTAAAAAAATTAAAAGTAAAAAAATTCTCTCACCATCTCCCAGCCCCCCCTCCCCCAGAGTTCATCTTCTTCCCCAGCCCCCACCCCCCGACGTTCCTCTTCTCCATTAAACTTTTCTGTGAACCTCAAACACACACACACACAAAAAAAAAAATTGTTTAAATCTACTTCAAGAATTCAAAAAGGGTCTAGAATAAAGCCATTACTGTGGCATCTGGAGTTTTAGTGCCGCTAGGTCCCGGAACATCTATAGCTTTCCCCTTACCTCTGACCTATGGTGCATCCTTGGTCTTTTGTCCTTGTTTGGTGTGCCATACTACCTTCTGTATCCCATGCCTCCCCTTAGGTTTGGCTGTGTTATCCTCTTTTGCCTGACATTTGTGACCTACATTCAAACACGTTGGGTAGTATAATGACACCCACTTATACTCAATTGGTTGACCAAATATTCTACCAGTATGGTCCTCCATCTTTATTTCCTAGGGAAAGTCCTTCGTTATATCCATATCTACCAGTACACGTGCATATGAGATAAGATCAGCATACAAAGGAACCCCTAGTCCACTTCCAATTCGGCTAAGAGACTGCATCCCCCAGCAATTAAGAGAGAGATTTGGGAATTTAACCCAAATTGGAATGGTTTGCAGAACTTTTTTACTGAGATCAAACTCAGGTTCCCATGCCTTAATAATGATGGGCTTATTATCCATCATATGCGGCCCTTCATACATAACCTTATCTCGGTCCTCCGCGCTCCCAAACTTCACCAAAAAATACCCATCATTATGATAGTATACCTTTGGTTTCGCTATGTAGTTCCAATTCATTTCTATGTATCTTTCCACTGCCGCAATCGTTGGGTCTGCACCTACCACATACAGAGTTAGTGCTAGCTTTCATTTATATATTTCAGATTCCACCTCAGCTTTGCATAGCTCCACAACTGTCTCCCCATTTTTATGGTTGGTGCCACAAATTCCAGAGTCATACCTTGAGCTGCTAGGCGATTTCTCTGAAATAGGTTCTTCTATTGTTTCTTTGATTCTATCACTGCGTCATTCGTACTTGATATCACCTCTACACATGAACTCCCACTAGGCTTCTCAAGGGTTTGCACTCCTTTATGCCAAGATTCAGCTTTGTTCATCATGCTCGTCTCCATTGCATCTGGGGTTTTATGCCTTGGTAGTTCTGTCCATTGTTCCGTCTTCTGTGTATCTCCCGTATTCTCCATAGTCCCCTTCATGTTCAGCTGTATCGTCTTACCGCCACTAGTATTCATGGTTTGATGTAATTTTTCAAGAAATAATGATACTAGTGGAGGGAAAAAAGTGAATTTTGTTAGAAATTTTCAAGAAATGAAAATAGTTATGGTAGATTAAGAAGAATTTGTTCATGTGAAGACGCGGGATTGGAGTGACGACGAAGACGCAGGGGTGGGGTAGGGTTGAAACGATAAAGACGCGGGGTGAGGTTGAAGACGTAGGGGGTGGGGTGCTGTGTAGAAGATGACATAGGGGGGTGGGGTGCTTTTTTTAAAAAAGAATTAAGAAATTATAATAATTAAAAATTATATTAATAAATAATTTAAATATAAAATTTTTAATTAATATTTTTTGGGCCCCCTCAGTGCCACTTAGCACATTTCAATTCGTAATTTAGTAAAAAAAAAAATTCTCACGCGCCTACAGCAAGTGCATTGCACGCGCAGTGCCATGTAGGCAAAAAATGCCCAATTAGATCAAAATTCGGGGGGGTTTAGGGGTCTGATAGGTACAGGTCATAGTTGAGGGGTCTAAGTGAATTTTCGAAACAAGTTTGAGTGTCTATCGATGACTTTGGCCAAGTCGCAACAAATTTGATGATAATAAAGATATATGTCCAAAAACTACATATGGAGACAATTGTCAATCATATTTTCAACTATACTGCTATCACATATTTGAAAATAAGGCTCACTTTTAACCCTGCAAAAGGGCTCCAATACTTTTAACCCGAAAATGGGCTCATATACTTTTAACTTAAAATCTCCATTTTAAAGTATGTCAAACAGCAGTGATATATAAATAATATGTGAAGAGCGAAGATTATGCACAAGAAGAAGGAGGATCACGATTATTTTGCAGAAAATCAAGCCAAAAAAGGGAGATTTATTAGGGTTTTTGTCCTTATTTTTTTACCAAATACTATAAGTTTTACTTCTTCTTGGAAGGAAAATAAAAGTAACCATAATTACTTTTATTTTTCCTAAAAGAAAAATATAATTCTTTTCCATATTTGACTAACCTATTTCTTATAGGAAATGTTTTGAAACTCTATAGATAGAAGACTCCTTCTCATACTCTCGGAACTCTATAAACCCGCTTCTCATACTCGCTCATTAGTTTTATGCTTTTTAATATTAGGTTTATGCTTTTTAATATTAGGTTTTATATGTAGGTCAATTGGCCAAACCACATTTAATAATATATTTTTAGTATATTTTTGTGTCATCTGATTTATCATCTCTATGGTTTACAAATTTTAAGCTTCCGCATGACGCGCCCTCTCGATTTAGAACCCAAAACATGGTCCATCGAAGTTTATTTGTTAAGAACAAATAATTCACTTTGGAAAGTGCTTCCAAGTAAGATATGCATACGGCTTGAAGCGTGCATGGATATTTCATCCCTAATAGTTTAATTATTTTGGAATACTTAATTATCTTTTGTTTAAAATACATGCTAGTCAAAATATTTAGACAGTAATTATTTTTATTTTCTGACATTTATTTTACAAAGTTGTTGCTGCTGTTAAAATTCTTTGTCGCACATGGAGCTCAATTGAATTAAGTATCAATCATAGCGTCAGTTCTTGATCAATAGAAAACAAAACATCCATCAGATTCCAAAATAAACTTTCAGCTGAAAACCAACCACTATCTTAGTTGGACATGTCTTTGTAATCTTATGGTTTGTTTCATTATATTGGAGAATACTGGCTTGTTTGGTATACATGATGTGATAACTGATAAGAGTCGTATCTCGCTCCGCTTTGTTATTTTACGTTAAATAAATTATGTAGTTAATATTGTGAAATCTATAATCTATAATCTATATTTATAATTTATATCTATAATCTATAATAATATATTAAAAGTGTGAAAACCTTAGAAAAGTGATTTGAACTTTTTGTCCTTCATTAAAAGTCTCCGCAATAGATAAAATCGTCTTTTCACCTTTTTCTTTAATTTATTATTTAATTATTTTTATAATATTAAGTCCTAAAATATATTGGATTAAAACGAAAATATATGGTAAACTTTTTACTATTAAATTAGGAGTCAGTAAAAACCTCAAATAAGTTGTCTGCATGTCGGTGACTAATTTTTCCAAAATCTTAATACCAACCGTAGAATGTTTTTTTGTTTTCCATCTACTGGCCACCTCCAACCATTGTCATACTAAGGATATATTTACAATCTTTCTGTCAGGTTTGTTTTTATTAAGTTATTAGTTTAATCGCACGTCCCTCGTTTGTGTGTCTTTGGTTGAAACTCAGATGCTGGCATGATCATAACTTAAACAGCCACCATCTTCTTCGATCTTGTACATTATCTTGTCAAATTTTGTTAGGTCTTTGTTTACTTTCATCATGGTTATTTTGTGTAAGTGGATGTTTTTTTTTTTTTTTTTTTTTTGCCTTTTGAGTCTGTTATAGTATAATTTTCTCCAAATAGGTACACTATGTATTCAATCGTAAAGATAATCAAGCAATATAGAGTTGAGTTGCCAGAATATTAACTTATCTATAATATATTAAAGATGAAATGGTTCGATGACCCTTATTCTATGTCCGTTTTGTAATATAGATACTCCTAATACTCCTACTTACATGTTTGTCATCTAAACCCTTAAACCCATTAAAAAATAACATTTTAAACCCTTTGACCGTTGACCTGACCTATGTGGTATTAAAATGGCTGACTAGGATGAGGCGTGTGCAGGCACGCGCTTAGGGTGCGAATGGGGGACAATTTTTGATTAATTTTATATTAAAATAATTAAAAAATAAAATAATATTAAACTTAAAAAAAATAGCCTTTTTTTCCCTCCATCATTTTTAAAAAACCCCCCTTCCCCAACCCCCTCCTCCGTCCAGCCACAACCCACCCTGCCCCTTAGCCCTACTCCCCCCGTCCAGCCACCCACACCCCGCCTCTTACCCCCATCCTACCCCCCTCCCCCGTCCAGCTACCCCCACCTCACCCTTCACCCCCGTCCCTCTGTCCAGCCATGACTGCCATGGCCATCACCATTAACGCCCCCCATCCCCACAACTCTCTTCGTCCCCCACCCCCACAACCATGGCTGCCATGGCTATCACCATCACCATGTAAATACATCTCTCTTCATCTGCTTTTTCTTCATCCTCATATGTGGCAGAAATCCCTGAAGAGGGTCTTTGCTGTGGTTTTTTTTTTTTTGGTCAAGGTCTTTGCTGTGGTTGATATTGTTGTTGTTGTTCATTGAAAAAAAATATTGTTGTTTTACTTTTTAAATTTTTTTTATTCACTTTCTCAATTTAAATTTTTCATTTTGTTTAGGATTAATTTTGTAACTTTTGCAAATTGTTAAAGATATTTAAATAAAAATTAAAAATTCATTATGTTTGTGTATGCGAATTTATAGTTAAAAATTTAAATTAATTGGAGAGAAATTTTAATTATTTGGAATAAATTTGATGTTTAATTAAATTTATTGTGTATGTGTATTAGAATTTATAGTTAAAAATTTAAATTAAAAATTTATTGTGTTTGTGTATTAGAATTTCTACAATTTATAAAAAGAATTTATTCAATTAAATTTATATTAATATTTAATTTTTTATATAGTATTTTAGAAATGACACAAACTTTAATGTAATACTTAAAAATGACGTGACGGCTAATGTGGCAGCTGACGTGAGCATTAGATTTAATGTAATACTCAAAAGTGACATGACAGCTGACGTGGGGCGGTTGTGTTACATACACCGTCAGAGGGGTTTAAAATTTTATTTTTTAATGGGTTCAAGGGTCTAGATGACAAACATGTAAGTAGGAGTATCTACATTACAAAACAGACATAGTACAAGGGTCCACCGAACCATTTTGCCTATATTAAACTTATCTATATCTATAATCTATAATCTATAATATATTAAAAGTGTGAAGACCCTTAGAAAAGTGATTTGAACTTCTTGCCCTTCATTAAAAGACTCTTTTTAGACAAAACTGTCTTTTTATTATTTATTTAAATGTATTATTTAATTATTTTTTATTATATTAACTAGACTTCCTAAAATATATGGGACTCCTAAAATATATAGTAGGATAATTAATTAATATTTTTCTTTCTACTTTTCACGTAGAAAAATAATCCTAAAATATGACTAATTTATTATTTAATTATTTTTATTATATTAACTAGACTTCCTAAAATATACGGGACTCCTAAAATATATGGTAGGAGAATTAATTAATATTTTCCTTTCTACTAGATTTTTTAAATATATGGTAGGAGAATTAATTAATATTTTTCTTTCTATTGTTTGATTAGAAAAATACTCCTAAATAGGACTCTATTAAGGAAATACTCTATAAATATTAATTGTCTTATCATTTTATTTTAATTTACAGATGTTAGATAAATGTGGGTCGGCTTTGAATTTTTTTTTAGGTAAATGTTAGGTTTAATTATATTATCGTAATATCTATATTAATTTGTTATTTTGTGGTAGTTTACAGTTCGTAGATGAATCTCAATCGGTTTTGAGAATTTTTTGTGTGTAAAATTTAAGTTTAATTATATTATTTTTATATCACTTTTATCGTATTATTTTGTTGAAATTTACAGGTGATAGATAAATGTTGGTTGACTTTGAGAAATTTTTTATGTAAAGGTTATGTTTAGTTGTATTATTTTGATATCTCTATTATTTTATTACTTTGTTATTGTTTACAGATGTTAGGTGAGTGTCGAACGACTTTGAGAAAATTTTTGTGTGTAAATATTAGATTTAATTGTGTTATTTTGATTTCTCTATCATTGTATTATTTTGTTACAATTTATAGATGGTAGATGAATGTCGATCATTTTGGTAAAGATTAGGTTTAATAAATAAATTCTCCATCTTTACATACTCAAAAGATATTAAATTTAATTATTATATTCATCTTTATTATTTAAACAAATATCCTATTTAGTGTAATATTTGAGCTCATTAAAGTGAGGTACCGCGCAAGGCGCGTACACCTAAACTAGTTTAATAATGAGTTCAAACTGAATTATGAATAATTAAATGAAGTTTTAATTCTGTATTTATAAATATGAACTTCAACAATAAGTTTAAACCAACTTATGAATAACAAAAATGAAGTTCAAACAATTTCAAAAAATAGTAAATAAATAAAGAAAGAGGTGAAGATAGAAGAATCAAGCACACAGAATTCACAGCATGTCCATAAGAAAATTATTTCCTTCAAGTATCCGAGGTTAAGGGAATATATCCTCCCACAATAGAATGATTCACTTCAGCAGAATAGTGGTACCTCAAATTTGTTAAACTTTGAAATCACTCAACCGTAGTAAATCACACAAGAAGAGTTTAAAAATGCAAGAAGAAGAAGAGTAAAAATTCAAAAAATTCATATGGAAAATCAGAGGATTCAATAGGTATATATAGCTGTCAATGTGTTGCTTTAGAAGAGAAGAAATGGTTCAGAAAGGTGCACTTTTTCATAAAGATGCAACTCTTAAAAAAAGTCACAACCCATTGAAAAGATCATAACCATCCAAAGTGAAAACGTGCCCAATCAAATTGCATCCTTTCTCTTGATTTTTTTTTTTGAAAAAGTACCTATTCATTTTTCATTCACATCTTTTAAAAAATTAATAATCCCTTACATGAAGGGAGAATGGCTATAATATAAAGAAATATACGAACAATTGTGTGATTTACAAGCAAAGACTAATTGCATATGGATAAGTAGGTTTTACTTTAAATTTTTTGTAGTAAACTTATATCGGATGCACTAGATCAATCGGTAGATGTGATATCTTTGAACCGTCAAAATTTGTTGTTCACATAGACAATACAAGTCACATAACTAGCCTTTTATCATGTATGATTTTCATAGTTTTGTTCATTTCATCCAAGAACATTGCCTGATTTCATGAGAGCTTGGAGAATCGGCCTTTATCATTATTCACCTTGAAGCGGCTTCCAGTTCACACTCACATAGGTGATTCCTAAATGTTTAATCCTATAGATAAATTATTTGGTTATACCTGCCAAACTTAAAAACTATGAAAAAGCTTCACCTTAAGCTTTATCCTTATTTTTTGAACATTGTCTTTATCATGAGAATGGGTTGAGTTATTTGACAATATTAAATCATTTGTCACAATTTTGTTTGATTTACTTGAACCTAAATCTTAGAATCTCTAGTATACTAGGTAGAGTTACTGCCATAATGACTTGTTCTAGGCCTTAAACTTATTTCCTTTGATGATCTCTCAATTTTCACTCTAGTTATACCTTTTATAAGTAGATGCGGGACATTATTCTTTGACTTCACATAGTCATTAATCATTATAATTTCATTAGAGAGTAATTTTTAACGGTATTATGTCTCCGTCTTATATGATGAGACTTTTCGTTATACATCATGCTCCATGTCCTATCTATTGCGGCTTAACTATCACAGTGTATGCATACTGGTGCCAAAGATTTGGACCAAAAAGACATATCTTTCCAAAAATTCTAGACTGATTCAACTTCTGCACCGGTCTTATCTAAAGTGATAAATTCAAATTTCATTATAAAGCTAGCGATACATGTCTGTTTAGATAATTTCAAAGAGTCTGCTCCTCCACCAAAATTGATACATATCACTTGTGGATTTTACTTCATTTGACATGGTAATTCAATTTGCATCATTATACCCTTCAATTACTGTCACATCGTTTTTATAATACAAAGCATAATTTGAGTATGTTTAGATAACCCGAAACTCTTTTCATTATCATCCAATAAGCTCGATTGGGATTATTTGTGAACCAACTCAACTTACTAATAGCACATGCTATATTTGATCACGTACAATCAATTATATGGATTAAACTTTCAAAACTTTTGCATATTCCAATTGTGAGTCACATTCACCATCATTCTTTTGAAGTGCAAAACTCACATCAATTGGTGTCTTAGCAATATTGAAATCCAAATACTCAAACTTTTCAAGCACCTTTTTAATGTAATGAGATTGTGACAATGTTAAACCTTGTGGAGTTCTATTAGTTCTTATTCCTAAGATCATATCAGCAACTCTAAGGTCTTTCATATCAAATTTATCAAATTTGCTAGCTAATATTCACTTAGTAACATTTAAGTTAGAAATGTATCTACTGATGATCAACGTGTCATCAACATACAAACAAACAATGATAATATGATTTGGAGTGTTTTAATATAAATACATTTGTCACACTCATTAATCTTAAATTCATTTGCCAACATGCTTTGGACAAATTTTGCATGTCATTGTTTGGGTGCTTGTTTTAGTCCATAAAGTGACAAAACAAGTTTACAAACCTTTCTTTCATTACCGGGAACTACAAGATCCTTGAATTGTTTTATCTAATTTTTTTCTTCAATTCTCCATCTAAGAAAGCTATTTTTACATTCCTTTGATTGATTTTAAGATCATGTATCACAGCTAGTGCAATTAATATCTGTGTTAATGTAATTCTTGTTGCTAGCGAGTATGTGTCAAATAATCAATGCCCTCTTTTTATCTAAAGCCTTTAATGACATGTATTGTCTTGTATTTGTTAATAGTTTTATCAACTTTCATTTTTATTTTAAAGATCTATTCTGAACCTAAGGGTTAGAGAAAGATCAACCAACTCCTATGTATGACTATTCAAAATTGAATCAATGTCACTATTTATAGTCTCTTTCTAAAAGGATGAGTCCGAAGAAGACATAGATTCTTTGAATGTTTGAGGCTCATTTTCAAGAAAAAAAATTATAAAATCAAATTCAAAAATGACATAACATTAGTTTATGACACTATCAGCACTTAAAACAAGGGATTTTTATGGGCTCTTAAGCATGTTTATGATGTGTTTTATATTTAGTTTTGCAGAAGAAAATAGGTGGAAGAAATTGAGAAATTGGAGCTGAAAATCTATAAGGAAGGACCCATGAAAGCCCTAAAGAGCTGCAATAGTGGCCCACGAGCTGTGACCTTGATTGTAACAAGTGTTTCCAGTAGGGAAAGCCCAAGCCATAAGTGACGACAGGTGTAACGGGCCATTATAAATGTGCATGAGTCGTAACTTGGATCGTGAGATGAATACATGATGGTTGGAATTTTCTATTTCTAATTTGATGGAGGAGCGTATGGACCGTCAGAAAGGCCCATGAGTTATAGCATGGATTGTGGGAGAAAAGCACTTTAAAACTTGGTAGGCACCCTGACGAATCGTGGGAAGGGCTCACGAGCCGTGGCATAGAGCGTGGATCAGTGTGATTATTTTTCTATTTTGGTTAGGTTATTGAGAAATACACTGGGTTTGTTGTTGTTGTTATGTTTTCTATGTCTATAAATATATTATGTAGGATTTTATTTTGAGTTAACTTGTTTTGTACTCATGTTTTAAGGATGTTACCACATACTTTGAATGTGCTTACAAATTTCTCCAATTCAGTTCCATCATTCGATCCATTGTTCATTATACTTTCTTCAATTAGTTGTTCAATTAATTGTAAGTATTATTATCATTAATTATATACAAATTCTTTCTAATAACACTATGATAATGAGAAGTTAAATACCACGACTAGGATTGTGGGACCATAATGATCTAATGAAATAAGTTGAGTGTATGGCAATTTTAGATCGATGTGCGCCCAGGTATTAGTATTTTCTTAGTTATGATTACTTTTTAATGGTTGAAAAAGTTAAAGAAACACATGTATTCTAGACTTGCTCGAGAAATAAATAGAAATTAGAAAAAATAACAACGGAGATTTGAAATTAGAAAAAAATAACAACAGAGATTTGAAGTTACTAACCTTCATCTAATAACTCGAGCGGTAAAGAGAGAGTTAATATGCGATCAATAACAAGGGTCAAAAGTATGACACTAGAATATCGAGAGGAGAAGAGTGAAATTCATCTAACCAAGGTCAAAAGATGTTTAGATGAACCTATCTTGTTAGATTTTACATGCAGTGCATGGAACAGCTTGTTAGCATGAGCAGCCTATGTAGTTATGAACTCATGGAAACATGGTCCTAGTACCTCTCTCATACTGATTACAATTCGACAAATTATCAATTGTTCCTACTAAATCATCTATTTACAAATCACCCATTTTTATAGAAAAGTGTTACTAATTACTTCAACATGCATCTTGCTTGATATTTGACCTATTCTCCGTGGGATCGACCCCAACCTAATTGGGTTCTATAATTGATCAATGATCGCATTACATTTTATTTAGAGATGTAATTGGGATATATCAAATTTTGATTCCATAGCCGAGAAATATGGTTAAGGAATTGATTTGAGTGTATTTACTGGGGTTATTGGTTATTGTTTCTTGGTTTTAATTTCTGTTGTTTCTAGGGCATACACCGGTGTATGCTCAATACTCAAAGTCAAGAAAATTCACTGATTTTACTTGATACAGAGCTTGAGAGAACTTTACAACACAATCAAAGGATGGTTAACGAAGGATTTTATGATCCAATAGCCTTTTTGAAAGGTGTTTATGATGGTTGCAAACTTTAGGATTAGCCACTACAATAGCATGATGGATAATATATTCTGGAACAAGTCACTACTCGAATGATGGTGAGGAAAATTCTAGGCAAGCACCTTCCAGAAGGGCTACAAGGAAAGATAGGGCTAGACAAGATGAATCAAATCATCTAGCTGCACTTGATGAGAGGGACATATAGAGAAGGCACAGGGGTCAACAACATCTACAACAATATCTCCCTCAATTTGAAGATCTCAAAGAAGATTTGGATTACTTGGAGCCAATTAAAATGGGTGCAATCATTCTACCAGAACTGCCTTAAGAGACTAGGTTTGACATTACGAGTGCCATGGTCCAATTGCTGAATTTAAAGGGGTATTTGTTGTACTTCCTACAAATGACACAAATATGCATATTATGAACTTTATAGGGATCTACATTTCATATAAACTACTTAGAGTGAGTCAGGAGGCAATTAAACTGAGATTATTTCCATTCTCTCTGATAAGAGAAGCTATTCTATGATTGGGTGAATTACCACGTGAATCTATTACTACTTAGAATGAGTTGAGGACTAAATTATTGGATTAATTTTTCTCGCCCTTCATAATGCTGCAATTCAAAGACAAGATATATAATTTCAGATGGTTGCATTCAGAGACACTATAGACTTGGTTGATATTTAAGAAGAAGTTGCAGAGTATTTCAAACCACAGGATGATTGGTAGAAACTTTCTAGAGATATTATATTATATAGAGCATTGTATACAAATACTAAGGATACAATAGACACTATCACATGTGGCGTATTCATAAGTCTTTTTTGGGATCATCCTTTCGAGATCCAAGATTAAAAAATAAAAATCAATCGAGGTTGTCATACTAGGAAGGAAAACAGACCCCTAGGTACTTATATAATTGGAGAATCTACAGAACAATTAACACTAGATGAAATAGCCACTCAAGATAAAAATGCTGAGAAAGCACACAAATTTCTAGCTTGATTTTTGGTCTGCATTCAAGAGTTTAAAAAAGAGAGGAGGTTGTCAGGAGAATGAGAGGATTGATTATTCCAATTAGGTATTTATTAAGAGGGTGAGAGGAATAGGTACCAGGTCCCACTGAGGTACTTTTTTGACGAGACTAGAGCTCCTCGGAATTTGGGGTTGGAATTGAGATCCTCTTGGAGGGACTGTAGTGAACCAAGTTCCTGATGATCGAAGGTGTCATTCTTGTCTTTATGAGCTAAACCTGGCCCTTGAGAATTTGTGGTGTTTGATGAAGTGGGAAGTTTAGGTGAAGTTGATACTCATGATGCTTTAATTAAAAGATGAGATATATAATTTCAGACAGTTGCATTCAGAGACACTATAGGCTTGGTTGAGGTTCAAGAAAAAATTGTAGAGTATTTCAAACCACGAAATGATTGGTAGAAACTCACTAAAGATATTCTGTAGAGCCTTGGATACAAATACTAAGGCTACAACAAACACTATCACAGGCGGGACATTGATAATTCTTCTTTCGAAGCATGCTTCTAAGATCCTAGATTGAATCACAAAAACCAACTGAGGTTGGCATACTAGGAAGACAGATAGAATTCCATGTACTTATATAATTGAGAATTTGTAGAATAGTAAGTACTAGATGAGATAGTCATTCAAGGCAAAAATTCTTAGAAAGCATACAAATTTCTAGCTTGATTTATGGTCTATATTTAAGAGTCTAAAGGAGAGAAGAGATTATCAAGAGGATGAGAGGATTGATACTTCTAATTAGGTATTTGTTGAGGAGGGTGAGAGGAATAGGTACCAAGGTCCCACTGAGGTACTTTCATGAGGAGACTGAAGCTCCTCAGAATTTGAGTTGGAATTGAAATCCTCTTGGAGGGACTGTGGTAAACCAAGTTCCTGATGATCTAAAGTGTCATTCTTGTCAATATGAGTTAAACCTGGTCCTTGATAATCTATAGTGCTTGATAAAATGGGAAGTTTAGGTAAAGTTCATACTCATGATGCTACAATTGAAAGATGAGATATATAATTTCAGACAGTTGTATTCAAAGACACTATAGACTTGGTTAAGGTTCAAAAAGAAGTTGCTGACTGTTTCAAACCATAGGATGACTGGTAGAAACTTGCTAGAGATCATATGTAGAGCCTTGGATACAAATACTAAGGCTATAGTAGACACTATCACAGGTGGTGCATTTATACGTTTTTTTAGGAGCATGCTTATGAGATCCTGGATTGAATCATAAAAACCAACCGAGGTTGGCATACTAGGGAGGCAGGCAGACTCCCAGGTACTTATATAATTGAAGCATCTGTAGAACAGTGAGCACCAGATGAGATATTCACTGAAGACAAAAATGTTGACAAAGCACATAAGTTTGTGGCCTTATTTCTGTTCTATATTCAAGAGTCTAGAGGATAAATGGGATTTTTAAGAGAATGAGAGGATTTATTCTTTTAATTTGGTCATTGTTGAGGGGGTGAGAGGAATAGGTACGAGGTTCCATTGAGGTATTTTCTTGAGGAGACTGAAGTTCCTTAAAATTTAGGTTGGAATTGAGATCCTCTTGGAGGGAAGGTGTTGAACCAAGTTCCTGGTGATCGAAGGTGTCGTTCTTGTCTCCATGAGCTGAACCTGGTCCTTGAGAATCTGTGGTATCTCTTCTCTTTTCATCTGCTTTTTCACCACTGATTGAATTTTCTAGAGCTTTAACAAGATTTTCAAGATCACCATCATCGTGAGTATGAACTATACCTACACTTACCACTTCATCAAACACCACATGTGCACTTTGTTCTATAGGCCTTGCTATTAGAGAAGTAGCCAACAAAGTTTTCTTCATCACTTCTTGAATCAAAACTCCCTAGGTAATTTTCCCCATTACTCAACACAAATAACTTGTACCCAAACACTTTAAGATAATCCAACTTAGGTTTCTTTTTGGTCAAGAGTTCATATGAGTTCTTCTCAAGAATAGACCTAATGAGACATCGATTAATCACATAGCAAGCAGCATTAAAGCTTTAGCCCAAAAATTCTTTTCTATTCTTGCATTAATCAGCATAGTTCGAGAAATGCCCACCAATGTTTTATTTTTCCTCTCTATAACACCATTTTGTTGAGGTATTATTGGAGTAGAGAAATTATGATCAATCCCAAGATCATTATAGAATTCACTAAATTTGGCATTTTTGAATTCTGTACCATAGTAGGACCTGATCCCTATAATTTTCTTGTGTACTTCATTTGCACTTTCTTGGCAAAGGTTGCAAACACAGGGAAAGTGTCTTCTTTAGATTTTAGAAACATATTCCATGTAAATGTGGAATAGTCATGAACCACAATGAGAATATACCTTTATCCACCTCTACTTGTGATCTTAACAGATCCATAAAAGTTTATGTGGGGAAGTTCCAAGGGTCTAGAAGTACTCATTTGATTCTTTAATTTGAAGGAGGACCTGATTTTCTTCCATTTTACACATGTATCACACACTTTAACACTCATAAACTTCAAATTAGGTATACCTCAAACCAGGTCCCTAGTCACTAGTTTGTTCAGTAAGGAATAACTCGCATGTCTCGATTTTTATGCCATAATTTAGCAGCAACTACTTGAGCACTAAGACAAGTGAGATTCTTAGTATTACAAGACCCCAAGTAAGCTAACTACATTTTTTTGCTTCTTCGGGATGTGAGAATGA
The DNA here is from genome assembly GCF_002878395.1 of Capsicum annuum. NCBI lineage: Eukaryota > Viridiplantae > Streptophyta > Magnoliopsida > Solanales > Solanaceae > Capsicum > Capsicum annuum. The sequence goes on along the minus strand of NC_061113.1, from coordinate 29,877,204 downwards.
TTTCACCATTTTTAAAACTTGTAAATGTACGCTTATCAAATATGAATTTTACCTTATTTTCTTTGTCACAAATTTGAGACACACTCAACAGCTTATATTTGATACCATCAACTTAGTTCATATATTTAATTGCATGATTGAGATTTTTTCTAATCCTCCTAATACCTATAATAAATTCCTTTGAGCGAGTCAAAGTCTTTAGTTTTTTCAGTCATATGCTTGGAGTAGCCTCTATTCATGTATCAGTGTGGCTACTTCCTCTTACTCCAGCCTGCAAGAAAAGTCATTTGTTAACCTTGGGAGCCTATCGCTATTTGAGTTCCCACTAAAGAGACAAAGGAAAAATAAAATTCTTCTTTGTCCAAGTAGGGAATTTTATACTATATATTTTTGATTTAGAGAACTTGTTCATCTTTCTTACAACAGTTATCCTTGTTGAACAAAAATCTTTACATGACCATCCTTGCCACAATGAGTGCATAGTAGATTCTCTGTCTCAAAAATATATTTGCTATAAGGTTTATATGGAGGACCTGGTCTATGAAAGCTAAGGCCCACTCTATTATTTGACCTTTGACTTATGAGATTGTTAAACTTCAAAGGAAGTGGTCCATTTGAGAGACTTTTCAAGATCAGCCTTGATACAAACTAAGTCCCTCTCAAACTTTGAGTTTCTCTCCAAGGAGACAATCAGGTTTAGTTGAGCCTTAATCAATTTCTCCTCAAGTTAAAATTGAATACATCTTCCTTCAACCTCTCATTTTTCATTAGACTTAGTTATTTCTCTAAGTCTTTCATTTAGCAAGTTATTTTCAAAAGACAAGGACTGGTAACTTTCTTGCTATTTAGACAACTTTTCAAATAACTCAACTTTTTTCTATCTCAAGATCATTAATACTTTTATTTAAAAGATTCTTATCTTTGGTAAAATCACAACAGACTCAATCAAAATTGTTGAAAGAGATTTTAACTCCTTAAAGAGAATAATCCTTGAGATTTTTTTAATGTCCAGAATAGTTACCTTATCATCATCTTTATCTTCAAATTTAGCCATCAAAGCAAAGAGAGAGTCACAAATTTAATCATCTTCAATCACCATCATTGAAACATCCTCTAGTTTTTAAGACTCCTTAGATTCACTAGAAAAATATCCTCAAGATACAAGTGCCTACTTTACAACTTTGTCAGCTGCAACTCTTCTGTTAAATTTTTCAAGGACCTGATAATTCTTCTTCTCTCTGTCACCAGTAGTCTTGATGTACTCTTTATATTTAACATTATAGTGAAGATAATATTGGATAAAATGGACTTATTTTCCACATTTGTGACATAAGTCATTAGCACTGGTGTACCTACTTGAATTTTCTCTTCTAGGAAATCCTCCATTCCTTCATATAATTTTGTGAAATCTTTTAGTGATGTAACAAATATCTTTATCCTCATCACTTGATTCTCCATTTTTGCAGATTTTAAGGCTAAATTCTTATATTTATTTTGTTCACTTCTTCCCTTGTCTTGTTGTCTTTTTAGTTCATAGGTTTTCATATTTCCAATCAACTCATTTATATTTAGAGTTTTAAGGTTTCTTGCCTCAGTTATAAAATCTACCTTACTCTCTCGAGACTTTTGCAAGATGTTGAGAATTTTTCAAACCTATTTGATAGGTCAGATCATCTCACCAAGACAATGCGTTCATTTGTAATAGCCGTGAATCGGGTATGCATCTCTTAGATAGATTCACCTTTCTTCATGATGAACACCTTATATTGAGTGGTTAACATATCGACTTTTGACTCCTTATCTTGACTAGTGCCCTTGTGAGCAGTTTGCCAACATTTTTAGATATTTTTAGCTAACACACATGCTAGGATCCTATTGTATTATCAGGTCTAATACAAAAAATGAGTAGTTTCTTGGCTTTGAAGTCTTTCTCAATCTTCTTCCTGTTAGCTGAGGCTTAGCTAAAATATTTGCTTCAAGAGAGATTGTGTATTTTTTGTATATGAGAGCTAGGATTTTCTTGTTGCAATATTTTGTATAAATATGAGACAAGAAAATCTAGGACTTTTCTGATTGGTTGAGACAAAAAGGTGTTGCACCTCCTATCACCTTTCTCACCAACTTTTTGCAACTAGTACACTTTCCAACTGTAATACTGAATTGCTACAAAATGCATAAAGGCGATAAACCTAGTCCCTGAAGAGCTGCAACTCATTATCAAAAGTAATTTCCATAACTTCATGGGGACTAGGTCCCAATAATGGTTTGTCAATCATCAAAATTAAGGACTTAACAACTTCTAACTGAAAAATATTAGAATTAGTGCACATGAAAATATGATTTCATCAATGAGATTATTGTAATATTACAATCTGTTAGGGTTAACAGGACCTCTTTCACATATATAGAAAGCAAAAATCAAGTATGAGAAAGAAAGATAAAGCTTATATATGCACCAAGTAGTTGAATAAAAGAGCTTACTTTGAATAAGTCTTTACCATGATATTGTAATACCCTGTAAGATTCTAAGAGCGGTTCAGTTGTAGTTGCATGCTTAAGGGGTCCAAGGCTTTAAATTTTCACTAAGTGTTAAGGATTTAGTCATTTTCAAGACCCCAACACTTCACGGATTTTTATTTTGGCCTTGACAGCTTCGAGATATTGGGTTTTGAGTTGATTCATGTTTAGGGAGGTTAATAATATGTCTTGGGAGTGTTTTGGGATTTTTGGATGAGGTTCGGGACATGTTTAGATGGTTCAAAAGTGAGCAAACACGATAAGCCCATGGAATGTTGGTCTCTCCCATAGTTCCAGGGTCAACGACATGTTGCTTCTTCCCCAGAGTAAGTGACACAGAAAATTTCTTTCTCTTATGGAGAGAGAGATGCGACGCATTACTTCCTCCCCCCATAGAGAGATATATAGTGCATTGATCATTCCCGCTTCACGATTTAAGAGCCCAAGAGGTATCTGAGTCATTTTCCCTTAACCCAATTAGTCCATAACATGATTGGGGACCTCCATAGGGGCATTATTTACCTCTTTCTCTCAAAATCTCTCTCAAGAAGCCCTCCTCCTTTTCCAAGAATAAAATTCAAGATCCTTTCTCAAGAAATCAAGAGTTTAAGCTTCCAAGTTCAAGAAACCCTCAAGAAATCTTCAAGAAACTATCTATTGAGGTATGTGGCCATTCATTAATCGGTCCCTTTCTCCCATTAAGCCCCAAAACCCTATTTTTAACTTGAGAGTATTAATCTTACTTCATGTAATTAATCCACAAATCCTTTGCTAAATCAATTAAAAGTCATATTTATAAGTGTTTACAGGTGAATTAAGCTATTTCATGTTTTAAGTTGTAAGATTTCATGCAATGTTCTATTGTTTTCATGTCAAATCCCCAAGTTATGAGTTTAGTCATGTAATCATGTTGTTTTTTTATGCCTAACCCATTTTAATTTTCAAATTGATGCTTCTCACTTATTGGGTGAAATGTTTTATGTCTTGAGTCTTTAAACCATAATTCCATACTATAGGTTTAAGCTTGATATCATATTTAATGATCATTCAGTGCTAGAGAGTTATGAACACCCGATATCTATGTGTTTACATGATTTCAGATTTTCAAGTAATAAGTCAGTTACACCATGACTCCTATGATTTTACCTAGTTGCTATGATCATGTTGAGCACTATCATTTGTTATGTTTGGTTGAACTTAAGTCAGTACCAGTGTCAGTTCAGTAGGAAGTAGGACTCAGCACTGCATTAAAGCAGGGATGGCGGCCCCCCCGTCAGTTTAGGAAGAGTCATTAGTAGCAGTTCCTGAGTTCTAGAACTACGTAGCTAGCGTAGGATATGAGGGGTCACCCGTCAGTTTAAACTTGAATTACTCTTACGGGTCACTTGTCAGTTTAGGCTTGACACCCTAGTCCTTTGAGACAATAGATTAGTGGATCCACACAGCTAGTGTTAGTTCCTGTGGCATGGTACGAACACCGTTCCAACTGAGGTTATACGTTGGACCCTGATTAGCTCAGTTTGGGGCATGTCGGTTACATGATACCTCCCACAATTTTAGTTAGTATTGTAATACACCGTACTATCCTTAGTTTAGTTCAGCTCCTAGTGCATACATACAAAGCTTAGAACCTGAAAATTTCACAAAGTGATGGAGACTTAGACATATATTTGGCTCCTTAAATTTGTATATTTTAAGTTGACCTTTCGAACTCTGAGACAATGGTTTTTGAGTTGATTCATGTTCATGGGTGTAAGGAGAATGTCTTAAGAAAGTTTTAGAATTTTTGGACGAGGTTTGAACCAATGTTGGATTGTATTTCTAGTGGCTCATCGCGATTACACCGGTCGCGGTGAAGTGCAAAATTGTACTCGTCTTTTCTCCCAGTGAAGCACCGTGATGGCATCATGTCGCTCCAAGGTATAAATCATACTCTTCTATGTCCAGTGATGCAATGATATAATATCGCATTATACCAATCCCCTAAATCGCACTTGTCCTTTGAATGGCAAATTCCATTAGCTCAATGCGATTCCACCGCATCGCGGTGAAGGTGTATTTGCCATATTCTTGATCAATAATTTGACATGCATATGTCATGACTTTTATCCTAGTGTGTGAAGTGCTTATTAGGTGAATAATATTCCTAGAAATCACTTAGAGCCAAGTTGAGCTAAGAACCTTAGATTTGTCCAAAGTTTGGGGTTCGATTCTACAAGGATCTACTTTGAACATGTATCACTTTTGATATACATGAAATTTTTTAGATAAATACCAACCAAATTATATATAATTGAATCATTTTTCCAACGATTCCAATTTTTCCTTAATCCAATACCCGAGCGAAAAGTTATAGCCAGATGGTACTGTATCGCGATAAGGTGTAGAATCAAGATCCGGTAACGAATTTAAATGTCTAAGGGGTATTTAAGTCTTTTCCCCTCAAGAAAATTCATATATGCATGAGTTAAGACGTTATTTAGGGCATTATTTACCCATTCTCCTTCACTTTTCTCTCCAAGGAACCCTAATCTAATCCCAAGAACATCAAATTCAATTCTCCTCTTTAAGAAAAATCAAGAATCAAGTTTCCCAATCCAATAAACCTTTCAAGATTTTGTTTCTTCTTTAAGATTTAAAGTTTTAAGGTATGTGGGAGTTCATACATGGGTCCCCTTTCACCCATGGAGCCCAAAAACCCTTTTCTTTTAATTAAAGAATGAATTTTCCATTATTATGGTATTTTGTATGTGCAAGACAGATTGAATTTCATGTTTTCATGATGTTTTTAATTCAATTCATCCTATGTATGATTCCATGCAAGATTTTGAAGTCCTCATGCTACGAATTTGAGTTTTTCATGCTTTATTAAAGTAAATTCCATGATAGATCCTAACTTCATGATGTTTAGCAATATTTCCATGTTTTAAATTAATGTCTTCCATATGTTTGATGAAATTCTCATATCATATTCAATCAAATTCAACATAAATCCCCAAGTTATGAATTTTTTCATGTAACTCTATTGCTCCCTTATGTTTAAGGCATTCTCATGTTCAAGCTATGATCTTTACATGTTTTGATGAAACACCCATGTCCTATTTCAAATGAATTTTATGTAATTCCCCAGTTCATGATTTTAGTCACGTAATCATGCTATGCTCCCATGTTTTATACATTCCCATGTTCAAGTTCATGATTCCCAAGTGTTTGATGAAATTCCCTAATGATTGGATTTTGAATATTGACTACTTATTATATCTCGAAGCTTTAGTATGTCTTGTTGTTATTGCTATCGAGTCCTGGGGGTTATGAATACTCAAAATTTAGCTATTTACTTAGTTTCAGTATTATTAGAATGATTTCAGATAAACCATGATATCTAGTTAGTTATCATAATCAATTTAAGGTTAATAATTTCCCCAAAATCTGTATGCACTGTTATTTTCAGAATACCATGACTTGATCTTATCAGTTATTAGTTAACAGTGCATGCACCAATTAGTATTCCAATGTCATTTAGTTGGGAGTTGGATTTAGCACCGATCAAACCCAAGGATGGGGCTCACCTGACAGTAGAGGGTGTGACCCTTAGTAGCAATCCCTACATTCCAGAACTACGTAGCAAACATAGGTTTGAGATGTTAACCTTCCAGTTGAGGGTTGACACATATCTTACCAGAGCACCTATTAGTAGAGAGTGACTCTTTAGTACTTCGAGACTCTATTTTAGTGGATCCACACAATCGATGTTAGTACCCGTGGCACGATACTGATACCCTTCCCACTGGGGTTATAGGTTGGACCCCGATTATCTCAGATTGGGGCATATCGATTGGATAATACCTCCTACAGTCTCAGTTATAGTACTCAGTACAGAGTTCAGATCAGTTTCGCTAGACCATAACACTCAGTTGTCAATATTTTAGTATTTCAATTTACAGACTATTTTAGAATTATGTTATACGCTTGGTCTTGCATTCTCAGATATTATAGTTTTCACACATTCACACTCAGTTATCTCATGTTGTTTTGATAGTCCTTACCTCATAAGCATAGTATTCTACAGTTTCAGCCCAGTTATTTAGACTAAGTATAGTTCATCCTTACATGATCAATATTCAACTATCAGTCATTCAGTTAATTAGATAAGCTTAGCACATGTTATGTTTGGTTCTGTGTGTTTATGAATTCGTGCTCCGTATGATTGTATATTCAGGTCCTCGAGTTACGTCAGCCTCTATCACGTAGTTTTAGACTTAGTATCCATACAGTACCCATGTTTTATCGTATCCCAACTTTAGTTCTACTTATATCATAAAAGTATAGTTTTACAGAAACTAAGTTTAGAGATTCACTAGCTTACTAGATTATGTTTGTTGCTCATGCTTTTAATATATTTAAGCTTTCAGTTTATTCCAGTCGATTGGTGAATCTACTTACACTTAGCATGCATGTTTTAAGATTAGGTATGAAAGCAGTTTTACTTATTGCATTCACCTCTGCATACTCATTACATTTTAGAAGTATTGGCCCATATATATGTCTGTGTGGCTACATTATTTCATAATGTAGGTACCATTTGTAGCTCACACATCATGATTAAACAATTGTAGCTTTTAGCCAACAAATGATAAGTTTTCTTATTTTGAAAACTCCAGACAGTTTTAGTTTATGTATAGTTCATTTATTTTTCATATGTATTGATTAGTGGTAGTTGGAGGCATATCCTAGCTATCCATAGTCAGTTAGTAGAGGCTTCATAGATGTCAATCAGAGTCATTCATATAATTTCAGTTCTCTTCTCAGTTTCTATCAGATTATAAAGTGTATTAGTAATATAATTTCTCTCAGATTTTATCATGATTATACTTTCATACAATAGAACAACTATTTATTATGTTATAATTCAGTTACTTAACAGTATGCCAGTTCACAGGTTAGCTTGGGATCATTTATGGTTTCAAGCACCCTGTGGTATCCAGGGTGTAGTCTTAGGGAGTTACAAATATTTTAGTGTATCTTATCTCAGGTTTGCTTGACCAAGGGTATAGATTGTTAGTTATTCAGTTATACAGATTTCAGACTTTTAGATTTCAGATTATCTCAATAATATATTTATGCTTGGTCTTGCATTCTCAGATATTATATGTTCATGCTTTTATGCTCAGTCATCTAATGCATTTCAGTCAGTCTTTATCTCACATACCAGTACATTCAAAGTATTGATCGTATAATTTTACTTTGTGCTATGTTGTCTTATAACATAGGTTCGAACACTCAGTTTCCCGATTATTCTTAGACAACTCAGCGTTATCCAGCAGTAGTAGTGGTGAGTCCTTATCCATCAAGGACACGATATTTTTTTTCTTAGTTATTTCAGTAATTCCTTATGTTCAGTCAGTCAGAGTTTGTTGGGGGTTTGTCCCCTCAAGTCCTCATGATATTTAAAGGCTTTCAGACAATTGATTAGACAATCAGTCAGTTCATTTAGTTTTATCAATTGTTTCAGACATACCAATATTACTTATTTTGGTGTTTTTAAATTATAGTATCTTATCAGATTATCTTCCATACATGTTGTTTAATTACTCTTTTATTCAGTGCTCACAACAGGTACCAACTCATAGGTTAGCTTGTGGTCACTTGTGACAGTAGGCATTGTTGTCGCGACTAGGGGGTAGCCTCGGGTCATAACAAAACTTGGTATCATAACCTAAGGTTTTAAAGTGTCCTAGGGAGTTTAAAAGCCGCATTGAGAAGAGTATTATTCATGGGTGTAAAGATAGGCTATGAGATATTTTAGGAAAGTTTACCTTCTTTTAGTGTTCATGTCGTACGAAAGAGCATAAGCTATATTAAATTCCTATTTCTAACCCTTCCTTCATTTTGTTTACAGACAATGCCTCCTAAAAGAAATAATAGAAGAAGGAATGGGGATCAGCCTGTACCACCACCCGTTCAAGAAGTTCCCTAAATTATTATGTCTCTCAAACCAAATTTAGGGCTTTTTTATAACCCTAGCCCATTCTGTAGATGCTCGGAATTACTAGAAGGTTGTTTCCCCAGCCAATCCATTAGTAAATACAGATGTAGTTACGATTCGAGATTACACTCGGATGAATCTCCCTCTGTTTTTGGGATCCAAGTATGAGAAGGATCCATTGGAGTTCTTGGATATGGTGTAGAAAGTGACAAATATCATGGGCGTCACTCTGAGTGAAAGTGCAGAGTTGGTTGCATATTAGTTGCAGGATATAGCTCACACCTGATTTAAGTAGTGGAAGGAAGACCGAGTTGTTGACGTAGGTCCTGTAGAGTGGGAGGAGTTTGCCACAATTTTCTTAGATAGGTTTTTTCCTCTATAGTTGAGGGAAGTTAAGGTTCAGGAGTTCATCAATTTGAAGTAGGGTAATATGAGTGTGAAGGAGTACTTGCTCAAGTTTACTCAGTTGGCGAGGTATGCTCCTACTATGGTGGCGAATAATAGGTCTAGAATGAGTAAGTTTGTGTCTAGTGTATCTAATAGTGTGGTAAAAAAGTGTAGGAATGCCATGTTGATGAAAGAGATGGACCTATCTAGACTTATGGTTCATGCTCAGCAGATTGAGAAAGAGAAGCTTACGGAGAAAGAGAGAGAGAATAAGAGGGCCAAAATAGGTAGTTTCAACTTTTCTTAGCCAAGTTCAGAAGGCGGTAACTGTTCTTAGTTTCATCAAAAATTTGTAGCCCCAGCTCCATGTTATACTAGTATGCCAATGCCTAAGTTTAGGCAAGACAGTCGGGATAGAACGCTAGGCTCTAAGTCCCAGGGTAGTGGGAACAGTGGTCATACAAATATGCTCTGCAAAATATATAGTAGGAACTATCAGGGTGAGTGTAGAGAAGGTATTGATATGTGGTTCATATGTGGCAAGCCAGGCCACAGGATCTGAGAGTGTTCGGTAGTTGCTTAGAGGGGCGGAAGTGATCGCCAGCAGGGCCACACTAATTCTTCAGCAGCACCAGCAGGTCGCTAAGCTCAGTAGGGTGCCATGTCCAGTGCCAAAATAGATTATATGCTTTCCAGAATCGACATGATCAGAAAATTTCTCCTGATATGGTTACGGGTATGTTACAGGTCTTTCATCTTTATTTTTATGTTTTATTAGACCCCGGAGCTTCACTTTATTTTGTGACTCCTTATATAGACATCAACTTCAGTGTCAGTCCTAAAATATTAGTAGAACCTTTCTCAGTGTCTACTCCAGTAGGTAAATCTATTATAGCCAGATGGGTATACAAAAATTGCCCAATCACAGTATCTCACAAAATTACTTCAGTTGATATTATGAAGTTAGAGATGACTGATTTTAATTTCATTCTTAGCATGGATTGGCTCTACTCATGCTATGCCTCAGTTGACTGAAGAAATAGAGTCGTTCAATTTCAGTTTCCTAATGAACCAATTATTGAATGGAGGGGGAAGTACTTCAGTACCTATATGTCAGTTTATTTCTTATCTTAGAGCAAGAAAGATGATTTCCAAGGGGTGTATTTAACATCTTTTCTGAGTCAAAGACTCAAATTATAAGGCTTCAAGTCTTGAGTCAGTACCAGTAGTAAACGAATTTTTAGATGTGTTCTCTAAAGATCTTCCCGGAGTTCCTCCTGGGTGAGAAATTGACTTTGGAATAGATCTCCTTCCAGACATCCAACCTATCTCTATTCCATCTTATAAAATGGCTCCAGCTGAGCTTAAGGAATTTAAGGAATAGTTAAAAGATCTCTTAGATAAGGGTTTCATCAGGTGTAGTATTTCTCCATAGGGCGCTCCAGTCCTATTCGCGTGTAAGAAGGTTCTCTCAGAATGTGCATTGACTACCATCAGTTGAATAATATCACCATCAATAATAAGTATCCACTCCCCAGAATTGATGACTTATTCGACCAACTTCAGGGTGCTAATTATTTCTATAAGATAAACCTCAGATCCAACCATCATCATCTTAGAGTTAGAGAATATGACATCCTGAAGACAACTTTCAGAACTCGGTATGGTCACTTTAAATTCCTAGTTATATCCTTCAGACTAATAAATTCCCTTGCAGCTTTCATGGACTTGATGAGCAGGGTGTTCAAGCAGTACTTAGACATGTTCATCATAGTCTTCATTGATGATATCCTTTTCTATTTCCATAATGAGAATGATCATGCAAATAATCTGAGGGTCATGTTGCAGACCCTTAAAGATCATCGATTATTCGCTAAGTTCAGTAAGTGCCAATTTTGGCTAAGACCAGTAGCTTTCCTTGGCCATATAGTTTCTGGTGATGGCATCCGTGTTGACCCTCAAAAGACTGAAGCAGTGAAAAATTGGCCTAGACCCATCTCTCCATTAGATATCAAGATTTTCTTGGGTTTGGCTAGCTATTACAGTTGGTTTGTTGAAGGGTTTTCTTTTATTGGCTCCCCCATGTCCTGATTGACTCAAAAAAAGGTCAAATTTCAGTGGTTAGATTCTTGTGAGAAGAGTTTTCAGGAGTTAAAGACTCGACTCACCTCTGCTCTAATCTTGTCCTTGCTAGATGGTTTAGATGGATTTGTAGTTTATTGTGATGCTTTCAGAGTTGGTCTTGGATGTGTGTTGATGCAGAGAGGTAAGGTCATCCTACGCCTCTAGACAACTTAAACCCCATAAAAGTAATTATCCTACCCATGATCTTGAGTTGGCAGCTGTTGTCTTCACCTTAAATATTTAGAGGCATTATCTTTATGGGGTTCATGTTGATATGTTCACTGATCACAAAAGTTTACAGTACGTATTCACATAAAAATATTTGAATCTTCATCAGAGAAGGTGGCTTGATTTGTTAAAAAATTATGGTATGAGTGTGTTGTATCATCTAAGCAAGGTTAATGTAGTGGCAGATGCCCTTAAAAAATTGTCCATGGGTAGTGTTGCTCATGTTGAGGGAGATAAGAAGAAGTTAGTCCATAAGGTGCATCAGTTTGGTAGATTAGGTGTTTGGTTGGTTGATTTAGCTGAAGGTAGTATATGGGTTCAGAATCTTCTTTGTTTTCCAAAGTGAAAGAAAACCAAAATAAGGATCTCAGTTTAGTTAAGTTGAAGGAGACAGTTAAAGATCAAAAGTAGAGGTTTTCTCCTAAGGGGGAGATAGTGTGCTGTGTTGTCAGGGTAGGTTATGGGTTTCGGGTATTGATGGTTTGAGACAATAAATTTAAGCTGAAGTACACGGGGCATGATATTCTATTCACCCCGGATTCACTAAGATGAACCGTGACTTGTGAGAAAGCTATTGGTGGAGCGGTATGAAAAAGATATTGTAGAGTTTTTGGCTATGTGTTCGAACTGTCAACAGGTTAAAGTTGCACACCAAAGGTCTAGTGGTACACTTTAGGAGTTTAACATCCCCACTTGGAAATGAGCGGTGGTAAATATGGACTTTGTGATAGCGTTGCCTTGTACGCGTCGTCAGCATAATTTGATTTGGGTCATTATGGATAGAATGATCAAATCAACTCATTTCTTACTAGTTCATACCTTATATTCAGCTGAGGATTATGCTAGACTTTATCTGAGAGTGTTGGTTAAGTTTCATAGGATTTTACTATCCATTATTTTAGATAGAGGTACTCAGTTTACCTCTCACTTCTTAAAGGCTTTACAGAAGGGCCTTGGTACCCAAGTTCATCTTAATACAACTTTTTATCCTCAGACAGATGATCAGGCAGAGAGGACCATTCAGACTATAAAAGACATGTTGAGGGCCTGTGTTATTGGATTTAAAGGTAGTTGGGATGACCACTTACCTTTGATTGAGTTTACCTACAACAATAGTTATCACTCCAGGATTTAGATGGCTCTGTTTGAGGCTCTCTATGGAAGGAGATGTAGTCTCCTATTTGATGGTTTAAAGCTGGTAAGGCTGCTTTGATAGGGCCAAATACAATGTTTGAGGCAATAAAGAAAGTTCAGTTAATTTGGGAGAAGCTAAAGATAGCCAAAAGTCATTAGAAATATTATGCAGATGTGAGGAGAAGGGATCTGAGTTTGAGGTCAGTGACTTTGTTTATTTGAAAATTTTGCCTATGAAAGGAGTGAAGATATTTGGAAGAAGGGGGAAGCTCACTCCCCGATCCATTGGCCCTTATAGAATCTTGAACCATTTGAGGGAGGTAGCTTATGATCTTGAGTTGCTTATGGATCTGGCATCAGTATATCTAGTGTTCCATGTTTCTTTGTTAAAGAAATGTACTGGTGATTTAGTTTCTGTTATTCCTTTAGAAAATATAGATGTTCAGGATAACCTTTCCTATGAAAAAGTTCCTGTTGAGATACTTGATCATCAGATTTGTAGGCTAAGGAATAAATAAGTTCACTTGGTTAAAGTTCTATGGCGGAATCAGTCTATTGAGGGAGCTACTTGGGAAGCAGATGAAGGTATGCGAGCCAAGTACCCTCATCTTTTCTCCGCAAACTTAAATTCAGCTTGAGGTAATGATTTTTCCTTAGATGGACTCTTTTCCATTCTTAGTTTCAGCTATGTAACCATTCTCATGTCATTGTATGCATTCACGAAATCAGTTCAGTTCATATATCATGCTTCCGGCTCTGTTATATAATTATGTTCCAAGCCATGCATGTCAAGTATAGGATCTCAATTGTCTTAGTGTTTTCAGTTTTACCAGTCTCACTCGAGAACAAATGCTCCCGAGGGTGAGATATTGTAATACCCCACAAGATTCTAAGCTTGGTTCAATTGTAGTTTCATGTTTAAGGGGTCTAAGGCTTGAAATTTTCACTAAGTGTTAAGGACTTAGTCATTTTCAAGACCCCTACACTTCATAGATTTTTATTTTAGCCTTCCTAGCCCTAAGACATTGGTTTTTAAGTTGATTAATGTTTAGGGAGGATAATAGTATGTATCGGGAGAGTTTTGGGATTTTTGGATGAGGTTTAGTACATGTTTGGATAGCTAAAACAATGAGCCAATGCGATAAGCCCATGTCGCATTGGTCTCTCCCATGGTGCCAGGGTCCACGATGTGTTTATTTCTCGCTTGGAGTAAGTGACACAATGCTTGCTTCCTCTCTCGGAGAGAGAAACACGATGCGTTGGTCATTCTCGTACAACTTTATGATTTAAGACCCCAAGGGGCATTTGAGTTATTTTACCTTAACCTAATTCATCCTTAACACAATTGGAGACCTCTATAGGGGAATTATTTGCCCCTTTCTCTCAAAATCTCTTTCAAAAAATCCCCCTCCTTTCCCAAGAATAAAATCCAAGCTCCTTTCTCAATAAATCAAGAGTTCAATCTTCCAAGTTCAAAAAACCCTCAAGAAACTATCTATTAAGGTATGTGGGTGTTCATCAATGGATCTCTTTCACCCATTGAGCCCAAAACCCCTATTTTTAACTTGAGAGTATTAATCTCATTCTACTTCATGTAATTAATCCACTAATCCCTTGCCAAATTAATTAAAATTTATGTTTACAAGTGTTTACAAGTGAATTAAGCTATTTCATGTTTTGAGTTGCAAGATTTCATGCCATGTTCCATTGTTTTCATATCAAATTCCCAAGTTATGAATTTAGCCATGTAATCATGTTGTTTTCTTATGCCTAGCCTATTTCCATGTTCAAATTCATGATTATTATTTATTGAGTGAAATGTTTGTCTTGAGTCTTTGAACCATGATTCCACACTACAGTTTTAAGCTTGATATCGTATTTTATGATCATTCAGTGCTGGCAGGTTATGAACACCCAATACCTATGTGTTTACATGATTTTAGATTTTCAAGTAATAAGTCAGTTACACCATGACTCCTATGATTTTACTCAGTTGTTATGATTGTTCAGTTTAGTTGAACTTAATTTAGTACCAGTGTCCGTTTAGTAGGGAGTAAGATTTAGCACCGAGCGAAAGCAGGGATGACGGCTCCCCTATAAGTTTAGGCAGAGTTGTTAGTAGCAATCCTTGAGTTCTAGAACTACATAGCCAGCGTAAGATATAAGGGGTCACCCATCAATTTAGGCTTGACTTCCTCTCAGGGTTCACCCGTTAGTTTAGGCTTGAAACCTTGGTCCTTCAGGACAACAAATTAGTGAATCCATACAGCTAGTATTAGTACTCGTGGCACGGTAGTAATACCATTCCAACTGGGTTATAAGTTGGACCCCGATTAGCTCAGATTGGGGCATGTCGATTACATGATACCTCCTACAGTTTCAGTCAGTATTTTTGTGTATCTCAGCTCATGTTTGATTGACCAAGGGTACAAATTGTTAGTTATTCAATTATACAGATTTTAGATTATCTCAGTAATATTTATATGCTTAGTCTGCCATTCTCAGATATTAGATGTTCATGCATTCATGCTCAACTATCTCATCCATTTCAGTCAGTCCTTATCTCACATACCAGTACATTCAACATACTGATGTCGTACTTTTCCTTTGCGCTATGTTGTCTTATAACATAGGTTCGAATGTTCCATTTTCCAATCGTTCTTAGACAGCTCAACGCTATCCAGTAACTGTAGTGGATAGTCCTCATCCATCGAGGACAGGATATGTATTTCATAGTTATTTCAGTAATTTCTTATGTTCAGTCAGTCGGAGTTAGTTGGGGGTTTATCCCATCAACTCCTCATCATGACTAGAGGCTTTTAGACAATCAGTTAGACAGTCAGTCAATTATTTCAGTTTATCAGTTGTTTCTGACATGTCAGTATTATGTATTTTTGAATTGCAATTTACAGTATCTTATCATATTATCTTTCGCACATGTTATTTAATTACTCTTTTATTCAGTGCTCACAGTAGGTACCCCCTCATAGGTTAGCTTGTGGTCATTTGTGACCATAAGCACCGTTGTCACGACTAGGGGGTAGCCTCTAGTCATGATAGATATGGACAATCTATACCCTTCTAAACTTGTGTCACTCGTTATTAATCATCAATTATGTGAGCTCAAAGTTAAAATGATCATGTTTCCTCTTTCAGACCTTGTATTTATGGTGTGCATCACCTGAAATTTAGGGATCAAACTTTTAAAATTTAGTGTTTGTTGTTATACTAACAAGGCAAAAATATACAGGACCCCCAAATTATTATAACGATTTTCTAAAATATCTTTTTATTTAGTACAACTATAGTTCTCTGATAAAACAGAAAAGATTTTATAGTTAACCAAAAAAAGATCTTATAATTTTATTATTTATATACAACTAATAGGAACATACTTTGACGAAAATCATAAGCATTAAAGAGAACAAATCAGTAACGCCCTGAGACTACCCTCTGGACGTCACACGGTGCTCAGGACCATAAGTGATCTCAAGCTAACCCACGTACTAGCATGATGCTTGAGCCATAGATTTAAAATACATAAAACTTGAAGTAATAAGCGAAAGAAATGTCATTAGCTGAAAATGTTCTATACAAAGTTGTTTACAACATTTACACTTTAGTTATACAAAAGAAAACTGAAAGTAAATACCAACTCTAAATGACCATCTATGAAGCCGCTACTAGTACTGACTATAGGTAGCCAAGATATGACCCCCAACTATCCCTAATCAATACGACATGATAAAAATGCTACTAGAACTATAGTTAACTCGATTTCTCATACAAGAAAAACTTATCACCTGCTGACTGGAAGCTGCAAACTGTCTGATTATGATATGTGTGATATAAATGGTACCTACATTATGAGACAATGTAGCACATAGACATATATGTGGGTCAGTACTTCTGGAATGTACTAAGTATGTGGGGATGAATGCATAAGTAAAACAATAACTTAATATATTCATAGACTTTCAAATAATGCATGCTAAGTGTAAGTGACTCACCTCGAGCTTGAATAAAAATGAAAGCTGAAAGATCATAAACCATGAATAATAAAAATAAAGCATACTGAAAAAATTTTGTGAGACACCACACATAGTTTCTAAAAGCTTTAATTTTTATTCTTTTTTTTGGGAGATTCTTCTAACTGACATAAGCCATATGAACTATCATGGAGTCCAATGTATTACCCACATTGAGGAGAGCTATTTTACCCTTGCCATTGGAATAAAACCTTAACTTGAGTGATCACTATACTTAACCCACATTGGGACTTAAACCTACGGTGGCACGTAGTTTTGGGGCATATGACCTTGGACTAAGCCTGTCAAACAGGCTGGGTCTCGGCCCGAACTGACCCATTTAATGAAACTGGCCTAGTTTGACCCAGCCTAGTAAGCCCAAGGGCTTTAGGGTACCGGGTCCCGAGCCATTTTTTTTATTTTGGGCCCGATTAACCAGGTCCGATTTTAATTTTTATTTTTTAAAAAAAAAATTGGATTTTGGGCCAAACTAGTCGTTGGCCCAACGGTTATATAGCCGTTTTTGGGTCCAAACGGCTAGTTTGAGCCCATTAATTAAAAAATATATATTTTTTACTTTTAAAATTATTTTTTAATCTAAAATTTTTTTCTATAAATACCCTACACCTTCAAATCATTTTTCACATAATTTTTAATTCTCTCAAATTTTATTCTGTCGTAAATCTCAATTCTCAATTCTCAAATATTCTATAAATTTAATTTTCTAAAGTGCTCACTTTAATTTTTTAATTTTGCAATTACAAAGTACGAGTGGAAGTTTCTAAAGTCGCAACCTTCGGATACTTCTAAAATTTTGTATTGTCGTTCCATCTCTTACGTTTAATTTTTATTTAGTGTATTAATTGTTGAATATTTAATTTTATTATATTTGTGTATTTTAAATTTTTTTAGTTTAATTTATATTATGGATAAATTAAGAAACCTCGCTACTAAAGGTGTTAAAATTTTTGATCCCGGAAGCGGTAGTGGTAGTAAAAAGCGAATTACTAGTGATAGAGGTAGTTCAAGTAGTAGATATACCCGTGTGCCTCAAACATCGCTTAGTCAGCCTTTTGAGGAAGAAGTAGGTGTACCTTTTAGAGTAGGTGCTCACGATATGGATTATGTAGAAGCTCTAAAATATTACGGTATAGAAGAAGAAAATGAAGTAGATGCGGTTAATATAGACGAAGATGATAAAAATATTGGTGAAACACCCGCAGTATAAAATGCTATCATTAGATATGAATCGGTTAATCTCCCTTCCCTTCCTCCTCGTGCCCCAAGAGCTCGTAAAACAACTAGTATTGCCTGATAATTTTTTGAACGTATATTAGATACTGAGATGCAATGCAATATTTGTCAATAAATATACAAGCATAATAGCGGAGGCAAGCAAGGGGGTACGAGTATGTTAATGAGACATATAAGTGATGCTCATGAAAGAGAGTTAAATATTGCATGAGGTGGTGGGGATGTTGATGGGTTAACGCAAACTAGAATGGATCCAGAAACCGGTCAGGTAACGAAGAAGTATAATAAATTAAGAGACCGGGAAGAAATAGCTAAAATGGTAGCTGTGGGTTGTTTGCCTTTTAGTTTTCCTTCTTCTGATGCCTTTATTCATTATATTCAAGTAATTCATAATCCTATGTTTAATGGTGTTCCTAGGAGTACTTGTTGATTTGATATTTTTAGACTTCATTCACAATATTATTTTTATTTATCAACATTGTTAAAAAATATTCAATGTAGATTGTCCCTAACTTCTGATCTTGATCGTGCAATAAATAAAAATAATTAGTTAACTGATACTTGTCACTGGATGAATAGTAATTTTGTGATGCAAAAATATATTCTTGCTTTTTTATACGATGAAGATCGTAAACATACTGGAGATTTTTTTGCTGATTCTATTGTTAAAGTTGCCGGATTTTATGGTATTGAAAATAAAATATTATGTATTTATTTTGATAATGTTTCTAACAACAAGACTGCTATAAAAAAATTAAAATCTAAGTTATCTCTGCCGTTGCCTGAAATTTTTCATATTAAGTGTGCATGTCCTATATATAATTTAATAGTAAAAGATGGTCTTGAGTTTTTTGACCTTTATATTGAAAAAATTCATCTTGCTGTTGGTTTTATTCAAGGAAATAATCGAAAAAAAAAGAATTAGAGAATTTAAAGTTAGATGTCAAGAAAATGGACTTGCACCGATATTGATACCTGAGGAAATTGATATTAGATGAAATTCTACGTATGATTTTTTAAAAACTTGTTATAAATATAGAGTTCCTATTACACTAGCTTTTAACCAAAATTGAGGTTCATTTGCTGATTCTGCTGATTGCAAGCTACATGATTCTGATTGAGTTATAATTAATGATCTTGTTATGTTTTTAGAAAAATTTTATATAGCTACGATTGAATTTTCCAGTGCTTATTATCCTACTGTTTGTAACATTTTGGCATATATAGCCGATATTTCTGGTTTGCTCAAAGAATATAAAAATAAAGAAGGTTATAAAGAAGTTGTTGGTGCCATGTTTACTAAATTTAAAAAAATATTTTTTTCCGATTCTCCCTATTTACTTGGTTGGTGCTATGCTAAATCCGTGCATGAAATATAATACTATGTTCCACTTTAATACTGTTATTTATACTAACTTAGAAATAAATACTAATAATGATTCTGAACAAGTACAACCTGATTTGTGGACGGCTATGGGTGATGCAAATAAATACATAGAAAAATTCTATAATCACTATGCTGATTTATTTGATTTAGGCTCCTACAAATATCACTCCAACTGTCGCTCCTCATCCTCCCGAGGAGCCATCATCTTCTAAAAGGCCAGCACATAGTGGTTTTCCTGATTTCTTTTATGATTTACCTTATTGGAACAGTGTTGGTGATAGAGCTTATACATCAACTTATCGTGAAGAGCTGAAATATTATCTTCAGTCTCCGCCAGAGGATTGCAGATAAAGGATCAACATGTTGGATTAATGGAGGAGTAATGAAACATAATATCCTGTGCTTTCAAGATTAGCTAGAGATATCTTGAATGTTCCAATGTCAACCGTTGCATCAGAGAGTGCCTTTAGTTAGGGACGACAACAACTTAGAGATAACCGACACTCATTGGGAAGCAATACAATGAATATTCTAGTTTGCCTCAGAGATTGGATTAGAGAGGAAAGAAGAAACCAAGGAATGGAACTGGAGCCGAACGACGAGCTGAAACTTGAAGAAATTATGTCTTCACGGGAGAACTCAGCAGAATCAAGTCCAATGCATGGTTTTGCCCCCGTTGACTTTGACTATCCTATGCAAGTTCCCGTTAATATTAATATGAATGAGTTGGAAAAAATGATGCATAATTTGCAGATTTTTCATTCATGTAAATTATAAATTTTTAATCATTTCGCAATCAATAAAATTCAACATTCATTCACTCCTTAGTCCTTACTTTGGAATTATTTTCATTTAATGATTTAAATTGAATGTCTACTTTAAATTAAAAATTTACTTCTAATATATTGTTAATTTACTACCAAGTATTATTAATTTATTATATTAAGTAGCATATATTTTGTATATTTGTGTATATATCTCCTATAGATGTTTATATTTAATGTATACATGTGTATATGTTTTATAAATTGTATATATATATTGTAGAGTATATATATATATATATATATATATATTGTAGTATATGTTTTATT
>NC_061113.1:29839032-29856965 GCF_002878395.1 Capsicum annuum | reverse complement strand
TATATATATATATATATATATATATATTGTAGTATATGTTTTATTTAAAGTAGTACATATATATTGAATGGTGCGTATATGTATGTATATATCTTATATAGACGTATATATTTAACGTATACATGTGTATATGTTTTATAAATTAGTATATAACTATATAACTATATATATATATATTGTAATGTATATATATTGTAGTATATTTTATTTAAAGTAGTACATATATATTGTATGGTGCGTATATGTGTGTATATATCTTCTATACACGTGTATATTTAACGTATACATGTGTATATGTTTTATAAATTAGTATATAACTACATATATATATATATATATATATATATATATATTGTAATGTATATATATTGTAGTATATTTTGTTTAAAGTAGTACATATACATTGAATGGTGTGTATATGTGTGTATATATCTTCTATACACGTGTATAGTTAATGTATACATGCGTATATATTTTATAAATTAGCATATAACTATATATATATATATATATATATATATATATATATATTGTAATGTATATATATTGTAATATATTTTATTTAAACTTTAAAGTAGCAATATACATTGAATGATGCGTATATATGTGTAATTGTGTATATGTGTATATATTTTTTAAATTCTAATGTAGTATATACTCTATATATAGTGTATATATATTGTTTAACGTATTTTAAATGTTTATAGGTGGGTATATATAGTGTATATTGAAAAAAAGTTTTTATTTTTATTTTTGACTGGGTTTGACCGGATTTTTAACCAGGTTTAGATAGGTTTGACTAGGTTGGGTTAAGTGGACCAAGTTAGGGTTGTTTTTAAAAAGTTAACTGTTGAGCCCGGCCCGACCCGACCTACTTAACCCCAACCTAACCCGGCCCGGCCCACAACCCGGATAATTTTAACGGGCTAAAAATTGAACCGTAGCTACATAAAATTTTGTGGATCTTGAGATGAAAAATTCCACGTATATAAAAATTTATGTACGTTCAAGTAGACCCTTGTAGAATCGAATGTCAAAATTTGGTCGAATCAAAGGCTCCTAGCTCAACTTTGCTCTAAGTAATTTCTATGAACATTTTTCACCTCCTAAGCACTGCACACACTAGGATAATGATCATGACACATATATTCACATACAAATTATGGTATTAGAGCTTACACATGTAGGAACGACGGTTCAAATTCTAGAAAAAAATGTAGGGTATTACATCAGCATCAGCAAAGGTGTCCCAAAGAGTCCTTCCATCTTCAAATGCTGCCCTTTCAGCCTTTTTCTAATTGAACCACTAGACAAGTATTTACCGTCTACTACAGTTACTAAACATTTTTTATCCATATATACACACATATTCACATACATATTACATAGGCCTAAGTCATCGGCAGGCACCTAAACTTGTCCCGAAAATTTACTTAGACCCCTTAACTAAGGCTTGTTCCTATCAGACACCTCAAATGCTAAAATTGCTACCTATCAGGCACAAAATGCTGGTTTGACAAGGAGAGTGTGTTACACTCTCCTTGAGCGCGTGAAACAGAGAAAAAAAATAATATTTCACATTTTTTTAATTAAAAAACTTATACTTTAATTATTTTATTTTAATATTATTTTATCAATATAAAAAGGAAAAAGAAAATCAAACAACCCCCCCCCCCCCCAAACCCCCCTGTCGTCTTCTTCATAAGAAAGAAAAGCAAACTCAATCTTTTACCTTTCTCTGTTGTGGTGGAATCTTTCCTTTATGGACTTGAATTTTTTTCATAGATTAGCATTTGCCCCATTGATATCTTTGACTTTAGTCGTCGTCTTCTTTCCTTCAAAGTTTCGTATTTCAAAAAAAAAAATTCTTAGCAATTTTAGTTCATTTTAGTTTTCCTATGGCGTGGGTTCTTTGTGTTGTTGTTTGATTGTCTAATCAACATTGTTTGATTCAGTGTGGATCGAAGTTTTGTGAGCCGGGTTAGAACTCGTTGGTGATTGGTCGGAGAAATTTTCTGAGGAATGCATTTTCCAGGGAGACATCTCGCCGGAAAATCAGAAGTGGGTGTATGCCTTGAAATAATTCTCATGTTCTTGTTGTCACGAGCAGCCTTAACACGATCAATATTTATTTGTGGTATTGCACGAAGAAAATTGCTTCTTGAAACACATATTTTATTTAAATATTTTGAACACAAAATGAAAAATGAATCTGAAATGGAAGTGAGGATGAAATGGAGAGCTCATAGCAACCATGTGAGTGAGGAGGAAATGAAAAATGGTACAAAACAAAAAAATGGGTAAAACTAATTTTCCAACGAAACTCCATGTTTTTCGATAAGCTTAGTATGAATTTGAAATTACTTTCTTTGAAATTATTAAAGAACTCAAAGAAAGAAAGTGTGTAATAAAAGATTATATTTGAAATTAATTTTTAAAAAATTGAGTTTTTTGGTTAGAGAAAAAAAATTTGAAAGACAAAAAATGAAGAAGAAAATGAGGAAGAAGATGAATGGGGGGGTGGGGTGGGGGGTGGGGGGTGGGGGTTAATGGCACACTTTCCACATCAGCGGAACAACTTTCCACATCAGTGGTATTTATACACGTAAAGAGTTTTAAGTAGAACAACTTTCCACATTACCGGCGTTTGAAGACACGCACAAACATCTTATGAGAATAGGAAAAAAAATGCTCAATTGGAATAAAATGTGGGGAGTTTAGGGGTCTGATAGGAACAAGCCTTAGTTTAGGTGTTGGAAACAAGTTTGAGTGTCTGTCGATGCCTGTTGCCTATTACATATTATACATGTGTATGTCGACAAAGGTAGACCTAACTTTGAAGTTATGGGTTTATGTGAATCAGTGATTTTGCACAAACTCTACATAAATAAGTATGAATCCACTAGATATTGATAAATATTTCACTATTAACCTAATTATTATTGTATATTAATTTGAGACTGCTCTAGGAATATTCTAACTTCAAATTCTAAATATGTCTCTGTGTGTACAGCGCGGGATGCATGTAATATATGTATGCATTCTAATTCACATATCTATATTAAAGTATACATACATACACATGTATGTATTACCTAGTTGTCTGTGTTCTATTGGATGTGCTAATCAGCACTATATAAGCAGTGGCTTAACTACATAGACGAAACAGTGGTCAGTATCGCAATCAATAATACGATAGTTCTGTAATGATCGGGTAAAAAAATAAGCAAACCACAAGCAAAATAAAATAAGAACACACAGATTTACGTGGAAACTCTTGCGAAAAAATTACAAGCAAAGGCAGAGGAGGTTTCACTATAATGGAGAGAGAGTAAAATGTTAGAGACACTAGTCTCAATTTCGTGTATGTGAGAATAATCCGAGACAATCCACTAAATCACACTTATATAATACGTGCGTACAAATAGGTCCTAGTCCCAAAAACATAAAGGTCCATACCACCCGATTCCTACGCTACCATCACAGAACCCATTAAAAATAACAAACATGGGTCGCACCATAAAATTTTCAGGTCCGGATCAATAAAATTCGGGTCACAACTATAATAAGTTCTTACTTGGT
Organism: Capsicum annuum; assembly: GCF_002878395.1. Classification (NCBI taxonomy): domain Eukaryota; kingdom Viridiplantae; phylum Streptophyta; class Magnoliopsida; order Solanales; family Solanaceae; genus Capsicum; species Capsicum annuum. The sequence continues at coordinate 29,853,383 of NC_061113.1, read as the reverse complement.
CTCCAAGATTTTCTTTTGCTCTTGATTGTTTGCATAGTTATCATTGGTTTCATTTCATAAGACATCTCGTATAACTGAAATTTGCTCTCGATTATACTCACATATAGCTTAGGCTCGCTCAGGTTTGTTTACTTTATTTTCTCTCTTTTATTTGTGACTTGCTATTTCCTTTTATCACCTAAAAATCTAACTACTAATAAATCGAATCTAAAAGAAGGTTGAATCGTAGCATGTTCTATTAACTCACCTTTAAATTCAACTGTACCAAATTCACGATAAACAATTGTTCAAGATTTTCTTTTGGCGATGATTTTACTGTATATGCAGATGTGTGCTTCAAGGAATTTGGAGATCGAATTTTACATTGGACTACCTTGAATGAGGCCAATCTATTCACTCTGAGTGGTTATGATGATGGACTTTTCCTCCAAATACATCAATTTTAAGGTGCACTTTTTCTTGTTTATTTGTTTTTTTTCCATTGACAATTTGTTTTGGATCAGTTGATAGAACCACGTTTGTAAGGAGTACTAGGATATTTTAAAGAAAGCTTATGGCAGTCTACCTACATCTATTCATGAAAATGGTTCCTCCCTCTCTTTATCTCTCATTCGCACACATTTCAAATATCAGGAGTGAGTCAATAAGATTGATGACTTAAAATCAACTTTAAGGGAGGTCTTATTTTTTCAGTTTAATATTTTTAAAAATAAAATTAAAATAAATCTATTATAGGTAAAAATTGAATCTCATCTTGTCTTAATTAGGGGTCTTAGCTTCAGGCCTCAAAAAAGCAAAAAATCTTGTTAGCGAGTATTTTTCTCATTAACTGATCTTGCATGCCTCAGAAGCAAATTAATTAAGAATTCAATATAGATATCAAACATCAATCTACTTTATTTGATGACTTTTCCTCCTAGTACCTAAAACTTGATCTTGTCTTCTTTAGGATAGATCGTTTCATTTATCCTTGATACAAAAATTGTCTTTCCACACATATGCATTTAGTTTATCCACGTGTCACATCTATTTTTACGCTATACACTTTCTTGGGGACGGGATTAGTGCAACAAAAATTTATTTAAATGGGGAATAAAGATATTATAGATTATGCGATCAATAACAATAATATAGCAAACTCATATAAGTTGGACATGTATTACGTAAATTCATATTTCTTCATTTGAATTCATATCATATCAATATTATAATAAATAGTAAAATATATTTATTAAAAAAATATCTTATTGTTATATTTATCTCATTCATTTTAATTTTTTTTACTTTTCTGTTTACTTTCACTTTAAAAAGAGTGTCCATATTTCTTTTTTCTAATTCTTAGTTCTTGCTCTTAATTTCAATATCTATGTAACTCTTCTACAACAACTCATCCTTTATTGCCTATAAAACATAACAAATCCCCTCCTTTTTCAAATTTGAGATCTCATCCCTAGATGACTTGAATTGAATTTTAATGTCACCAGGTTTCTTGAAATTGGAAATGTTACCTTAAAGGGAGAATCCAACCGCAACTGAGCGAAAGGCCTCGGATTGGAGTTAAAGCTTTAACCAAACTCCATAAATTGTTGCCCCCTTAGTTGTCAGGATTAATGTCATGTTTATGACATTTCTTGAAGTTCCTCAAGATAATATTATAAAGAAAGGTTTTGAGAATAGTGTTGAATAATTAATACACTTTTTCAAAAAATAAATCTTATATTGTTCTCTATTGTTACTCATGTCTTGTTCTTTTTTTAATTTTAAAACAATTTTCACTTTGAATTTTTTTTTACTTTTTTCAAATATCACAATAAAACATGACCAAACACCCTTCCCTCAAATTTCACAATGAAATAAGACTAAACCTGTCAGGTGGGCCAGTTTTGGCCGGTCCGACCCAATTAGATCGGCCCAATAAGGGACTCGAACCGGTCTAAACTGGCACCGATTAAAGGACCGATCTCTTGGGCCATGGTCCTGAGCTGGGCCATTTGGTCCAAGTAGCCCAGCGGACCAGCCCAGTTGAGAAACTAGACCAAGCCCATCGGTTGCTCGGATCAAATCGGCTCGGTAAATTAAAAAAGATTTATTTTTATGTTGGGTCCATGGGACAGTTAGGCTAATTTTGGACCGTTGGAGGCCCAACGGCCAAAATCAGCTTTGGCTAATTTATTTTTTTTAAAAAAATTCTAATTCAATTTTTTTTGCTTTAAACACATGGTATTTTGAACCATTTTTCACACAACTCACATTCTCACAATCTCATTCTCCCACTCTCTCTCAATTATTTTAATGATCTCCTAAAGTGCTCAATTTTATTTTATTATTTCGCAATTACAAATATCAAATAGAGGTTACTTTCGAATACTTCAAAAATTTGGTATTGTCGTTCTCTCTCTTACTTTTAATTTTTAATTAATGTATTATATATTGAATGTTTTTATTAATTTTTTGTTTTTAAAATATTTATTGGTTTAATTTATAATATGGATAAATTAAGAAAAGTCGGTAAAAGTGTTAGAAATTTGTGTTCCAAAAGTGGTAGTGGTACTAAAAAATAAATTGGTGTCGGTTTTGTAGCGGTAGTTCAAGTACTAGATACACCAATATGCCTCCGGTATTAATTAATGAACCGTTTGAAAATGAAATAGGTGTAGGTTCTCACATATGAATTTTTTACAAACTCAAGAAAATTATGATAGAAAAAGAGAATGAAGTAGACACATTTGATTTAAATGTAGATGATGATGCTATTGGTGATACACTCAAAGTCGGTAATGCTAATGTTAGATCTAGTCGGTAAGAGATGTTCTTGAATTTTTTGAGCTTTATATTGAAAAAATTAAGCTTGCAGTTGGCATTATTTAAGAAAATCATAGAAAAATTAGAATTGTAGAATTTAAAAGAAAATCTGAACAAAGTGGACTTAGACCGATATTACTGTCTGAAGAAATGGATACTAGATGGAATATACTTATAATTTCTTTAGAACTTGCCTTATTCATAAAGTTCATATTAAAATGACTTTTAATCAATTTGATGGTTCTTTTTTTTGAGTATATGTTACAGATTCTAATTGGGCTATGATTTTTGATCTTATTAAATTTTTGAAATTTATTTATATAACTATGGTTGAATTTTCTGGTGCTTATTATCCTATTGTTTGTAATATTTTAGCTTATTTAGCCAACGTTTCTTATTTGCTTAACGACTATAAGGATAAAGAAGGTTATAAAGAAGCTATCGATGCAATGATTGATAAATTTAAAAAATATTTTTATCCGCTTCCTCCTATTTACTTGATTAGTGCTATAATAAATTCATGTATGAAATATAATTCTATGTTCGAATTTACTTCTATTATTTATAATGCTTTAGATATACAACCTGAAGAAGAACCGTCTTTATTTACGGCTATGGGTGATGCGAATAATTACATGGACACATTATATAATCATTATGTTGATTTACTTGATGATATTGTACTTACATATATCACTCCAACTTCTGCTCCTCAATCTCCCGAGGAGTCGTCATCTTCTAAAAGACAGGCACCTATTAGTTATCCTAATTATTTTTTTGATCTAAATATTTGGGATAGGGTGTTGCCTTCAACACACAAAATTGTTAATCTGGAAGAGCTTAAGTATTATCTTAGACAGTCGATCTAGGATCATAGAGCAAGGTTCAACGCTTTGGATTGGTGGAAGAATAACGAAAGACAATAGCCTGTACTTTCAAGATTAGCTAGAGATATATTGAATGTTTCAATGTCAACCATTGCATCAGAGAGCGCTTTTAGTCAGGGACGACAATAGCTTGAAGGCAACCGACACTCATGAGAGACAATGCTACGAATGTTCTAGTTTGCCTTAGAGACTGGATCAGAGTGAAATGAAGAAATAAAGGAATGAAGGTGGAGCCAGCAGACGAACAAAATGTTGAAAAAAATTATGACTTCAAGGTAGCACTCAGCACAATCAAATCTAATGCTTGGCTTTGGCCCCATTGATTTTGATAGTCCTCAGGCAATTTTCATTAATATTAACATGAATGAATTGAAAAAAATGATGCAAAATTTGTAGAATTGTCAATCTTGTAACTTATAAGTTTTGGATCATTTTGCAGTCAATCAAATATAAGATTCATTCACTCCTTACATATATTTTTTTTTTTTTAAATTGAATGTCTAATTTGAATTAAATACTTTTAATATATCACTATCAAACTTTACATAAACATAACAAACATATACACATACAATGAAAAATGAAAAATAATGTTAGCAAATATTACTTAGACTACTAGTATTGACATATAAAAATTCTATATAAATTTATCTTTTAAGTAGTGTATGTTAATATTTGAATATATAGTCAAGTATTATTATATTAAGTAGTATGTATTGTATGTATATAGGTGTGTATATTTTCTCAAGTACTATAGTTTATAATATATATATGTTGTGTGTATATTTTTTAAAGTGGTATAATATGTAATGTATATATGTTTTCGGTATATTTTTTAAAATAGTATTTTAAATTTTAAGCAGTATATATATGTGTGTGTGTGTGTGTATTTTTAAAGTAGTATATATTGAATGTATATATGTGTATATATTTTTTAAAGTAGTATAATATGTAATGTATATATATTGGGTGTATATTATTTGAAGTAGTATTTTAAGTATTGTATTTATTTTATGTATATATGTTATATGTATATTGTTTCAAGTAGTATTTATTGTACGAATATATGTTGTATATATATATTGTTTCAAGAGTATATACTGAATGTATATTGTGTCAAGTAGTATTTCAAGTACCATATAACTATATATTGTATATATATATTTGTGTGTATGTTTTCTAAAATCGTACAATATGTAATGTATATATGTTGTATCATGTGTTATTTCAACTAGTATATATTCGATGCATATTTGTGTGTATGTTTTCTGATGTAGTATAATATATATGATGTATATATGTTTTCAAGTGGTGGTATATATTGAAAGTATATTGTTTATAGTAGTATTTAAAGTTATTGTATGTATATTTGTATGTATATTTCTAATGTACCATAATACATAATGTATATACGTTGTATGTATATTATTTCAAGTAGTTTTTTTAGTTGTATATGTTGAATGTACATATGCATTTATATTTTTTAAAGTAGAAATTCAATGTAATATTTGCATGTATCTTTACTAAAAGTCTAAAATAATATAACATGTAATGTATATATGTTATATGTATATTGTTTAAAGTATTTAGTAGTTTATGTGTGTATATATAGTATATATTGAATATATATATTAAAAAAATCATAAAATTTTAATTTGCCTTTTTTTACGTAAAGGACCACTAACCGGCCCACAATCTAATTGGGTCGGGTTGACACGGTCCAAGACCCGTTAAACCAGTTAATTTTTTAAATAGGACAGTGACGGGCAGTTTGAATTTTTTTTTTACTATTGGGCTTAGTACGAACTAGTCCATTAAGCAGGGCGATCGGACCAGACCAAATCCAAAATCGGTAATAAATTCTGGGCCAGAGTTGGGTTTAGCCGGACTGGCCGATTGTCAGTTTTATATAAGACCAAAGTCTCTTTCCTTAAATTTTAGGCAAAATAGCTTGGTGGACCCTTGTACTTGGGCTGATTTGTAATGTGGATACTTCTACTTATACATTTGCAATTTGGAATCTTGAACTCAATAAAAACAAATATTTTAAACCTTTTTCTGGTGTGTGAAACACACTTGCTGCCACATCAGCTTCCACATAGATTCCACGTCATTTTTCAATTAAAGATAGAAAATAATTATTTTTTTTAAAAAAAGAACCTCCCCCTCACCCCGCCCCACCCATTTTCCCTTCTATCCTCTCACCTCCATTTTGAACATCTCCACTGCAATTTGCTAAAATCATACTCTCGCCTCTTCAATTCTTTTCTTTGATTTCTAAAATCATATTCTCCCACTGCAATTTGCAAATTTCTAGTTAGGTAGTAATTAGTATGATTGGAAATGACTAATTTCTCCCTCCGCCTATTCTTCCTTCAACTTCTTCTTGTTCCTTCCTTCGATATTCCATAAGAAAGGGCGAGTTCTAACTAAAGATGGTAAATTCTGAATATTATCAATATCTGCATAAATAATTTTATCGCAACTGCTTGAGCTTGTCTTCTTGGTGTTACTCTTACTTTATGATTATTAGGGGTAGAAGAATTGACATTTTTAGAGTGAAAGTTATGAAAAGATTTAGAAGGGTAGAAGGATCTGAAAGATGAAGAAGAAGAGAAAGAATACTTGGGTCTTGGCCTGTAAGGCGGTTGACTCCTTCCCGCTATCGATCGCCGTTCTACACGTTCAACAAGAATTTCATTATCATTTTCTACTTGTTGTTGTTGGGTTGTGGGAGTTATGTTGTTGTTGTGATTTGAAGCTTGGGTTTGGTGGAATTTGAGGGTTATAGATTTTGAAGGATTGTTGTGGATTTTGAAGATTGTGGGTAGGGAATAAGGAAAGAGATAACATTGAAGTGGGGGAACTGATGGGGTGGGTGAGGGGATGGAGAAAAAGGTGTGGCGGACGCTGGTGTGGGGTGGGGGAAAGTGTGGAGGGATGGAGAAAGGGTCTGATGCGGGGGTGGGAGAGAGGGGCTGGGAGACGGGGGAAGAGGGTGAGGGAATAGGGCTAGTGCAGGGCTGGGGGATGGAGAGGGGGAAGGGACTTTTTTTTAAAATTATTTTAGTATAAAATTGACCAAAAAATTTACCTCACTCGCACCCCAAGCACGTGTTTGCACGCGTTTCATCCTACTCAGTCATTTTGATGCCATATAGGCTTGGTCAATGGTCAAAGGATTTAAAATATTTTATTTTATTGAGTTGAGGGGTTCAGATGACAAATGTATAAGTAGAAGTATCCACTTTACAAATCGGCCCAAGTACAAAGGTCCACTAAGCTATTTTTCCTAAATTTTATAATAAGACATGTCCAAACACTCATTGCAGGGACGACTCTACCCCCTTAAAAAAAGGTTGACCGTTTTAAGCCTTAAAATTTGTGGGGCCTCATTTCTTAAGTAATAATATATATCATGTGCAAAAAAATAATTATTTTTATATATAATAAAAATATTATTTGAAGAAGTTTGATATATTTGAAGTATTTTATCTCAAAAATAATTAAATCCATTGATTATATTACCAAGAGAACTATTAAAAAAAGCAAGTATATAAGTTTTCAAATACTTTATTAAAAAAGGAAAAGGGTCAGAAATACCCTTCAACTATTGAAATTGGCTCAAGAATACCTTTCGTTTATCTATAGGGCCAAAAATACCCCTCCATCCACGTTGGTGGCTCAAATATACCCTCATAATTAGTAGAATTTTTTAAAACCATAATTAGAATTCCTATTAAACACATGACAATTTTTATTGATTGTAAATTAAATTAATTAAAATACTAAATTATATTTGGATTCAATTAAATTACCCCACCCAAACCCGACCCAGACATTAAACTGCCCCAACCTGTAAGATAAAAAGGGGATTTTGAGAGGAAAACATAATTTCACCATCAAACTACTAAACGCGATCTTGATACCACATGTTTTGGCGAAAGGGACGGTGAAGAAGCCCATACTCGACTTTGATTCACCTTCTATGCTCATCAATCTATAGTATTCAAGTAAGTTCTGCAGTATCCATGTAATGTTCGGATTTAGTGTATTTTAAAATTTTACCCAATCTAATGAATAGAACACCTTTTATAAGTTTTTGTTGTTTTATATGCTTGTTTATATAACTATTTAGTTTTGGATTTCATTGTACAATCAAGTTAAGGTTTTTATAATTTTGGTATCGGTGAAATTCTATGATTTTCTCTTTATCTTTATAATTTTTATATTCTGATTTTAACACTTTTATGAAGTCCTCGTGTATTGATTAAGCAAAACATGGAATTGAGATGTTAGGATTTTACGATATTGGTATCTATTTGTTGAATTGTTTAAAAGTTTTTTTATTTATTTCAGATTCTTATGCAACAGTTGCCTCAATTTTGTGCATTTGAAAGGCATGCTATGAATTTTCTATTCGAATGGGCACCTTTCATGTTTGTTTTGCCCTTTACGCTGCATATAATTGTAGTCTTGTATAATTTATTGCATGGAGTCCCCACCACTTTATCCTCTTATTTTCATATTAAATAATGTTAGATTCCTTACTGTTTGTTTGTACTCATATAGTTGTCTGACAATTTCAATTCTTTATTATTTTTCATGTGAATTTATTGAAGAATGGTTGATACAGTGGATTTAGTATTTAATTATGAGGGAAAGTGGGTTCTATCTCCTCAACTTGTCTACATAAAAAAACTGAATCAGACTTGGGAAGGATATGACATTGATTTGTTATCATATATTGATATAACTACGGAGTTCACCGAAAAATTTAGTTTTATGATTGTCAAGGAGTTATTAGTAACAAGCCCTAATGGTAAGTGTTTTCTGTTTGAGGATAATTCAAGTATTAGGACCCTACAATCTGTTTTGTCTAGTTAGTTCAGGGTAATTCAACTTTTTTCTATAGATGAGGTGAAGCTAGTGTTATAGATCTAAACATCTTTCTAGTTAATCAACCTTGTTTGAATGAAAAGGATATATGAATAGGAACTGATGCTGAATTAGAGGAGGAGGATAATAATGAGCCTGTTCCTAGTGATTATGATAGTGAAGAGTTAGAATTTTTTAGAAAGGAAAAGCATAGAGAAGTCAATGACCAGCTAGACATGTTCTTAGAGTTGGAAAAAGGTATGTGCTTTAAAAATCTTAAAGAAGCTAAGAGAGTTGTGAGTTATTACTCTATTGCAAATAAAAAAGACCTTCAAGTTGATAAAAGTGACACTACCAGATTGAGATATATGTGTGATATTGGATGTCCCTTTGAGTATTTAATATCTGAAGATAAGAAAAGCTAGGGATTCAAAATTAAGACTTTGAATACAAATTACACTTATTTGTCAACTTTTAAGAATAGAAGAGCTACCTAAGATGCTTTAGCACACTACTTCAAGAAGAAGATTCAGAATGATCCAAAGTACAAGGTGACAGACATGAGAAAATATTTGAATGATATGTTTAAACTGAATGTTAGCTATTCTACAATGAAAAGGGTTAAGAGGCTTCTATTAGAGAAATTGGAGGGTAGCTACATTGATGAATTTAGTAAGTTGGAGGCTTATGCTCAAGAACTAAGGAGAGCAATACTGGTACGGATATGATCATAAATATATCTAAAGAGGCTTTGAATCAAGGGAAAAGAAGGTTTTTAAGAATATATGTGTTTATTCAAGCTCTAAAAAATGGTTGGAAAGCAGGTTTGAGGCCTTTTATAGGGATGAATGGAGCATTTTTAAAAGGAAAATTCAAGGGAATTTTATTAGTTGCACTCGACCAAGATTCAATGAAATATTTTTATCCCCTTGCTTGGCAGTGGTGGAAAAAGAGACAAGTAGAACCTGGAATTAGTTTGTTGAATTGCTCCAAAGTTCCTTAGATTTAGCCAATGGTGAATGATTGACATTTATATCTGATATGCAAAAGATAATTGCTTAACACTTTTATTCATGCTTTTTTGTTGATTTTTTATGCAACTAGTATTGTAATTATTTTTATGTTTATTGTTATAGGGGTTGTTGAATGCTATTAGTCAAGTCTATCCCAAAGCACATCATAGATGGTGTGTAAGACATATAGAAGCAAACTAGAGTAAGATTTGGAGAAGTGTACAAATGAAGAAACTATTATGGTGGTCTTCTTGGAGCACATATGAGGAAGTATTTCAAGTTCAATTAAAGGACATGGGAGCTTTGTTTGAACAAGCTATCAAGGATTTATTGTGGTATCCTGCACAACGGTGGTTTAGGGCTTATTTTGACACAGTCTATAAGAATTCTGCATGTGAAAATAACTTTACAAAATCATTCAACAAATGGATTCTAAATGCAAGAGGAAAATCTATAAACAAGATGTTGGAAGAAATTAGAACCAAGGTAATCTGCTCTTTATTTTTTCATCGTTTGGATTTCTGAGTTTTTCACTTTTTTTTCAAAAAAAGTTCTTTGTGTCTTAGTGTTTTCACTGTTTTTAGTTTATAAACTAGTTTTCAGTATACCTTCTTGTTTTCAGTTTATAAATAGTTATATTACCTACTGTTTTACTCGTTAAGTTAGTTGTCTTGCTATTTTTCACTTATTTGTTTACCTACTGTTAATCTTATCGTCTAAATGTTTGTATAAATAGGTCATGGTAAGGTTGAAAGAACTTGAAGAGGAAGGGAGAAATTGAAAAAAAAAGTTTAGTCCTTATGCCATGGAGTTGTATACTGATTACAATATGATTGCACATTGTTGTGAAGTAAAATCTAATGGAGACCAAGGGTATGAGGTGGTTGAGGATGAAGATACGCATGTGGTGCATCTAGGTAGGAAAAAGTGCACATGTAGGACATTGGAATTGATAGGTATACCATGTCGTCATGCCATTAAAGATTACATTTATGATAAACAAGATCCAGAATTCATGTGAATTGGTGGTAATCAAAAGAAGCTTATATGTTGGTGTACATACATAAGATACAACCTATTAGAGGTTCTAAATTCTGGAAATTTGATCCTGCTTATGCTATGGATCCACAAGAATTACAAAACATGGTTGGTAGACCAAAGGTTACGAGGAAAAGGGAAAAGACCGAATCTAGAAAGAGGAACGGGGTATGGTCAGCTTCAAGAAAAGAACTGAAAATGGTATGTGGGTATTATGGTGCAACAGGCCACATTCAAAGAAAATGTCCTTTGGTAAGTAGTTTTTCTGGAATTGGTTACTATTAGCATTACTTAATCCATTACCTAATTACTTTGTCAATTTTCGTAGCTTAACAGATCAAAAGAACCAGTCCAAGATGTACTAGTGTTAGTACCCCGAGATAGCTAAGAATTTGGTGTATTCATGCCTACTTATGGCTGTGTTGCTTCTTCAAGTCAACAGAACAACAATTCTACTCAACATACTTTTCTATCTACTGGCTGTTCAAACCCAAAGACAAATGACAAAAAATCTGTTGGAGCTTCAAGATCAAAGAACAAATCTATTGGTTCTGAGCTACATATTGCGCCTTCAATTGCTATAGTTTCTGATACAGAGGAAGATGAATCTGAAGACGATGATCAGCCAACTATAAAACCTAAGAGAATCTTTGAAGCAAAGACTAGGCTTGAAGCTCAAAAGGTTTTTCATCGACCAACTAATACTAGGAAGATTGGCTTCAAGAGAGATGAACATGGTGCGAGTATAATTAAAATTTGCCATATTCACCAAAAAAGTTGGCTTATAAAGGCAACACAACCATGACTTCAAATCAATTGAATGTTGAAAAGGAAAAAAGAATAGGCAAACTGAAGACAAAAAGGGGTGGAAAGAAATAGGGGAGAAGTTATTTTTGAGTTCAAGGGAGAAAAAAGAATCAGCTATATTTCATATTTTATTGTTTTTTTTACTGCTAATTAGACTTTTTAGTAGTTGTGTTAAGAAACAAGTGATTGCCATATATGTCAATGGCAATGTTTAAGATGGGATATTATTTTACTGCAGTCTGATATGTAGATGCAGTTGATATGTTGATGTTGTTTTTGATATATTGCTGAAATTTGTCATTTTGTCTGTCCTTCTAAACTTTTCTCTATAATGCTAGATACACGAAGGACGTCCGCAAAATCATTAACTATCTCCACACACGATATCCTCAAGCTTTATTTGTTGTTGTCACTAGCATTGGGGCTAATGTTCCTAATATGAGCGCGAATTGTGCACCACTTCTACGCTAAATATTCTTTTTGGTCACCCCAAAATTAAAACTAAATTTATAACCATAATCCAATATATAATAGGAATTACCTCAATATGACTTGACTTTTAGGTTGCCAATGGTTTTGTTTATAGAATAGTTTTTTACCTCAAAATAATTTGCAGCCAAGGATCGAAACTGCTTCTCTCGTGCTTTAAGATTGTTAGTATGTCTATTTTCACATGTGATTATTACCTCAAATCATGTATAACTTTTATTTGGTACTTCATTCCTCTTCAACAACTTTTTTTGTCTGTTTTCTGCTTCTCGACATAAAAATCTATGAATGGCCTGAAAATTGGGATATGTGAGAAGAAGATTAATGTTATTCTTAATGTTGAAGATATTAAGTTGTATAATTTATTTTCTGCTGCAGAATTTTCAAATGGGATATAGAGCTGGTGAACATTCTTAAGTTGAACTATATTTCTGGTTGATGCCGGCTGTCCGTTTCTGTTCTCATCTTATCATATATAAATTCTGACAAATACTTTTTCTGGAGCAGAGTCTAAAGGACATGGAAGTTAAGAACATTCCTCTTGAGGAACGGAAGAAAAACTTTGATGTTGTTGACAAGGGTGACGTTGTGGTTTTGCTTGCTTTTGTGGCCGCTGTTGATGAAATATTGGTTTTGAGTGATAAAAAAGTATAAATTGTTGATACAACCTGCCCGTGGGTGATTAAGGTTTGTGATATAGTAGCTAAAATGAATCGTTGGCCTCGATGTCATTTGAACTATATTAGAGTTTCTCATAATTCTTAGTATAGGTTTGGAATACCGTTGAAAATCACAAGAAGAGAGAATATACCTCCATTATCTATGGTCAATATTCTCATGAGGCGACTGTTGGGACTGTATCCTTTACTGGGAAATACATCATTAGGAAATACCACCTCATCTTTCTACAGTGCTTCTCTAGCATTTTCTGTATGCCATTTGGAAAATTATATGCAGACTGCAGAGAACTTCTTTGTCTTGTCATACTAAGATCCTTTACAGTTGTGCACTATTTCATCTCTTTTTCTCTTGTTAAAATTTATCAATCATGACAGAGATTGTGATATCGATTATTTAATTGTGAAGTTTAATTTTCTATTATATTTTTGTCAAATGAAGGTTACGGGCTTGGCTCATGTTTCTGTGCTATGTTTCACTTCAAGTGCCACTGTCTTCATATTCACAGATATACCTGTATGTCTTCTGCTGGTCTTATGAGATTGTATTTTGTTCCGACTACTTCAGTTTCTAACAGATAATGCTTTAATGCAGCTTCTTTTTAACTGGCATGGACTGAAGATAAATGGTGTTTGCACATCTCTTCTCATGGTTTTGTATTATTTTATAGGTACTCTTTATAACCTATCCTTATTGAATGCTACAGCTGGATTTGAAATTCTGTATTTTAATGAAAATATTAGCTTTCTGCCAGCTAGTTGTTACCAATTATTGAAGCTACTCCATGCTCCTCTACCCCATCCCCTTATACCTAAGAGCTATCAAATGAGGTTAATTAGATGAAGAAGGCTGAACTAAACATGGTGGAAGGAACCCATTTAACAATCAGTTGCACCTCTGATGATGTTATATAATAGTGTTGATGTCGTAAAGTTTGAGTTGTTATGAGATATCTCTTTGGATGCTCTCAACAAATGTTGGGAGCTATAGTAAGACTTAACATAAGATCTGCATTGGGACATGCAAGATATATTTATAAAAAATTGTGACATGATTGAGATGGGACTTGGCAAAGGTGCGTCAAGATATTGCCTACCTCCCTTCTAGTTTAGCAATATCATAGTACCTGCTCTTCTCTCTAGACCCCACTTGTGGGATTATACTGATTACGTTGTTGCTGTTGCTCATATGAGAAATTACATCTATCTTCCTTGTATTGGGTTACGGTAGTCGGTATGTGGACTCTAATTACTACTTCAACCAAGAATACGAGTAGCTTGGTGACAACATGTTTGGGGGTTGGTGGGGTGGGGGAACTAATCTAACAATGTAGTTCTTTCCTATAATTAGAGTTTCGTTCACAAAGGGGGAAAACTTTCTAATTCTCTATTACCTGACCAAAATTTTTTCAGGTTCTTCTGTACCTTCAGCGTTTGTCAACCTCACATGATAAGTGTTATTTTCATGAAATAATGAGTTGGAATCTCATCTTGCTTATCCTATGGCAATTTTCTCTTGATGTAGGCAACTTATGTCTATGATTATATTCTTGGAGGAAAACTTGATGGTTCTAGCTCCACCAAAGATGCATCTATGCAGGTGCTATCTGAGTTGTCTATTTGACCCGTAGGCTACAGTTGTTGTACTTTGAATTATTACTGATGTTTTCTGTGAATGTTTTTGTATAGAAATTTATATATGCAGTTTTCGATGGGTTTGATCCGGATGTTGATCTTGTAAAAGTTGGTATTGCAAACCA
>NC_061113.1:29771459-29836032 GCF_002878395.1 Capsicum annuum | reverse complement strand
GCAAACCAAACTACGATGTTGAAGGGAGAAACAGAAGATATTGGTTACATTATATTCAGAGTATCACTCCCTAATAAAGATCGCATCAGGCTGCATTCATGTAGTGATTTTGCTTCTTTTGATATACAGAGAAGTTGGTCGAGAAGACCATGATGCAAAGATTTGGGGTTGAAAATATTAACAACCACTTCGTAAGTTTCAACACTATATGTGATGCAACTCAAGTAAGTTTCCTTACATCCTTGTTGTCCCTAAATTTCACTATATATACAACTGACATTATATGCTTGTTTTTCCTCTTTGCCTTTAGACAATCCAGTTACAAGCTGACTTAAGTCTAGTTAAGAATTTACAACCAATAAAAAGTTGCCACGTGTTTAATAGGATTTCTAATTATTGTTTAAAAAAATTCTGTTAATTGTGAAGGTATATTTGAGCTACAAAGGTGGATGGAGGGGTATTTTTGGCCCAATAAATAAACACAAGGTATTCTTGAATCAATTTCAATAGTTAAAAGGTATTTCTGACCCTTTTTCATATTTAAAAAAATAAGTTTTTTTTCTAAAAATTTAAAATTTCTATTTAATTTTGGCCTTAGACGACTATTTTACTTGATCCCCCCTGCTCATTGTAAAACAATTCTAAAACAAGGTGTAAAATCAATAACTAGTGGACAAAACAAAAGGGAGAGACTCAGTGGAGAGGAGACGTTATATCAGTTTCATTATTAGGTGAAAAATTTGACGATACATGCTATGCTACAGCTCACAAGAATCTAGGGTTGTAAAAGTTAAAACACCACAATGGACCTGTTTGCATTCAATTCTTCTAAACTAAGTATTTCACCATATATTCTCAAATATTTTTTAAAGATATTTTGAATGAAGCTTCATTATATGTTTGGTCATAGTATTTGAAAAATATAGTTCACTTTTAAAAGTTTTTAAAAATAAAATTTGATGCCTATTCTAGTATTTGAGAATTTTTGAATTATTTCCCAAAAATGACAATTTATATGATCAAACACTATTTGCTAAGTTTTTTTTTCAAAAACTTCTTAAAAAATCTTTGATCAAACGGGTCCAAAAAATAACAAACGTAAAAAATGTGTTGATAGAAATGTAAAAAACACTAATACTAACGAATTTCAGTTAATGCCAAACAGCAAGAAGCTCTGCTTCTTCTGTTTGTCATATTTCCACGTCTTTTTTTGCCCACCACCATTCATTTCTTTCAAGAGAACTGCTACACGTTTTCTTCATCAATCAAATCCACTTCCTCATGTAAAATAAAATTATAATTAACAAATAGTAAAATTTATTTTTTATTATGTAAAATAATTTAGATATAGTCAATCGGCTGGGCCGGTTCAAACCGACACCAGCCCACTTCTTTTTACTAGTTCCTGGGCCGGTTCGGTATCGGGTCATTCTTAACGGGCCGATCTGGTCTGGGACCAAACAATAAAATATGTTGCAATAGACCGGAATCGGCCCACTTAGCATGAATCCGGTTTTGACCGGTCAAAATCGGTCAAAATACATATAAAAAAATTAAATTCGAATTTACTTGTTTTTTTTCAATATATACTATATTTACACACCTATATACATCTTAAATATTTTAAATAATATACATACAACATATATACACTAAATATATACTACTTTAAAAAATAATATACACATGTATACATTAAATATATACTAGTTTAGTCTATAGAAACTATATACACATATATACGTACAATATAATATATATACACTACTTAAAATTCTACTTGAAAGATCATACATACAATATATATACACTAAATACATACTACTTTAAAAAACATATACACATATATACATTAAATATATACTAGTTTAGAATCTATAAAAATATATGCACATATATATGTACAATATAATATATATACTACTTAAAATACTATTTTAAATAATATACATACAACATATATACACTAAATATGTACTACTTCAGAAAACCTACACACATGTATACATTAAATATATACTAGTTTAGAGTCTATAGAAAATATATACACATATATGCTTACGATATAATATTTATACAACAACAACAACAACATGCCCAGTGTATTCCCACATAGTAGGGTCTGGGGAGGGTAGAGTATACGCAGACCATACCACTACCTCAGGTGAAGTAGAGAGGCTGTTTCCAATAGACCCCCGGTTTAGGACCATTAATAGTATAACAAACACAAAACATAGATGTATATAAAGTAGTACAATATGTAAAATAAACTAACACCGCTAGCCACAAGATAATACTACAACTACAAGAAAATACTAAAACTATCTATCTGAAACCACAAACAATCACTCAACACCATGAACAAGAAACTTCCGACACAAATAAAGAACGTTCCCTTACAATTACCGACGCACTCCCACCCCCTAAACCTCAACCCTAATTTGTGTCCTCCACAACTTCCTATCAAGGGTCATGTCCTCCCTAAGTTGTAACTGCTCCATATCCTGCCTAATTACCTCCCTCCAATATTTCTTCGGCCTACCTCTACCCCGCCTAAAATCATTCATTGTCAGTGTCTCACACCTCTACACTGGAGCATCAGAAACCCCCCTCATCACGTTCCCGAACCAATGCAAACTCACTTTCCACATCTTGTCATCCACCAAAGCCACTCCTACCTTCTCCCGAATAATCTCATTCTTCACCCTATTTTTCCTGGTATGACCATATATCCATCGCAACATCCTCATCTCTTCCACCTTCAACTTTTGAATGTGGGAGTTCTTAACTGGCTAACACTCTGCTCCATACAACATAATCGGTCAGACTGTGACTCTGTAGAACTTACCTTTAAGCTTCGGGGGCACCTTCCTATCGCATAGAACTCCCGAAACGAACCTCCATTTCAACTATCCCGCCACAATATGATGCATGACATCTCCGTCAATCTCACCATTTCCCTAAATCATTGACCCAAGATACTTGAAACTCTTCTTCTTCTGAATGACCTGAGAGTCCAGCTTTACCACCACGGTAGCCTCCTGCGACACATCACTAAACTTACACTCTATGTACTCTATCTTGGTCCTGCTCAATCGAAAATCTTTACACTCAAGGGTTTGTCTCCAAATCTACAACTTATCATTGACTCCTCCTCGAGTCTCATCAATCAATACCACATCATCAAAAAATAACATACACCAAGGCACCTTCCCTTGAATACGCCGCGTCAAAACATCCATCACTAATTCAAATAAAAAAGGACTAAGAGTCGACCCCTGGTGCAACCCCACCAAAATCGAAAAGTGCTCCGCATCTCCAACCATCGTCCTCACCCGAGTCTTCGCACTATCATACATGTATACATTAAATATATACTACTTTAGAGTATATAAAAATATATACATATATAACATATATACATTACATATTATACTACTTTAGAAACATATACACATGTATACATTAAATATATACTATTTCAGTCTATAGAAAATATATACACATATATGTAGAATATATATTACTTAAAATTCCACTTGAAATAATATACATATAACATATATACACTATATATATACTACTTTAGAAAATATGTACACATGTATACGTTAAATATATACTACTTTAGAGTCTATAGAAAATATATACACATATATGTAGAATATATACTACTTAAAATACCACTTGAAAGTTGAAAAATATATACATTACATGTTATAGTACTTTAGAAAATATACACACATATATACATACAAGATTATAATGTATACTACTTAATATAATAATACTTGAAGTTTTGAACATATATTAAATTTTTTTTAATTTTACAAACAACACTTAAAAGATAAACTTATAATATTTTTATATGTCAATACTAGTTGTCTAAGTAATATTTGCTAACATTATTTTTATTTGTTTCATTATATGTATATATGTTTGTTATGTTTATTACTCAGTGTAAAGTTTGATAGTAATATATTAAAAGTTTTTAATTCAAACTAGAAATTTAATTTAAATGAAAAAAATAAGTAAGGAGTGAATGAATGTTGTATTTCCAAAATGATCCAAAACTTATAATTTACATGAATGAAAAATCTACAAATTTTGCATCATTTTTTCCAACTCATGCATGTTAATATTAACGGAAACTACCATAGAAAAGTCAAAATCAACGGGGGCAAAGGCTAAAACATGCATTGGACTTGATTGTGCTGAGTTCTCTCTTGAAGTCATAATTTCTTCAAGATTCTGTTCATCTTTCGGCTCCTCCTCTATTTCTCGATTTCTTTGTTCCGCTATAATCTAATCTCTAAGGCAAACTAGAACATTCATAGCATTGCTTCCCAATGAGTGTCGGTTGTCTCCAAGCTGTTGTCGTCCCTGACTAACAGCGCTCTCCAATACAACGGTTGATATTGGAACATTCAATATATCTCTAACTAATTTTGAAAACACCGGATATTGTCTTTCATTATTCTTCCACCAATCCAACGTGCAGATCTTTGCTCTACGATCCTCTATCGACTGTCAAAGAAAATACTTAAGCTCTTCCCAAGAAGTTGTTCTGTGTGTTGAAGGTTGCACCCTATCCCAAACATTTAAATAAAAAAAAGTAATCAAAATAACTACTATGTGTCTGCTTTTTAGAAGATGATGACTCTTCAGGAGCTTGAGGAGCGACATTTGGAGTGATATTTGATGGTACGACTTCATCAAGTAAATCGGCATAATGGTTATATAATGCTTCCATGTAACTGTTCACATCACTCATAGCCGTAAATAAAGAAGGTTTTTCTTCAGATTATATCTCTAAAGCATTATAACTAATAGAACTAAATTCAGCCATAGTATTATATTTCATACATGAATTTATTATAGCATCAATCAAATAAATTGGGGGAAGCGGATAAAAATATTTTTAAAATTTAGCAATCATAGCAGTAATAGCTTCTTTGTAACCTTCTTTATTCTTATATTCGTTAAACAAACAGAAAATGTTAGCTAAATAAACTAAAATATTACAAATAGTAGGATAATAAGGACCAGAGAATTCAACTGTAGCTATATAAAATTTTTCTAAAAATTTAACAAGATCATCAATTGCAGCCCAATGAAAATCATGTAGTATACACTTAGGAAAAGAACCAGAATATTGATTAAAAGTCATTATAATAGGAACTTTATAAGCAAGATTAGTTTTTAAATAAGTATAAGTAGCATTCCATCTAGTATCACATTCTCAGGCATAAATATCGGTCTAAGTCCATTTTGTTCATATTTGATTTTAAATTCTCTTACTCTAACTTTTCGATTATTTTCTTGAATAAAGCCAACAACAAGCCGAACCTTTTTAATAGAAAGCTCAAAAAATTCAAGACCATCTCTGACGATTAAATTATATATATATGACAAGCACACTTAACATGAAATATTTTGGGTAACGGCGGAGAAAGTTCAACTTTCAACAACTCAACAACAACCTTGTTGCTAGATGCATTATCAAAAGTTATACATAAAAATTTTCTTTCAATACCATAATATTTTCCAACTTTAGAAATAGATTCAAAAATAAATCTTTCAGTGTGTCTACGATCTTCATCATACAAACATGCCAGAATATGTTTTTGCATAGTAAAATTACTATCTATCCAGTGATAAGTAATTGTTAAATAATCATTTTTGTTAATAGCACGACCAAGATCAGAAGTTAGAGCAATTATACATAAAATATTTTTCAATAACGCAGATAAATAATAGATATATTGTGCACGGAGTCTAAAAATATCGGCCGACAAATACTTCTAGGAATACCGGTAAATATAGGATTATAAATTGCTTAAATATAATGAATAAAAGCATCCGAAGAAGTAAAAGTGAAAGGCAAAAAACCCACACATATCATTTTTGTAATTTCTTCCCGATCCTTCATTTTATTATAATTCTTAACTAATTGACTGGTTGTTGGGTTCAGTCTTGTTTGTACTGCCCTACCAACAGCCTCACCACTATGTGCAATAGTTTACTCTCTTGCGTGTCTATCTCTTAAATATCTCATTAATGAACCCGTACCTAATTTATTGCCTCTGATTTTATGCTCAGATATAATTTCACAAATATTGCATTGCACCTTAGTTTCTCTTTCTATCTCCAAAAAAATTCTCTTGCAATACTAATTTTTCTACGAGATCTTGTAGGGGCACGTGGGGAGGACGAGGAGGAAGATTAACCGATTTAGATCTAACATTAGAATTTCTGACTTCGGGTGTGTCACCAATATTTTCATCATCTTCATCTAAATTAACCACATCTACTTCATTCTCTTATTCTATACCATAATTTTTCTGAGCTTCTAAATTATTCACATCGTGAGCACCTACATCTATTTCTTTCTCAAAAGATTGACTAACTGGTATCAAAGGCACACAAGTATATCTATTACTTGAACTACCTCTATCAGAACTGCCACCAATTTATTTTTTACTACCACTACCACTTTCGGAATAAAATTTTTTGACACTTTTATCGAGGTTTCTTATTTTATTCATATTATAAATTAAACTAAAAAATATTCAAAATGTACAAAAATAATAAAAATAAATATTCAACAATTAATACACTAATTAAAAACTAAAAGTAAGAGATGGAACGACAATACCAGATTTTGGAAGTTTCTGAAAATTGCGACTTTAGAAAACTTTCACTTGATATTTGTAATCGCAAAATTTAAAAATAAAATTGAGCACTTCAGAAGATAATTAGAATATTTGAGAGAGATTGAGAGAATGATATTGTGAGTTGTGTGAAAAATGAATTTTGAATTGGGTATATTTATAGAAATTTTTTTGATTTTTTTTTAAAAATAAAAATGCCAAAAAGTGGAAATTGGCCGTAGTGGACTCCAAACGGCTATAATTCCCTTAGGCCTAATGGTCCAATGGGTCACCAATCCAAAGGCCAAATTCCATTTTTTTAATTTTTTATTTAACGAAAATGGGTCAGAAATATCTTTCAACTATTGAAATTGGCTCAAGAATACGCTTCGTTTACCTATTGAGCCAAAAATACCCCTCCATGCACCTTTGTGGCTCAAATATACCTTCACAATTAGAAGAATTTTTTTAAACCATAATTAGAAATCCTATTAAACACGTGGCAATTTTTTATTGGTTGTAAATTAAATTAATTAAAATACTAAATTAAATTTGGATTCAATTAAAGTACCCCACCCAAACCCGACCCAGACATTAAACTGCCCTAAACTATAAAATCAAAAGGGGATTTTGAGAGGAAAACCTAATTTCACCATCAAACTACTAAACGCGATCTTGATACCACATGTTTTGACAAAAGGGACAGTGAAGAAGCCCATACTTGACTCCGATTCATCTTCTACGCTCATCAATCTATAGTATTCAAGTAAGTTCCATAGTATCCATGTAATTTTCAGGTTTAGTTGGGGTTTAGTGTATTTTAAAATCCTACCCGATCTAATGAATATGAACACATTTTATAAGTTTTTGTTGTTTTATATGCTTGTTTATACAACTATTTAGTTTTGAATTTCATTGTACTATCAAGTTAAGGTTTTTATAATTTCGGTGTCGATGGAATTCTATGATTTTCTCTTTATTTTTATAATTTTTATATTCTGATTTTAACATTTTTTATGAAGTCCTCATGTCTCGATTAAGCAAAACATGAAATTGAGATGTTAGGATTTTATGATATTGGTATCGATTTGTTGTATTGTTTTAAAGGTTTTTTAAATTTATTTTAGATTCTTGTGCAATAGTTGCCTCAATTTTGTGCATTTGAAAGGCATGTTATGAATTTTCTATTCGAATGGGCCCCTTTCATGTTTGTTTTTCCCTTTATGCTGCATATAATTGTAGTCTTGTATAATTTATTTCATGGGGTCCCCACTACTTTATCCTCTTATTTCCACATTAAATAATGTTAGATTCCTTACTGTTTGTTTGTACTCATATAGTTGTCTGATAATTTCTATTCTTTATTATTTTTCATGTGAATTTATTGAAGAATGGTTGATACAGTGGATTTAGTATTTAATTATGGGGGAAAGTGAGTCCTATCTCCTCAACTTGTCTATATAAAAAAAATTGAATCAGTCTTTGGAAGGATATGACATTAATCTGTTATCATATATTGACATAACTACGGAGTTCACCGAAAAATTTTGTTTTAAGATTGGTAAGAAACTATTCGTAACAGGGCCTAATGGTAAGTATTTTGTGCTTGAGGATGATTCAAGAATTAGGATTCTACAATCTATTTTGTCTAGTCAGTTCAGGGTGCTTCAACGTTTTGCTATAGATGAGGGTGAAGCTAGTGTTATAGCTCCAAACATCTTTCTTGTTAATCAACCTAGTTTGAATGAAGAGGATGTAGGAATAGGAACTGATGCTGAATCAGAGGAGGAGGATAATAATGAGCCTATTCCTAGTAATTATGATAGTGAAGAGTTTGAATTTTTTAGAAAGGAAAAGCATAGAGAAGTCAATGACCAGCTGGACATGTTCTTAGAGTTGGAAAAAGGTATGTGCTTTAAAAATCTTAAATAAGATAAAAGAGTTGTGAGTTATTACTCTATTGCTAATAAAAAAGGCCATCAAGTTGATAAAAGTAACACTACCAGATTGACATATGTGTGTGATGTTGGATGTCCCTTTGAGTATTTGATATCTGAAGATAAGAAAAGCCAGGGATTCAAAATTAACACTTTGAATAAAAATCACACTTGTTTGTCATCTTTTAAGACTAGAAGAGCTACCCAAGATGCTTTAGCACACTACTTCAAGAAGAAGATTCATTATGATCCAAAGTACAAGGTGACAGACATGAGAAAACATTTGAATGATATGTTTAAACTGAATGTTAGCTATTCTACAATGAAAAGGGTTAAGAGGCTTATATTAGAGAAATTAGAGGATAGCTACATTGATGAACTTAATAAGTTGGAGGCTTATGCTCAAGAACTAGGGAGAGCAATCCTGGTACGGATGTGATCATAAATATAACTAAAGAGACTTTGAATCAAGGGAAAAGAAGGTTCTTAAGAATGTATGTATGTATTCAAGCTCTAAAAAATGGTTGGAAAGCAGGTTTGAGGCCTTTTATCTGGGTGGAATATTTTTAAAAGAAAAATTCAAGGGAATTTTGTTAGTTGCACTCGGCCAAGATTCAATGAAACACTTTTATCTCCTTTCTTGGGCAGTGGTGAAAAAAGAGGTAAGTAGAACCCGAAAATGGTTTGCTGAATTGCTCTAAAGTTCCTTAGATTTAGCCGATGGTGAAGGATTGACATTTTTGTCTGATATGCAGAAGGTAATTTCTTAACACTTTTATTCATGCTTTTTTGTTGATTTTTTATGTAACTAGTACTGTAATTATTTTTATGTTTATTATTATAAGGGTTGTTGAATTCTATTAGTCAAGTCTATCCCAAAGCACATCATAGATGGTGTGTAAGAGACATAGAAGCAATCTGGAGCATCATTTGGAGAAGTGTACAAATGAAGAAACTCTTATGGTGGTCTTCTTGGAGCACATATGAGGAAGAATTTCATGATCAATTAATGGACATGGGAGTTTTTTCTGAACAAGCTGTCAAGGATTTGCTGTGGTATCCTGCATAACGCTGGTGTAGGGCTAATTTTGACACAATCTGCAAGAATTCTGTATGTGAAAATAACTTTACAGAATCATTCAACAAATGGATTCTAAATTCAAGAGGAAAACCTATAATCAAGATGTTGGAAGAAATTAGAACCAAGGTAATCTGCTCTTTATTTTTTCGTTGTTTGGATTTCTGAGTTTTTCACCTTTTTTTTAGAAAAAGTTATTTGTGTCTCAGTGTTTTCACTGTTTTTAGTTTATAAACTAGTTTTCAGTATACCTTCTTGTTTTTAGTTTATAAATGGTTATATTACCTACTGTTTTACTTGTTAAGTTAGTTGTTTTGCTATTTTTCAATTATTTGTTTACCTACTATTAAGCTTTTTGTCTCACTGTTTTTATAAATAGGTCATGATAAGGTTGAAAGAACTTGAAGAGGAAGGGAGAAATTGGAAAAAAAGTTCAGTTCATATTCCATGGAGTTGTATACTAATTATAATATGAATATACATTGTTGTGAAGTAAGATCTAATGGAGACCAAGGGTATGAGGTGGTTGAGGGCGAAGATACGCATGTGGTGCATCTTGGTAGGAAGAAGTGCACATGTAGGACATGGGACTTTTCAGGTATACCATGTACTCATGCCATTAAATATTACAGTCATGATAAACAAGAGACAAAAGATCATGTGAATTGGTGGTATTCAAAAGAAGCTTACATGTTGGTGTCCATGCATAATATACAACCTATTAGAGGTTCTAAATTCTTGAAATTTGATCCTGCTCATGCTATGGAGCCACCAGAAATACAAAACATGATTGGTAGACCAAAGGTTACGAGGAAAAGGAAACATGCCGAATCTAGAAAGAGGGAGGGGGTATGGTCAACTTCAAGAAAAGAATTGAAAATGGCATGTGGGCATTGTGGTGCAACATGCCACAGTAAAAGGAAATGTCCTTTGGTAAGTAGTTTTTTTGTAATTGGTTACTATTAGCATTACTTAATCCATTACCTAACAACTTTGTCAATTTTTTAGCTTAACAGTTTAAAAATGTACTAGTGTTAGCACCACAAGATATCCAAGAATCTGATGTCTTCATGCCTACTCCTGCCTGTGTTTCTTCAAGTCAACAGACCAACAATTCTACTCAACATACTTGTCTATAGAATGGCAGTTCAAACCCAAAGACAAATGCCAAAAAATCTGTTGGAGCTTTAAAATCAAAGAACAATTCTATTGGACCTTAGCTACATGTTGCGCCTTCAAGTGCTGAAGTTGCTGATATAGAGAGAGATGACTCTAAAAAGGATGAGCAACCAACTATACAACCTAAGAGAATGTCTGAATCTAAGACTAGGCTTGAAGCTAAAAAGGTTCCGCATCGACCAACTGGTACTAGGAAGATTGGCTTCAAGGGAGATGAACATGGTGTGAGTATACCTAAAAATTTTCCATATTCACCAAAATATTTGGCTTACAAAGGCAACACAGCCATGACTTCAAATCAATTGAATGTTGAAAAGGAAAAAAGAATAGGCAAACTGAAGACAAAGAGGGGTGGAAAAAAATAGGGGAGACGTTATTTTTGAGTTCAAAGGATAATAAAGAATCAGCTATACTTCATATTTTTTTTTTGCTGATAATGAGACTTTTTAGTAGTTGTATTAAGAAACAAGTGATTTCCATATATGTCAATGGCAATGTTTAAGATGGGATGTTATTTTACTACAGTCTTGTATGTAGATGCAGTTGTATGTGGATTTTGTTTCTGATATATTACTGAAAGTTGTCTTTTTGTTTGTCCTTCTCAAATTA
Organism: Capsicum annuum; assembly: GCF_002878395.1. Lineage (NCBI taxonomy): Eukaryota > Viridiplantae > Streptophyta > Magnoliopsida > Solanales > Solanaceae > Capsicum > Capsicum annuum. The sequence goes on along the minus strand of NC_061113.1, from coordinate 29,824,576 downwards.
TTTTTATAATGTTGGATACACGAAGGACGTCTGGAAAATCATTAATTGTCTCCACACACGATATCCTCAAGCTTTATTTGTTGTTGTCACTAGAATTGGGGCTAATGTTCCTAATATGAGCACGAATTGGGCACCACTGCTGAGCTAAATATTCTTTTTGATTACCCAAAAATTGAAACTAAATTTGAAACCATAATCCAATATATAATAGGAATTTCCTCAATATGATTTGAATTTTAGGCTGCTAATGGTTTTGTTTATATAATAGTTTCTTACCTCAAAATAATTTGTATCCAAGGATCAGAACTGCTTCTCTCGTGCTTTAAGATTTTTAGTATGTCCTTTTCCACATGTGATTGTTACCTCAAATCATGTATAAGTTTTCTCTGGTACTTTGTTCCTCTTCGATAACTTTTTTTGCCTGTCTTCTGGTTCTCGACATAAAAATCTATGAATGGCATGAAAATTAGGATATGTGAGAAGAAAGGATTAATGTTATTCTTAACGTTGAAGATATTAAGTTGTATAATTTATTTTCTGCTGTAGAATTTTCAAATGGGATACAAAGCTGGTGAACATTCTTAAGTTGAACTATATTTTTGGTTGATGTCGGTTGTCCATTTCTATTCTCATCTTATCTCATATAAATTCTAACAATTTTTTTTTCTGGAGCAGAGTCTAGATGATATGGAAGTTAAGAACATTCCTCTTGAGGAAGGGAAGAAAAAATTTGATGTTGTTGACAAGGGTGATGTTGTGGTTTTACCTATTTTTGTGGCCGCTGTTGATGAAATGTTGGTTTTGAGTGATAAAAAAGTACAAATTATTGATACAAACTGCCCGTGGGTGACTAAGGTTTGTTATATAGTAGCTAAAATGAATCGTTGGCCTCGATTTCATTTGAACTATATTGGAGTTCTTCATAATTCTTATTATAGGTTTGGAATACCATTGAAAAGCACAAAAAGGGAGAATATACCTCCATTATCTATGGTAAATATTCTCATGAGGCGACTGTTGCGACTGCATCCTTTGTTGGAAAATACATCATTGGGAAATACTAACTCGTCTTTCTACGGTGCTTCTCTAGCATTTTCTTTATGCCATTTGGAATAATTATTTGAAGATTGCAGAGAACTTCCCTGTCTTGTTATACTGAGATCCTTTATAGTTGTGCACTGTTCCTTCTTTTTTTTCCTCCTTGTTAAAATTTAGTGGTCAAGACAGAGATTGTGATATCAATTATGTAATTGTAAAGTTTAATTTTCTATTATATTTTTGTCAAATGAAGGTTGTAGGCTTGGTTGGTGTTTCTGTGCTATGTTTCACTTCAAGTGCCGCTGTCTCCATATTCATAGATACACCTGTATGTCTTCTGCTCGTTTCATGAGATTGTATTTTGTTCCGACTACTTAAGTTTCTGACAGATAATGCTTTAATGTAACTTCTTTTTAACTGGCATGGACAAAAGATTAATGGTGTTTGTACATATCTTCTCATGGTTTTGTATTATTTTATAGGTACTCTTTATAACCTGTACTTATTGAATGCTACAACTGGATTTGAAATTCTGGATTTGAGTGAAAATTTTAGCTTTCTGCCTGCTAATTATTACCAATTATTGAAGCTACTCCATGCTCCTCTACCCTATCCCCTTATACCTAAGAGCTATCAACTTAGGTTAATTAGATGAAGTTAGATCTATCAACTGAGGTTAATTAGATGAAGAAGGTTGAACTAAACATGGTGGAATGAACCAATTTAACAATCAGTTGCACCTCTGATGATGTTATATAATTGTGTTGATGTCGTAAAGTTTGAGTTGTTATGAGATGTCTCTTTGGATACTCTCAACAAATATTGGTAGCTATAGTAAGACTTAACATAAGAGCTGCATTGGGACATACCATATATTTCTATAAAAAATTATGACATGATTGAGAGGGGACTTGGAAAAGGTGCGTCAAGATATTGCCTTCCTCCCTTCTAGTTTAGCAATATCATAGTACCTGCTCTTCTCTGTAGACCTCACTTGTGGGATTACACTGGTTATGTTGTTGTTACTGCTCGTATGAGAAATTACATCTATTTTCCTTGTATAAGGTTACGGTAGTCGGTATGTGGACTCCAATTACTACTTCAATCAAGAATACAAGCAGCTTGGCTACAACATATTTGGGGGTTGGTAGGGTGGGGGAAAAATTTAACAATGTAGTTCTTTCCTACAAGTAGAGTTTTGTTCATAACAGGGGAAAACTTTCTAATTCTCTGTTACCTGACCAAAATATTTTCCAAGTTCTTCTGTACCTTTAATGTTTGTCAACCTCACACGATAAGTGTTTTTTTTTTTGAAATAATGAGTTGGAATCTCATCTTGCTTATCCTATGGAAATTTTCCCTTGATGCAGGCAACTTATATTTTCGATTATATTCTTGGAGGTAAACTTGATGGTTCTAGCTCAACCAAAGAGGCATTTATACAGGTGCCGTCTCAGTTGTCTATTTGACCTGCAGGCTACAGTTGTTGTATTTTGAATTATTACTGATGTTTCCTGTGAATGTTTTTGTATAGAAATTTATATATGCAGTTTTCGAAGGGTTTGATCCAGATGTTGATCTTGTAAAAGTTGGTATTGCAAACCAAACTACTATGTTGAAGGGAGAAATAGAAGATATTGGTTAGATTATATTCAGAGTATCACTCCCTACTAAAGATCACATCGGGACTGCATTCATGTAGTGATTTTTCTTCTTTTGATATACAGAGAAGTTGGTCGAGAAGACCATGATGCAAATATCTGGGGTGGAAAATATTAATAACCACTTCGTAAGTTTCAACACTATAAGAGACGCAACTCAAGTAAGTTTCCTTACATCCTTGTTTTCCCTAAATTTCACTGTATATTCAACTGGCATTATATGCTTGTTTTTCCTCTTTGTCTTTAGACGATCCAGTTACAAGCTGACTCAAGTCTAGTTATAGTCTAGTTAAGAATTTACAACCAATAAAAGTTGCCACATATTTAATAGGATTTCTAATTATGATTTTAAAAAATTCTTTTAATTACGAGGGTATATTTGAGCCACAAAGGTGGATGGAGGGGTAGTTTTGAACCAATAGATAAACGGAGGGTATTCTTGAGCCAATTTCAATAGTTGAAGGGTATTTCTAACCCTTTTTCATTTTTTTAAGTTATCAGGCCAGGTAACCGGTGGACCTGGTCCGATTTACTGGTCCTGTCAATGTAGATGACCCATCCCGGTACTGGCAGCCCAGCAACCCGAAGGCCCACCGGGCCGGATCAAATTGGGTCGGGCCACCTACACAGGCCGAGCTTAAATTTGTCGGAACGGGCCAACCCTTGACAGGTTTACCTTGAGCTAATAATTGCCACCTGAAAATATGTAATGATCATCAAATCAAATAGAAGTAAAGGCTTTTTTAGATCTTTTATGCATAAAAATAAAAATTTCTTATAAAAAGCAAAAAAATTATTTTTTTCCCAATTAAAGGTGAGAGTCTGAAAGATGTTTATCTTTTTAAGTCATCCTTTCTAATCTACGTGACAATGTCAAAAGCTAATTAAAGTATTTAAATAATAATTAGATCAAATTAAAAAATTGCTATGCATGTCAAAGAACGAGACGCATCCTGAACCCAACTACATAAATGGTACTCTTATAATTAAAATCATTTTTCTTCTTTCGGGATATAAATATTTCCTTTAAAAAGTTTATTTTTTTATTTATGTTGCCATGACCGTTTTAAGATTATAAAATTATAAACAACAAGAATAATATATTAGAGTAATTTTATAAAGTGAGGTTTGAGGAGGGTAGAGTATAGTAGTTTATACCTCTATCACAGAAGCAAGACAGAGAGTTATTTTAGAGACTCCCAACTCAAGACCAAAGCTGTCGTAATAGGAGTACAAGAAACAAGAGACAGTAACAAGATAAAACTACCACAAAATAATACTCCATCTCTCTGTCCAACAACAACAGACATTAACAAAACTCCAAAATCATTTAAACCATATAACTCATATCCTTAAAGATAAATGGAAAGTTTTAAATAAATGGTGTGTTCGATATGTAGAAATTCCCCCCCCCCCCAAAAAAAAAAACATGTATTAGGAAAGAATTTTTCTAGTAAAAGAAGTTGTTTCTTACTTATTTTTTTATGTTTGATACACAAATGAAAAAAATTAATTTTTTTTTGCATATATCGGCAAAACAATAAGTGCTCATTTGACCATGAATTTTTTTTCACTTTATTCTGAAAACAACTCTAAGTTGGTGTTGGTATTTTTGATAAGTTTACTTGAGGCTCTCTCTTTCTAAAACCCTTGCATCAAACCCTAATTATTGTAACTCATCAAAATCATGGCCTTAATGGCTGTTGGCCAGCCTCCAGTGGTGGAGGTTGATCCAACAACCTCATTGGGAGGGGAGGAACCTCCTAAGATTTCATATATCAATACTATCAAGCCACTAAAACTATAATACAAACCAATTCCATTAAAATAGATTGCCTACCTACATGGTCAACCTAGGATCATTTGGGAGGAGGAAGAGGTCAATCAGATAATTATCAATGAAGATTTGCAGTAGGCAGTGATAGGGAAGTTCTCATATGGATGGATAGAGATTCAAGATTTGAGAAAGCTAATCCCTAAACAATGCGAATTGAAAGGGGAAGTGAATATTGGGATCCTTAATAATATACATATTTTAATTAGAGCTTCAAGGCTGGATAATTATGTAAATTTATTATCTAAGCCCAAATTTTATATCACACATAACTATTGGTCATACACAATGCACACACTCAAGTGGGACCCTTTTTTGATCATGTGGAGGAAACTTCTATTGCAATTGCATGGATTTCATCCCTTCGTTGCCTAGATTTTTTTTGGAAAGAAAGCAATATTCTCAGTGGTAGCAGCAGTAGGAAAACCATTACAAGTTAACTTAGCTACACAGAATAAAAGAAGACCTAGCTAGGAAAAGGTCAAAGTAGAAGTAGATAATTTTTCAAAAAGGATCAATGTTGGGATGCAACTAAAAGTGGAGAGATCAAGGAGAAATGTATTAACATTAAATATGACTATGTGGCAAAATTTTCACTACCCAAAAGCCAAGGATCATGATGGTACTCATTGCGTGAGCCTTGACGAGTAAGCCTTACACCCAAACTGATCCACAAAAGAAAAAAGACAGAAATACCTGCAGGGTAAGGCTTTTAGAAAATAGTCGAATTAGATAAGTATATTAAATATGGAAAGAATATAATCAACAATGCAATCATAACTCACAAAACCTAATGTCAATAGTATAAGAATGTATCTAGTACAACTAGAATCCAAGTGAAATACATAAGATATTCAAAATACAAGAGAAACTCTGTTCCTGACACGAAAGTAATGACATAGTCTATAAGAAAGGTAGTATAATGCATCCGAACATCTGGAAATCAAGCAGTACGAAGGCACCAGATATCACCTGAATCAACCAAGTTGGAGAGCACTTGAACTAGGACCTACATCAAAAGTGTCACGACCCAAATGGCTATGAGTTCCACCCACACTAATCTTCTTATGGGAGAAACATCTAACCAAACTATTACCCAAAAACTTAGTCAATATTAAGATGATATTATTATAAAATTCAACATAATAACAATAATCCAGGACTAATCATTATTAATGTGGAAGTTGATGTGTGAGCAAAAGCTAACATATTTAATTCTTTTTAGCTCAAAATAATTGTGAATTCTGAAGCAACTCTTGTTGTTTTGATGTGTTTGCTCATGATATTGCAGTAAAAGGGTGGAGGAATAAAAAAAAACAACAATGGAGCAAAAGAGTTGAAAATCTGAGCAAAAGACAAGAAATCATGGCTGACGACCTCCGTGATACGTCGTCAGCCTTGTGATAGCTTATCAGTATTGGCGTCAACCTTAACTAGAAACTTGAAGCCTGAGAAGAAGTTCTGACGAAGTTGGTGATAAGGCGTCAAGTTGGTGATAAGGCATCACGAAGGGCGTCAGGCTAAAATAGAGAATTGAGTTTGAAGAAGAAATCTAACGACGTTGGTGATACACCGTTAGATTGGTGATGCGGCGCCAGCTACATCGTCAGCCTAAGACAAAACCTGAAGGTAACTGAAGCCTATCTGATGCCATCCGTGATAGGGAATTTCCGAATAATTTTATTAATTTTGTTATTTTATTTCCTTAATTAGGCTTTAGTATAAATAGCATTTTTTAAGGTTTTTGATAAATTCAATAATTCATCTATCAGACATCAACTCTAAGGAGAGAGACACATATTTTTGCTTTCTTTCATAAAATATTCATGTGTTTTTGTATCAACTATTTTTGGGGTTTCTACCTTGTGATTAAATCGGAGGAACTACTTGTTATTTTCTATCCATTCGTAAGTTTATCATTATAATCATGAATTCAACTTGTTATTTTGTTCATTAAATTATGATCGGCTAATTTCATTAGACGGAGTTATAGGATCCATGGATTAGGGTTTGATATGATAATAGGTGTTTAACGGATTCAAAGAGTAGTAAAACATCTTGAGATTCTGTTGTTTTAACTAAACTCTAGTGGTTGCAAACATTAGGTTATGCCTTAGGTTTTATTTTCTTCTAACAGAGAAATAGTCTAGAGGACGTGAATTATCAACAGGGACTCGAAAGCTACCAACCTTCTGTTTAATGATTAATGCCATAATTAGATTAATCTACCTGAGATAACATCCTATTGGAAATAGATAAGTTATTGAAGTTCAAGAGAATTAGATAATAAATTGTCTGCTGAGGTCGAGAGATAAGTCAGATAGTATAATCGTCAGGGATATTCTGCTATTCTACTCATTCCGAGAATCTCTAGCATTACCTGGTATCTGTCAATTCTCAAAACCCTTGGTGAACATAGCTCTGGTTTCCCATTTAGACTAATTTCAAACACTAAAATATTGAAAGTGACAATTAACTCTCTGTGAACCTTAAACCCCCATTTTATCTTTTTTTAATATCGATTGTTTGAATTTAACTTGTAGCTATAATTTCAAACTAGTTTAATCGCCACTCACATTGTTCCTTGTGGATTCAACCCCGACTCCAAAGTTGGGTAAATATATTGACGACGACTACCTTACACCAAATTGAGGTATAAGTTGAGCGTTATTAGAAGTCAAATAAACTACTTACTAAAATTCCCAAGACTCGAAAGTCATCGTACAAGAACTACTAACTAAGATCATATCTAAAGTGATATCCTGAAATAAAGTAAATCAAGAATGTTTCATTACCCAAAAGATGGACAACAACAAAATAAGATCACCCATGGAATCCTAGAGATGGAGTGATCAACCTTAGATCAAGATCTGCTATCAAACTGTAATACCCCACATTTTGGACTAGGATGAACATCTATCATTTTGATGCGTAGACATTTCAAAAGCCTCGAATCCTATGTAAATTTAGTGTGTTGATCAATTTTGTATTGTGGGAATCTATTTGAGCATGAATTTAGATCATAGAGGTCCCCTAACTCAAGTATAAGTTGAAAGCTTTCCTATCGTTCAAGTTTTAGTGAGCGTCAAAACTTGGGTCAAATTCAATCGACCATAACTTGTTGTATATCCCAAACTGAGTGGCTTACAATATATCAAATGAAAACTCTTTGAATTATCTTTCCAACTATACCAATTTTTCCTAAATCTGATATTGGACCAAAGAGTTATGCCCATTTTACTTTAGCATGCCTGGCTGGGAACTGGTGACTACAATTGTGACAAGCCGTCACGCCCATGATGGCCTATCACCAATGTCGTCAGACCTGGGAAGATTTCTGTCCCTGGTGACGATATTTTGTGACAATCCGTCATGCCCGTGATGGCCTATCACCAATGTCGTCAACCTTAACCAGAAACTCAAAATTTTACCCTTTTGTGATGACAATTTGTGACGGCCTATCACTAACTTGACGGCTTGTCACGAATGTCGTTAGCTATTTTTCCCAGCAATTGAGGGACATTTTAGTAAGGGTATTTTGGTTTTTTTCCTTCACTTCCCATAACTGATAACCCTCAAGGAGCGTATTATCTTCCATTCTCTGTAGTTAAACATCTCAAAAAGCTCTCTCATACACTCTCAACCACAAGATTAGGGTTTCTTCTCAAGATCAAAACTCTCAAGAACAAGCCCTAGGGTTTTCATAGAAGATTCTATTTCAAGGAAATTTCTCCATCAACCTTCACAAATTCTTAATCTAAGGTATGCATAGTGATCATCCATGGGTCCTTTTCATCCATGGAGCTCAAGAATCATGTTTTAAATTATAAATTATGATTTTTCTTGTTTTTTATGACTATATTCATGTTGATGATTGTTGTTTGGATTCAAGGATATATCTTGATGTGTTTTACATGAAGCATGTGAATAGGTTAGTTCAAACCCATGAATTTTGGATGGATTAAGATTTCCAAATTAATAAGTACACCTATGCCTTAAAGAGTGCATGCAAGGTGTTTGATAAAATTCTTAGGATGCTAGAAATTCATGTTTACATGGTTCCATGATATCTAAATGACAAGTCCATGTTAGCTATATACTTCAATATAATTTCCATACTATTGATGTGTTTCTATGTTTGTGGTATGAAGCATGTATGATGATGGAGATATATAATATGTACATGAAATATATAGATGCACTCCCTACAATGCTTATGATGTTGAAGAACTACATGAAGTATAATATCCCCTACTTATGACAATATGAATTGTGGACTCCAATCTTATGATCAAGTCAGCCATATTGTGTAAGTTTCCTTCCATCAAGTCCTGGGGTTATTCGTACCCAAAAATATAGCTGTGTGTCTAGAGCCATGTCATGTTATCACGATACTCTCAGTTAAGCCATGATCTATAGAATTCATTTAGTCATATTACTCAGGAAAACTCAAAAATCTGAGTAGTCTCAGTAGTTCAGTAAACTTAGTGATCTGAGTACTCAGTAATATCTGTAACCTCAGTATTCAAAGTCAATCTTAATAACTTCAGTACTCTCAATAAATCCTCAGAACTCAGTTTATTTCATTTGTCATCGAAATTCAGTAAACTCAGTTTAGCTCCACAAAACAATACCACTAGTATCAATTCAGCTAATCAGTTCAGTTTTGTTATTCAGTTCAGCCCAGTTATTTAGTTTTGTGTCTATCAAACGGGAGTGGGATTCAGCACCGAGTGAGCCTAGGAATGGGGACTCACTCGCTAGATTAGGACTGAGATCCTTAGAATCAATCCCTAAGTTGTAGAACTATGTATCCAGCATAGGTACGAGATATCACCCATTAGATAGGACTGAAATACTCAGGGGTCACCCATTAGCATATTTATATGTATAGGACTGATCCCAGGAGTCACCCACTAGATTAGGACTGAATCCACAGTAGTTGTCTTTACTGGTGGCGCGATTTTGACACCCTTCCCATCAGGCCAGAGATTGGATCCCAGTTAGCTTAACTTGGGGCATGTCAGTTAGATGAACACATCCCATAGTTTCAGTTACAGATTCAGGACTATTAGATATAGTCAATTCAGTTCAGTAGGACAGATTCAGTACTATTAGAGATAGTCAATCCTTATCATTATAAATAGACTTCAAGATCATCCATTAGGCAGAATTGATCTCAACTATAGTTAAACAGTATCAGAATCATTAGATTTAAAGATCACCCACTAGATAGGACTGATCTCAAAGTCAGTTACTTTATATAGAATGGAACTTAGATAGTTCTATCAGAACTTAGACTATCAGAGATAGGCGCTCAAAATTAGTTACATTGGTTAGGTCGATTATCATAGTTATATCAGTTCTCTAAACTCATGTATTAGTCACATCAGTTATCAGAATTCATGATATTAGTATTCAGCTTCAGGACTGTCAGACACAGTCAACCAGACCAATTTTTCATAATTCAAACTGTCAAAAATAGTCATTCATCTATTTAGTATCTTAGTATCAGTACACTCATGTTATCAGTATTCAGAATCAGTAGTCAGTATCTCCACGAGTTCAGTTACAGTTATGTATGCATGTATGTTTTCTCACATTCATATTAGTCAGCATTGTTCATGCATATAACCCTTTGCATTTAGCCTGCCTCACTCATATAGTCAGTACATCCAGATGTACTGACACATTTATGCTACGGTGCTTTCTCTTATGTTACACCATAGGTTCAGAGGCACGTGTTCCAGATCAGTAGTAGAATTCTAGTCGTAGAGTTGCAAAGAGTCCTCATCCATTCGAGGAAGATATTATTTTATTTCATTTATTATTTCAGTTCAGTTTTGCTTAACGGACTTAGTTGGAGATATGTTTCATCAACTCCTTATTCAGATAGTTTAGAGGCTTTCTAGACTATATAATGTCAGATAGTTATTTCAGATTTGTTTTGGTATTATTATACCATTTTTAGACATTATTCTAATCAGATGTTTTTATTTAGATTTGAACCTTATGACCATTCATTATATGTTTCTTCATTTTTATGTTATATTATGCAGTGTACAGGTATAGATATTAGTCATGGGTTAGCTTGTGGTCCTTCGGGGTTAGGAGCACCATGTAGCATTCTGGTTTATAAAAATAGGGTGTTACAAACTTGGTATCAGAGCCTAAAGTTCAATAGAGTCCTAGAAAGTCTGAAAGCCGCATCTAGATCAATTGCGTATGTTGTGCACCACACTTATGTACAGAAGGCTATGAGGTGTTTAAGGAACAGTTTCTCTTGTTTTATGTCTTAGATCGGGCTATAGCAAGGTTCTCTACAAAAAGCATGTAGATTTTCATCATGCTTTACTCATGTTAATTCCACCATACTTTCAAGGTAATAGAAACAGTGAAGCTTGAGTCCTAAAGATGGGGTTTTTTCAGACAGTATCCCTCAGTTCCTTTATGTTCCAAAGCTATACGGATCTCATTCATGATTATGATAATTTCTTGTAGAACTCGAATTTAGATATGCCATCAGATCCCTTCTCAAAATCCTATGATAGCATATGATCCAGAGTTAGAAACATGAACCCAGGAGTTTAGCAGTACATAAGTTGGGATACGATATCCAGATTGAATAGATTATGTATTCATGGGGATAGTTGTGATATAATAAATTAGTAGGCTTGAATAGTGTGATTTAGAAATTTAAGTTTATTGACTTGAAATTAGGAATGAAGGTGTGGATGTGATATTAGTAGTATGTGAGGAAACAGAGGTAGAAGATGTGTTTAGTAAGGCGAGCATATGTTTATCAGAGTGTAAGTATGTGATGATGATTGCAGTTCAGTTAAGAGATTAGTTTCGTGTTCATACTAATGATGATGGCTTAAAGCCAAGGGGGAGATAGTAGATAAAGTACCTAAGTTAGGCTCTCAGATTCCAGTAGTAGTGCCAATATGTACAAAAAAGCAGTTAGGGAGGACGATTCCTGACCCATCCTTATCTCGGCTTAAAGCTTCATACTTCAGTCAGTATAGTGCCTATGCATGCTTCATGTCTCAGATTCCATGGATATAGCTTATGTTGACACATATTCCATAGAATTGTGTGTGCTTTATGTTCCTAGTATAGGAAGTTCAGTTCTAGATCACTTAGTGTTACAAATCATGTTCCATGAACTCAGAAATTCAAGACTCATGTCATGCAGCTCATGAGTCATGTACACATATATGCTCCCCAGTATACTCAGTTTCCATGACCCATGCTATGCCCCCACTGATATGATAAATTCAGACTATATCATGTATATACTCAGTTCATACCTTTTTGGTAAATCCATGTTGTTGATATTCTATTCCTCAAGTTTCAGTTATGTGTCAAGTTCAGTCAGTAACCATTCATGTTTTAGGTTCTCCTGATTTAACCCTTCACGAGCTCTCTTTATGAGAATAGTGTAGTGTTGAGAAATTTCTGTAATGGGAGAGAGTTAATGTTTCTTGTTAAGAGCAGATTATTGCATGCATGTTTTATATGAGGATGTAGATACTAAGATAGGCTTGAATATCCTGTTAGTATTCAAGTAAAGGGCTAGCAAGAGGTAGTACTTAGAAATTGGAAAAAAATTCAGAGTGTGAATGTATATTCAGATCCTTGCCTTAGGTCAACCTTCATTATGCGACTATCATAACTGAGTTGCCATCTCAATTACAGTTTTAGTACTCAACACTCAGTAATTAGTGCTTAGTCTCAGAATTAAGCACTCGGGTATCAGTCAAAACCTCAGTTTCAGTATTTAGTTATCAGGACCCAGCATTTAGTTCCAGTATGGATCCCAGTAATAGTCTTAAGTTATAGTGTTAGCTTCAGATTTGTATTCAGCTCAGAAATTCAGTTAAGTTTTAGACTTGCTTGAATATAGCGTACAGTTATCAGCTACTCAGTTATAGGTATTTCAATACCCCAGTCTATGGAATGTTTCCGAATCATGTAGTACACTTGGTCCTATATTTTCAGACAATATATATATTTTTTGAAATCCATGATCAGTTACCTCATGTTACCCAGTCAGTTCCTTCTCATATGTATAATACTTTATGGACTCAGCCCAGCTACTCAGATTAAGTACAATTTAGTCTTGCATACCGAACTTTCAGTTACCAGTTACTCAGTTAATCAGATAAGTCAACATATCTATGCATTCATGCATCGCGCTTGAGTTTTAGATCTTAGATAATCAATCACGATTCATACCTAGGTGCCTTGTGCATCACCTCAACTTCCTTAATATCTCAACAAGGTCAGTCCAGCATCCTTCAAGGGACATAGTGTCCCAAGGGGGAAATATACTATAACCCTTAAACTTCTATGATTTTAACATGTCATTTTCTTTAATGAATCTATCTTGGAGGAAGTGTTACTTATGAGCCGTCCCTCTAGCTTCAAAACTCATTCGTAGGCTATGTACTCTATGTCTCAATTCAGTTCATGTATCACGTTCCAAATTTAGTTATGTTCTCATATTTTCGCTCATGCATGTTTAGTAAACAATCTTAGGATTCATCAGTATTTCCATTTAAAGTAACAGTTCTCTTTAAGCTTATTCAGCTTCCTTTTAAGTATTCAGTACAAACTTGGTATTCAATTCCATGCTCAGTTCCTAAATCAAACTTGGTATCTTTACCATTGCATATTCATTTGCATGCTCATGAGCTAGTTCAGTCATATATTTGCGAATCAGATATGCATGATCAGCTTATCAGTACTCTCCCTCATGTACTTATGAATCAGTTATGCATGCATCAGATATGCATGTTCAATATGATATGTTTAGCTTATTAGTCATGTCAGCCATAAAATCATGATCAGTCATTCATGCTCTATATTTTTATCAATTGTCTCTTCTCTCATATCAGCCAGTCTCAATCGAGTTCAAATATTCCCAAGGGGGAGATACTGTAATACCCCATATTTCGGACAAGGATGAAAATCCGTTATTTCTATGCATAGACGTTTCAAAATCCTTGAATCCTATGTAAATTTAGTGTGTTAATCAATTTTGTACAATGGGAATCTATTTGAGTATGAATTTAGATCATAGAGGTCCCCTAACTCAAGTACAAGTTGAAAGCTTTCCTAATTTAAGTTTTAGTAAGCGTCAAAACTTGGGTCAACTTCAATCGACCATAACTTATTGTATATGATGAACTAGGTGGATTACTATATATCAAATGAAATCTCTTTGAATTATCTTTCCAAGGATACCAATTTTTCCTAAATCTGATATCAGAGCAAAGAGTTATGCCCATTTACTCCAGCATGCTTGGCTGGGAAACTGGTGACGACAATTGTGATAAGCCGTCACGCCCGTGACGGCCTATCACCAATGTCGTCAGACCTGGGTAGATTTCTGACCCTGGTGACGACATTTTATGACAAGACATTATGCCCATGATGGCCTATCACCAATGTCATTAACCTTAACCAGAAACTCAATATTTCACCCTTTTGTGACGATAATTCATGACGGACTATCACCAACTTGATGGCTTGTCACGAATTTCATTAGCTATTTTTCCCAGCAATTGAGGGACATTTTTGTAAGGGTATTTTGGTCCTTTTTGTTCACTTTCCATGACTTATAACCCTCAAAGAGAGTATTATCTTCCATTATCTTTAGTTAAACATCTCAAAAAGCTCTCTCATACACTCTCAACCACAAGATTAGGGTTTCTTCTCAAGATCAAAACTCTCAAGAACAAGCCCTAGGGTTTACATAGAAGTGTCTATTTTAAGGAAATTTCTCCATCAATCTTCATGAATTCTTAATCTAAGGTATACATAGTGTTCATCCATGGGTCCCATTCATCCATAGAGCAAAAGATTCATATTTTAAATTATAAATTGTGATTTTCCTTGTTGTTTTATCACTATATTCATGTTGATGATTGTTTTTTGGATTCAAGGTTGTATCTTGATGTGTTTTACATGAATCATGTGAATAGGTTAGTTGAAACCCATGAATTTTAGATGGATTAAGATTGCCAAATTGATAAGTACACCTATGCCTTAAAGAGTGCATGCAAGGTGTTTGATAAAATTCTTAGGATGCTAGAAATTCTTGTTTACATGGTTCCATGATATCTTAATGACAAGTCCATGTTAGATATATACTTCAATATAATTTTCATGCTATTGATATGTTGCTATGTTTGTGGTATGAAGCATGTATGATGATGGATATATACAATATATACATGAAATACATCGATGCACTCCCTACCATGCTTAAGATGTGGAAGAACTACATAAAGTATAATATCCCCTACTTATGACAATGTGAATAGTGGACTCCAATCTTATGATCAAGTCAGTCATGTTATGTCAGTTTCCTTCCATTGAGTCCTGGGGTATTCGTACATGAAAATATAGATATGTGCCTAGAGCCATGTCATTTTATCATGATACTCTTAGTTAAGCCATGATCTATAGAATTCAGTTAGTCATGTGACTCCGGAAAACTCAGAAATCTCATAGTCTTGGTATTTCAGTAATCTCAGTACTCAGTAATATCTGTAACCTCAGTATTTAAAGTGAATCTCAGTAACTTCGGTACTCTCAATTAGTCCTCAGAACTTAGTACATTTTATTAGTCATCGGAATTCAGTAAACTCAGTTTAGCTCCACTAAACAATACCACTAGTATCAGTTCAACTAATCAGTTTAGTATAGTTATTCAGTTCAGCCTAGTTATTCAGTTCAGTGTCCTTTAGATGGGAGTAGTATTTAGCACCGAGTGAGGCTAGGGATGGGGACTCACCCACTAGATTAGGACTGAGATCCTTAGAAGCAATCCCTAAGTTCCAAAACTACATAGCCAGCGTAGGTATGAGATGTCACCCGTTAGATAAGACAGACATACTCAGGGCTCACCCGTTAGCACATTTATATGTATAGGACTAATCCCAGTAGTCACCTTCTAGGTTAGGACTGACTCCATAGCAATTGTCTTTACTGGTGGCACGGTACTTACACCCTTCCAGTCAGGGCAGAGATTGGACCCCAGTCAGCTTAGCTTGGGCCATGACGGTTAGATGAACATACACCACAATTTTAGTTACAGATTTAGGACTGTCAGATACAGTCAATTTAGTTCAATAGTACAGATTCAGTACTGTTAGAGATAGTCAATCCTTATTATTATAAATAGAATTCAAGATCACCCATTAGACAGGACTGATCTCAACTATAGTTACATAATATCAGAATCATCAGATTTAAAGATCACCCATTAGAAAGGACTAATCTCAAAGTTAGTTAGTCTATATAGAATGGAACTCAGATAGTTCCATCAGAAATTAGACTGTCAGATATAGTCGCTTAGTATCAGTTATATTGGTTAGGCCGATCATCATAGTTATATCATTTATATCAGTTCTCTAAACTCATGTATCAATTACATCAGTTATCAGAATTTATGATATCAGCATTCAGCTTCAGGACAGTCAGACACACTTAACTAGACCAGTTCTTCATAATTCAAACAGTCAAAAATAGTTCATCTATTTAGTATCTTGGTATTAGTACACTCATGTCGTCAGTATTCAGACTCAGTAGTCAGTATCTCCACAAGTTCAGTTACTGTTATGTACGCATATATGTATTCTCACGTTCATATTAGCCAGAATTGTTCATGCATATAACCCTTGGCATTTAGCCTACAACACTCGTATACTCAGAACTTTTAGACGTACTGATGAATTTGTGCTATGGTGCTTTCACTTATGTTACACCATAAGTTCAGAGGCATATTTTCCAGATCAGCAGTTGAATTCCAGTCGCAGAGTTGCAGTGAGTCCTCATCCATTTGAGGACGATACTATTTTATTTCATTTATTATTTCAGTTCAGTTTTACTAGATGAAGTTAGCTGGAGACATGTTCCATCAACTTCTTATTTAGACAGTTTAGAGGATTTCTAGATTATAGCATGTTAGAAAGTTATTTTAGATTTGTTTTGGTATTGTTATACCATTTTTAGACATTATTCTTATCAGATGTTTTTATTTAAATTTGAACCATATGTCCATTCAGTACATGTTTCTGCATTTTCATGTTATATTATGTAGTGTACAGGTATAGTTATCAGTCATGGGTTAGCTTGTGGTCCTTCGGGGTCATGAGTACCGTGTAGCATTTTGGTTCAGAAAATCGAGGTGTTACAAACTTGGTATCAGAGCCTAAGGTTCAATAGAGCCCTAGGAAGTCCAAAATCCGCATCTAGTAGAGTTTTGTACATGCATGTGTTGTCCACCATACTTACGTGTAGGAGGCTATAAGGTGTTTTATGAACAATTTCCCTTCTTTTATGTCTTAGATCGGGCTATAGCAAGGTTCTCTAAGAAACTCATGTAGATTCTCATCATGCTTCACTCATGTTAATTCCACCTCACTTTCAAGGTAACAGAAACAGTAAAGCTCGAGTCTAAAAGATAGGGCTTTCTCAGATAGTATCCCTCAGTTCCTTTATGTTCCAAAGTTGTACGGATCTCATTCATGATTATGACAATTTCTTCTTAAACTCAAATTTAGATATGCCATCAAATCCCTTCACAAAATCCTATGATAGCATATGACCCAGAGTTAGAAGCATGAACGCAGGAGTTTAGCAGTAGACAAGTTGGGATACGATACCCAGATTGAATAGATTATGTATTCATGGGGATAGTTGTGGTATAATAAATTAGTAGGCTTGAACAGTGTGATTTAGAAATTTAAGTTTATTAACTTGAAATTAGGCATGAAGGTGTGGATGTGATATTAGTAGTATGTGAGGAAACAGAGGTAGAAGATGTGTTTAGTAAGGCGAGCATATGTTTATCAGAGTGTAAGTATGTGATGATAATTGTAGTTCAGTTAAGAGATTAGTTTTGTGTTCATACTAATGATGATGGCTTAAAGCCAAGGGGGAGATAGTAGATAAAGTACCCAAGTCAGGCTCTCAGATTCCAGTAGTAGTGCCAATATGTACAGAAAAGCAGTTAGGGAGGACGATTCCTGACCCATCCTTATCTCAGCGTAAAGCTTCATACTTCAGTTAGCATAGTGCCTGTGTGTGCTTCATGTCTCAAATTCCATGGATATAGCTTATGTTCACACGTATTCCATAGAATTGTGTGTGCTTTCAGTTCCCAGTATAGGAAGTTTAGTTCTAGATCACTTAGTGTTATAAATCATGTTCCATGAACTCAGAAATTCAAGACTCAAGTCATGCAGCTCATGAGTCATGTACACGTATCATGCTCCCCAGTATACTCAGTTTCCATGACCCATGCTACGCCCCCACTGATCTGATAATATCAGACTATATCATGTATATACTCAGTTCATAACTTTTTGGTAAATCCATGATGTTGATATTCTATTCCTCAGGTTTCAGTCATGTGTCATGTTTAGTCAGTATCCATTCATGTTTCAAGTTCTCCTGATTTAACCCTTCATGAGCTCTCTTTATGAGAATAGTGTAGTGTTGAGAAATTTCTTAGATGGGAGATAGTTAATGTTTTCTGTTAAGAGCAGATTATTGCATGCATGTTTTATACAATGGTGTAGATACTACTTTAGGCTTGAATATCCTGTTAGTATGCAAGCAAAGGGATAGCAAGAGGTAATACTTAGAAATTGGAAAAAAATTCAGTGTGAATGTATATTCAGATCCTTGACTTATGTCAGCCTTCATTATGCGACTATCATAACTCAGTTGCAATCTTAATAATAGTTTCAGTACTCAACACTCAGTAATTAGTGCTCAGTCTCAGAATTAAGCACTTCAGTATCAGTAAAAACCTCAGTTTCAGTATTCAGTTATCAGGACCCCACTTTTAGTTCCAGTATGGATTCTAGTAACAGTCTTAAGTTATAGTGTCAACTTTAGATCTGTATTCAGCTCAGAAATTCAGTTAAGTTTTAGACTTGCTTGACTATAGTGTACAGTTATCAGCTACTCAGTTATAGGTATTTCAATACCCCAGTTGATGGAATGTTTCCAAATCATGTAATATGCTTGGTCCTACATTTTTAGACAATATAGCTTTTATGAAATCCATGATCAGTTACCTCATGTTACCTAGTCAGTCCCTTCTCATATGCATTATACTTTATGGCCTTAGCTCAGCTACTCAGATTAAGTACAATTCAGTCTTGCGTACCCAACATTTAGTTACCAGTTACTCTGTTAATCAGATAAGTCAATATGTCTATACATTTATGCATCATGCTTCAGTTTTAGATCTCAGATAATCAATCACCATTTCATACCTAGGTGCCTTTTGCATCGCCTCAACTTCCTCAATATCTCAACAAGGTCAGTCCAGAATCCTTCAAGGGACATAGTGTCCTAAGGGGGAGATACACTATAGCCCCCAAACTTCCATGATTTTAACATGTCATTTTCTTTGATGAATCTATCTTGGAGGAAGTGTTACTTATGATCCATCCCTCTAGCTTCAAAAGTCAGTCATAGGCCATGTACTCAATGTCTCAGTTCAGTTCAGTATCACGTTCCAAATTCAGTTATGTTCTCATATTTCCACTCATGCATGTTTAATAAACGATCTCAGGATTCATTAGCATTTCTGTTTAAGGTAACAGTTCTCTTTAAGCTTATTCAGCTTCATGTTAAGTATTCAATACAAACTTGGTATTCAGTTCCATGCTCAGTTCCTAGTTCAAACTTGGTATCTTTACCATTGCATATTTATTTACATGTTTATGAGCTAGTTCAGTCATATATTCGCGCATCAGATAAGCGTGATCAGCTTATCAGTACTCTCCTTCATGTACTTATGAATCAGTTATGCATGCATCAGATATGAATGTTCAATATGATATATTCAGCTTATTAGTCATGTCAGTCATTCATGCTCTATATTCGTGTCAGTTGTCTCTTCTATCATATCAGCCAGTCTTAATCGAGGACGAATATTACCAAGGGGGAGATATTGTAATACCCCATATTTCAGACTAGGATGAAGATCCGCCATTTCTATGCGTAGACATTTCAAAAGCCTCAAATCCTATGTAAATTTAGTGTGTGAATCAATTTTTTAGTGTGGGAATCTATTTGAGTATGAATTTAGATCATAGAGGTCCCCTAACTCAAGTACAAGTTGAAAGCTTTCCTATTGTTCAAGTTTTAGTGAATGTTAAAACTTGGGTCAACTTCAATTGACCATAACTCATTGTATATGATGAACTGGGTGGATTACTATATATCAAATGAAATATCTTTGAATTATCTTTCCAACGATACCAATTTTTCCTAAATCTGATATTGAAGCAATAAGTTATGCCCATTTTACTCAAGCATTCCTGGCTGGGAGACTGGTGATGACAATTGTGACAAGCCGTCACACCCGTGATAGCCTATCACCAATGTCGTCAGACCTGGACAGATTTTTGACCCTGGTGATGAAATTTTGTGACAAGAAATCATGACCGTGATGGCCTATCACCAATGACATCAACCTTAACGAGAAACTCAAAATTCACCCTTTTGTGATGACAATTACTGACGGCCTATCACCAACTTGACGGATTGTCACGAATGTCGTCAACTATTTTTCCTAGAAATTGAGGGACATTTTAGTAAGGGTATTTTTGTCTTTTTCCTTCACTTCCCATGACTTATAACCCTCAAGGAGCGTATTATCTTCCATTCTCTTTAGTTAAACATCTTAAAAAGCTCTCTCATACACTCTCAACCACAAGATTAGGGTTTCCTCTCAAGAACAAGCCGAAGGGTTTACATAGAAGAGTCTATTTCAAGGAAATTTTGCCATCAATCTTCATGAATTCTTAATCTAAGGTATGTGTAATGTTCATCCATGGGTCCCTTTCATCCATGGAGCTCAAGATTCATGTTTTAAATTATAAATTGTGATTTTCCTTTTTGTTTTATGACTATATTCATGTTGATGATTCTTGTTTGGATTCAAGGTTGTATCTTGATGTGTTTTACATGAATCATACAAATAGGTTAGTTGAAACCCATGAGTTTTGGATGGATTAAGATTGCCGAATTGATAAGTACATCTATGCCTTAAAGAGTGCATGCAAGGTGTTTGATAAAATGCTTAGGGTGCTAGAGATTCATGTTTACATGGTTCCATGATATCTAAATGACAAGTCTATGTTAGCTATATACTTTAATATAATTTCCATGCTATTGATGTGTTGCTATGTTTGTGGTATAAAGCATGTATGATGATGGATATATACAATATATACATGAGATGTTGAAGAACTACATGAAGTATAATATCCCCTACTTATGACAATGTGAATTGTGGACTCCAATCTTATGATCAAGTCAGTCATGTTGTCTCAGTTTCCTTCCATCGAGTCTTGGAGGTATTCGTAACCGAAAATATAGCTGTTTGCCTAGAGCCATGTCATGTTATCACGATACTCTCAGTTAAGCCATGATCTATAGAATTCATTAAGTCATATTACTCAAGAAAACTCAAAAATCTGAGTAGTCTCAGTAGTTCAGTAAACTTAGTGATCTGAGTACTCAGTAATATCTGTAACCTCAGTATTCAAAGTCAATCTTAATAACTTCAGTACTCTCAATAAATCCTCAGAACTCAGTTTATTTCATTTGTCATCGAAATTCAGTAAACTCAGTTTAGCTCCACAAAACAATACCACTAGTATCAATTCAACTAATCAGTTCATTTTAGTTATTCAGTTTAGCCTAGTTATTCAGTTTAGTGTCTTTCAGATGGGAGTAGGATTCTGCACCGTGTGAGCCTAGGGATGGGGACTCACCCGCTAGATTAGGACTGAGTTCCTTAGAAGTAATACTTATGTTCCAGAACTACGTAGCCAGCGTAGGTATGAGATGTCACCCATTAGACAGGACTGACATACACAGGGGTCACCCGTTAGCATATTTATATGTATAGGACTAATCCCAGGAGTCACCCGCTAGATTAGGACTGACTCCATAGTAGTTGTCTTTACTGGTGGCGCAATACTGACACCCTTTTATTCAGGGCCGAGATTGGACCCCAGTCTTCTTAGATTGGGGCATGTCGATTAGATGAACACATCCCACAGTTTTAGTTACAGATTCAGGACTGTCAGATACTATCAATTCAGTTCAGTAGTACAGATTCATTACTGTTTGAGATAGTTAATCCTTATTATTATAAATAGACTTCAAGATAATATATTAGATTGGACTGATCTCAACTATAGTTAAACAATATCAGAATTATCATATTTAAAGATCACCCACTAGAAAGGACTAATCTCATAGTCAGTTACTCCATATAGAGTGGAACTCAGATAGTTCCATCAGAACTTAGACTGTCAGATATAGTCGCTCAGTATCAGTTATATCGGTTTGGCCGATCATCACAGTTATATCATTTATATCATGTCTCTAAACTCATATATCAGTCACATTATTATCAGAATTTATGATGTCAGTATTCAACTTCAGGACGTTTAAACACAGTCAACCAGACTAGTTCTTCATAATTCAAACTGTCAGAAATAGTTGTTCATCTATTTAGTATCTCAGTATCAATACACTCATGTTGTCAGTATTCAGACTCAGTATCTCCACGAGTTTAGTTACAGTTATGTATGCATATATGTATTCTCATGTTCATATTAGTCATCATTATTCATGCATATAACCCTTTGCATTTAGCCTACCTCACTCGTATACTCAGTACATTCAGACATACTGGCGCATTTATGATATGGTGCTTTCTCTTATGTTACACCATAAGTTTAGAGGTACGTGTTCCAGATCAGCAGTAGAATTCCAGTCACAAAGTTGCAGTGAGTCCTCATCCATTACAGGATGATATTATTTTATTTTATTTATTATTTCACTTTAATTTTACTAGACGAAGTTAGCTGGAGACATGTTCCATCAACTCTTTATTTAGACAGTTTAGAGGCTTTCTAGAGTATAGCATGTCAGACAGTTATTTCAAATTTGTTTTGGTATTATTATACTATTTTCAGACATTCTTCTTATCAGATATTTTTATTTAGATTTGAACCTTATGTCCATTTAGTACATGTTTCTGCATTTTCATGTTATATTTTGCAGTGTACAGGTATAGATATAAGTCATGGGTTAGCTTGTGGTCCTTCGGGGTCATGAGTATCGTGTAGCATTCCGGTTCAAAAAATTGGGGTGTTACAAACTTGATATCAGAGCCTAAGGTTCAATAGAGTCCTAGGAAGTCCGAAAGCCGCATCTAGTAGAGTTTTGTACATGCGTGTGTTGTGCACCACACTTATGTGTAGGAGGCTATGAGGTGTTTTAGGAACAGTTTCCCTTCTTTGATGTCTTAGATCGTGCTATAGCAAGGTTCTCTAAGAAACTCATGTAGATTCTCTTCATGCTTCACTCATGTTAATTCCACCTTACTTTAAAGGTAACAGAAACAGTGAAGCTCGAGTCTAAAAGATAGGGCTTTCTCAGACATTATCCCTCAGTTCCTTTATGTTCCAAAGTTGTACGGATCTCATTCATGATTATGACAATTTTTTCTCAAACTCGAATTTAGATATGCCATTAGATCCCTTCACAAAATCCTATGATAGCATATGACCCAGAGTTAGAAGCATGTACCCATGAGTTTAGCAGTAGACAAGTTGGGATACGATATCCAGATTGAATAGATTATGTATTCATGGGGATAGTTGTGGTATAATAAATCAGTAGGCTTGAACAGTGTGATTTAGAAATTTAAGTTTATTGACTTGAAATTAGGCATGAAGGTGTGGATGTGATATTAGTAGTATGTGAGGAAATAGAGGTAGATGATGTGTTTAGTAAGGCAAGCATGTGTTGATCAGAGTGTAAGTATGTGATAATGATTGTAGTTTAATTTAGAGATTAGTTTAGTGTTTACAGACTAATGATGATGGCTTAAAGCCAAGGGGGAAATGGTAGATAAAGTACCTAAGTCAGGCTCACAGATTCCAGTAGTAGTGCCAGTATGTACAGAAAAGCAGTTAGGGAGAACGATTCCCGACGCATCCTTATCTCAGTGTAAAGTAGCGTACTTCAGTTAGCATAATGACTATGCATGCTTCATGTCTCAGATTCCATGGATATAGCTTATGTTCACACGTATTCCATAGAATTGTATGTGCTTTCAGTTCCTAATATGGGAAGTTCAGTTCTAGATCACTCAGTGTTACAAATCATATTTTGTGAACTCAGAAATTCCAGACTCAAGTCATGCAGCTCATGACTCATGTTCATGTATCATGCTTCCCACTATACTCAGTTTTCATGGCCCATGCTACGCTCCTACTGATCAGTTAAATTCAAAATATGTCATGTATATACTCATTTCAGACCTTTTTGGTAAATCCATGTTGTTGATATTCTATTCCTTAAGTTTCAGTCATGTGTCAAGTTAATTCAGTATCAGTTTATGTTTCAGGTTCTCCTAATTTAACCCTTCATGAGCTCTCTTTATGAGAATAGTGTAGTGTTGAGTAATTTCTAAGATGGGACATAGTTAATGTTTCATGTTAAGAGCAGATTATAGCATGCATGTTTTATACGAGGGTGTTGATATTAAGATAGGCTTGAATATCCTGTTAGTATGCAAGCAAAGGGCTAGCAAGAGGTAGTACTAAGAAATTGGAAAAAAATTCAGAGTGTGAATGTATATTCAGATCCTTGACTTATGTCAGCCTTCATTATGCGACTATCATAACTCAGTTGCCATCTCACTTATAGTTTCAATACTCAACACTCAGTAATTAGTGCTCAGTCTTAGAATTAAGCACTTCAGTATCACTCGAAACCTCAGTTTTAGTATTCAGTTATCAGGACCCAGCATTTAGTTCTAGTATGGATTCCAGTAACATCTGAAGTTATAGTGTCAGCTTCCAATCCGTATTCAACTCAGAAATTCAGTTTAGTTTTAGATTTTCTTGACTATAGCGTACAGTTATCAGCTACTCAGTTATAGGTATTTCAATACCTCAGTTTGTGGAATGTTTCCAAATCATGTAATATGCTTGGTCCTGCATTTTTAGACAATATAGCTTTTATGAAATCCATGATCAGTTACCTCATGTTACCCAGTCAGTCCCTTCTCATATGCATAATACTTTATGGCCTCAGCCCAGCTAATAAGATTAAGTACAATTCAGTCTTGCATACCTAACATTCAGTTACCAGTTACTCAGTTAATCAGATAAGTCAGTATGTCTATGCATTCGTACATCACGCTTCAGTTTTAGATCTCAAATAATCAATCACGATTTCATACCTAGGTGCCTTGTGCATCGCCTTAACTTTCTCAATATCTCAGCAAGGTCAGCCTAGCATCCTTCAAGGGACATAGTGTCCCAAGGGGGAGATACACTATAGCCCTCAAACTTCTATTATTTAAATATGTCATTTTCTTTAATGAATCTATCTTGGAGGAAGTGTTACTTATGAGCCGTCCCTCTAACTTCAAAACTCAGTCTTAGGCCCTGTACTCAATGTCTTAGTTCATTTTACTTATCACGTTCCAAATTCAGTTATGTTCTCATATTTCTGCTCATGCATGTTTAGTAAACAATCTCAGGATTTATTAGCTTTTCCGTTTTAGGTAACAATTCTCTTTAAGCTTATTCAGCTTTATGTTAAGTATTCAGTAAAAACTTGGTATTCAATTCTATGCTCAGTTCCCAATTCAAACTTGGTATCTTTACCATTGCATATTCATTTACATGTTCATGAGCCAGTTCAGTCTTATATTCGTGCATCATATATGTGTGATCAGCTTATCAGTACTCTCCTTCATGTACTTATGAATTAGTTATGAATGCATCAGATATGCATGTTCAATATGATATGTTCAGCTTATTAGTCATGTCAGCCATGAAATCATGATCATTCATTCATGCTTTATATTTGTGTTAGTTGTTTCTTCTCTCATCTTAGCCAGTGTCATTCGAGGATGAATGTTCCTAAGGAGGAGATATTGTAATATCCCATATTTTGGACTAGGATGAAAATCCATCTTTTTTATGCATAGACGTTTCAAAAGCCTCAAATCCTATGTAAATTTAGTGTGTTAATCAATTTTGTAGAGTGGGAATCTATTTGATCATGAATTAGATCATAGAGGTCCCCTAACTCAAGTATAAGTTGAAAGCTTTCCTATCATTCAAGTTTTAGTGAGCGTCAAAACTTGGGTCAAATTCAATCGACCATAACTCGTTGTATATGCCGAACTGAGTGGCTTACAATATATCAAATGAAAACTCTTTGAATTATCTTTCCAACTATACCAATTTTTCCTAAATATGATATTGGACCAAAGAGTTATGCCCATTTTACTTTAGCATGCCTGGCTGGAAACTGGTGAATACAATTGTGACAAGCCGTCACGCCCGTGATGGCCTATCACCAATGTCGTCAGACCTGGGAAGATTTCTGACCCTGGTGACGATATTTTGTGACAAGCCTTCATGCCCTTGATGGCCTATCACCAATGTCGTCAACCTTAACCAGAAACTCAAAATTTTACCCTTTTGTGACGACAATTCATGACGGCCTATCACCAACTTGATGGCTTGTCACGAATGTCGTCAACTATGTTTCCCAGCAATTGAGGGACATTTTAGTAAGGGTATTTTGGTCTTTTTCCTTCACTTCCCATAACTGATAGCCCTCAAGGAGCGTATTATCTTCCATTCTCTTTAGTTAAACATCTCAAAAAGCTCTCTCATACACTCTCAACCACAAGATTAGGGTTTCCTCTCAAGATCAAAACTCTCAAGAACAAGCCCTAGGGTTTTCATAGAATAGTCTATTTCAAGGAAATTTCACCGTCAATCTTCATGAATTCATAATCTAAGGTATGAGTAGTGTTCATCCATGGGTCCCTTTCATCCATGGAGATCAAGAATCATGTTTTAAATTATAAATTGTGGTTTTCCTTGTTGTTTTATGACTATATTTATGTTGATGATTGTTGTTTGGATTCAAGGTTACATCTTGATGTGTTTTACATTGAACATATGAATAGGTTAGTTGAAACTAATGAATTTTGGATGGATTAAGATTGTCAAATTGATAAGCACACCTATGCCTTAAAGAGTGCATGCAAGGTGTTTGATAAAATGCTTAGGATGCTAAAAATTCATGTTTACATGGTTCCATGATATCTAAATGACAAGTCAATGTTAGCTATATACTTCAATATAATTTCCATGCTATTGATGTGTTGCTATATTTGTGGTATGAAACATGTATGCTGATTAAGATATACAATATGTACATGAAATATATCCATGCACTCCCTACCGTACTTAAGATGTTGAAGAACTACATGAAGTATAATGTCCCCTACTTATGACAATGTGAATTGTGGACTCCAATCTTATGATCAAGTCAGTCTTGTTGTGTCAGTTTCCTTCCATCGAGTCCTAGAGGTATTCGTACCCAAAAATATAGCTATGTGCCTAGAGCCATGTCATGTTATCATGATACTCTCAGTTAAGCCATGATCTATAGAATTCAGTTAGTCATGTGACTCAGGAAAACTCAGAAATCTCAGTAGTCTCAGTAGTTCAGTAATCTCAGTGATCTAAGTACTCAATAATATCTGTAACCTCAGTATTCAAAGTCAATCTCAGTAACTTTAGTACTCTCAATCAGTCCTCAGAACTCAATACATTTCGTTAGTCATCGGAATTTAGTAAACTTAGTTTAGCTCTGCTAAACAATACCACTAGTATCAGTTCAACTAATCAGTTCAGTTCAGTTATTTAGTTCAGCCCAGTTATTCAGTTTAGTGTCTTTTAGATGGGAGTAGGATTCAGCATTGAGTGAGCCTAGGGATGAGGACTCACCCACTAGATTAGGACTGAGATCCTTAGAAGCAATCCCTAAGTTTCAAAACTATGTAGCCAATGTAGGTACGAGATATCACCCGTTAGATAGGATTGACATACTCAGGGGTCACCTGTTAGCACATTTATATGTATAGGACTAATCCCAGGAGTCACCCGCTAGATTAGAACTGACTCCACAACAGTTGTTTTTACTGGTGGCGTGGTACTGACACCTTTTTAGTCAGGGCAGAGATTGGAACCCAGTTAGCTTAGCTTAGGGCATGTCGGTTAGATGAACACATCCCACAGTTTCAGTTACAGATTCAGGGCTGTCAGATACAGTCAATTCAGTTTAGTAGTACAGATTTAGTACTGTTAGAGACAGTCAATCCTTATCATTAGTATCAGTACACTCATGTTGTCAGTATTCAGACTCAATAGTTAGTATCTCCACGAGTTCAGTTACAGTTATGTATGCATATATGTATTCTCGCGTTCACATTAGTCAGTATTATTCATGCATATAACCCTTTGCATTTAGCCTACCTCACTCGTATACTTAGTACATTCAGACGTACTGACACATTTGCGCTATGGTGCTTTCTCTTATGTTACACCATATCTTAAAAGGCATGTGTTCTAGATCAGCAGTAGAATTCCAGTCGCAGATTGCAGTGAGTCCTCATCCATTCAAGGAAGATATTATTTTTTTTCATTTATTATTTCAGTTCAGTTTTTCTAGACGGAGTTAGTTGGAGACATGTTCCATCAACTCCTTATTCAGACAATTTAGAGGCTTTCTAGACTATAGCATGTCAGACAGTTATTTCAGATTTGTTTTGGTATTGTTATACCATTTTCAGATATTATTCTTATCAGATGTTTTTAATTAGATTTGAACCTTATGGCCATTTAGTATATGTTTTCGCATTTTCATGTTATATTATGCAGTGTACAGGTATAGATATCAGTCATGGGTTAGCTTGTGGTCCTTCGGGGTCATGTACACCGTGTAGTATTCTGGTTTAAAAAATCGGGGTGTTATACAAACTCTAGAGGTGAGGTCATGTCTGAGCCTAAAACACTTTCTGCGCGCAACAAAAGAAGAGTACAGGGTAGTATCAGTACAAACCACTATGTACTAGTAGGTATAATAGGCCAACTCAACTTAATAACATGTACACAACATAAATCAAATAACAAATAGATAGACTTCATCACATAACAAGAATAAACAATACAACAATAACAGGTCAAACAATGCTCACAAACAAGTCACATAACCATCAAGCGCATCAACCATAATATAAACATCCATAGAATCAACACAATTATGTACACACTTGCTATGGGACTTATTTTTTCTCAAATAGTCTTGACCTGGAGGAAACAATCTATGTTCATGTACCGTACCGGCGTGGTACCCGATCCAACATAAATATAAACGTATCGGTGTGGTACCCAATCCAACATAAATATAAACATACAACATAAATATAAATGTACCGGTGTGGTACCCGATCCAACATAAATATAAATGTACCGGCGTGGTACCTGATCCAACATAAATTTAAACGTACCGGCGTGGTACCCGATCCAACATAAATATAAACATACCGGCGTGGTACCCGATACAATATAAATATAAACAAGTATTATCAATATCAATTTACACAACATCACAGCATACAGCACAATGTACCAAGTTTACAAGTACACTTAAAGTCATATGACAATTCCATTAAGTCAATTTTCAATAAACATTTATACACGAATCAAAAATTCAAACATCAACAATTTCAAGCATGTCCGACTACCAATCCACAGATATCCAATTTAGGAGCATACACACAATTAAGTCGAGTCTAAACTCCAATTAAACTATAACTTACCTCAATTGAAGAAACCAAAAGCAAGCTATTTTCCAAGGGTCTTTCCCTTTCGTAAACCAACCGAATAGTCAAGATCTGTTCAAATATATAACTCCCATAAAAATATAATCTATTACGTCAAATTTCAACTAAAAGGAGTCATCATTCTACCCCAAATCAAAAATTCTTACCAAAAGAATCTTAGAAAATAAATCCTAAATGTCACATTATATTTAATAATTTACTCGGTCATTTTTGAACCAAAACTGGGGACGAAATAAGAGAAAACAAAATAGTAGTTGTTAATTTCTGGACATTATACGTGAATGGGATAGATTTGAAGGGAACTGCACATAATTTGCATGAGAAATAAACTATTTGGTAATGTTTACATCATTATTATTCAAAGATTAATCATCACATTATCACAAAATTGTTTACCAAATTAATCCTTACATAGCACACAATGTATTTCATGAGTAATAATAATGACCAACCCTTTTTTTCATTCCACTGCACGGTACTATGTATATTCAATCCACCCTTTATATCACCATCATAGACAAATGATTAGTCATCATTATCTCATTATTAAATTGGCCTCTCACTACTTAGTAAATTCTATAAGCAGAACACAAAGGGGTAACCAACGAGTTTGTTACTGCAATCTGCATAACCTCACTTAGCCCCCACTGTCTTAACTAATAAGTTACACATGGAGAAGTAGAAAACAAATTCTCACCAACAAGAAGTTACCTGAGTTTTAAAGGGAGAAGCGACCTTTTTAAAAGCTGCGGATTGAAAATCAATAGCTTCTAACCGTATTATAGTAAACCCTAGCCACTTATACTCTTTCTTTTATTGATCACAAAAGTAAATACATTGGAATTTTTACCCACTAAATCACTAATTAAGTTAATTATTTAAAATACCCAAAACTAATAGTTCTAGTATATATATCACATATAATACAAAAATACAACCAGGCAGAACGCAAATATACATCATATCTGTCACGCCTCAAATCCTATTGGGACGGACAGATACTCGTAGCCGTAAAGGCCCGAGAGAACCAATTCAAAAACTTGTACTTCCCATGCATGTAACTATAACAACTAAAGGTTCTGACATACATGATATTATCTATCGATGAGAATAATTACATATGCATATACAAACTGAAATATACAATACTTGGCCGTTGGGGCCACCACATCTAAAGACAAAACACTACCATAACTTTACATTAGTCTACAAAGCCTCTAAAAGATACATAGACTTAGTTAGGGTCAGTACAAACCCCCTCCCTACTCTTGACTTACTGTACAATACCAAGATATATGGAATAGACTCGGAAAGCCCCGAATCAACCTAGAGCTCACCAATCGTCCCTAAAAATCCTGCGCTCCTACTAGTGAGTTGTATGAGCTGAAGTACCCGTGCCTGCAGCATAAAATGCAGGTCCCCCGTGAGGGACGTCAGTACAAAAATATGTACTGAATATGTAAGGCAGAAGGTAACAACACACTTGGTACAAAAGCTCAATAGAAATCTGATACAAGTGTATAAGTAGTACTAGTAGACCACCTTTATAAATACTTACGGGACAATGTACACTACATTCTTTTCTTCATTTTACCTTCTTACTTCATAATGGTAAACTAGTATTAGCAACCAATAAAATACAGATAAATTAGGATCGGCCCATGCTAGGCTTACGCCCCTGAGCTGCCACCTACATATAAAGATTAGGATCGGTCCATGCTAGGCTTATGCCCCTAAGCTGCCACCCACAAATAAAGGTATCGAGATCTACCCATGCTAGGAAAATGCCCCTGAGCTGCCACTCGTCATTTTTCAGATTGCATTACTTAGTTTATTTATCCTTTGAGATTGTTACTTTGGTGGTCATCATATTATGGTACCTTGAACCAGTAATACGCTAATAAGAGACACGTTAATAGACACTTAATCCAACAACAATGAGGTAGGGAGCTGTTGGCACACAAATTAAGTGTTTAGGAGCTGAAATAATACATGGGTCTTATTTGAATAAACGGAGAACTACTAAAATTTTTCTAGTGAAGATAGACACGCAGATTTACTAATAAGCACGTATTGAGGTGTTCTAATGCATTAGAGAGTGGGAACACAGTCATTGGATACATGGAGTGTAATGTGCTGCCATTATGTATCACTTTGTTATAGGATAACCTCAGAAACTTGCTTGATGGAACAAGTGTACGATTTCATTCCAAAAGTATGAAATAGAGTATGCCTTACATACCTGGTTATATAACTCTGAAACTAACCCGACTTGACTTCCCGCCTTTCAGATTACTTATCTACAATAGAATATATGGTAAACTAGTATTAGCAACCAACCAACATGTTTAGGCTACTTAGCTTCACCAAAACAGTAGCGGGCAGTAAACACGGGCAATAATTAGTTTGGTGGTGTACCACCACACCTTTCTTCTATATTTTATTACAAACTAATCACACCCTTCTCCAATATAAACATGGCATCCCATAACATGAACATACAAAATAGTCAACAAAATAGTCCCAAATCTCTCTTATTGTAGCAACCCATTATTGAACTCATCATCTCTTGAGTTCTCAACAACAACACCTCCATAACTCTCTTTCAAAATCATATACAAAGAGAACCAAAATAGAGCAGTCACTTTACCTCAATCCTGCAACTTATTCCTTTAATTAAACTCTTCAAGAACTTGAACTTTCCTTCATACTTTAAACCAAAGAAGAAAAGAGAAGTTCTTTAATATCAAAGAAAAGTGAGCAGATTGCTTGTTTTATATTTTGCCATATATTAATAATTAAGCACTTCTAACATATTCTCCTAATCTTCTATGAGATAATTAAATAAGAACTAAAGTATTTTCACTTACCTTTTGCTGCAAAAGTTAGGGTTTCTCCAAGAACCCTAGAAAGAAAAATAGGGCTGCTCCTAGCTTCTTAAAAGAAAGTGGAGAGAGTTTGTGAAATGTAACCCTTCTTTATGACTTAATAATGAGGGAAATGACCAGCAGCTTCTTCTTATAAAGCCTCTATTTTTTTGGCCATCCACTTAGCTGATTTTGGACCACAAATTTAATCAAATTGGCCTACTTAAGGAGTTCAAGCAGCTCAAAATATCAAAGTAGGTGATGCACCTACTTGCTTAATTTCTTAGTTGGGCTCAATTATATTTAGGCCTTGGCAGATTTGAGCATTGGGCCTTTTTCCCATTTTTCTTCTTCTTTTACTTAATTTTGGCCCAAATAAGTATTCTAATAAAGGCCCAAACCTGATTCATGGACTTTGTCCATTAACTTGGATCATATAGCTCAAGTAGGTGACTCACCTACTAGCTTAATTAAGTCAAGCAAGCACCTTAATATTTCCTTCCATTTCCAGCTCCTAATCACCTTAATCTAACTTACAACTTATACACACTTGGTCACTTTAAACTTTAAATTCAAATACTAGCTTAAGATCCCTAGTTTAAATGGTCGTATTGACGTTAACTTGGTTGCATCACATTAAACTGTACGGGCAGCCTCTATAATTCCATCTACACCATTAATACTTGCATAACAAATCTCATCCGTTACCTATACCATATGACCATACCAAGTTCCATATAATTAGAATAAGTACAAGCAAGATACGGGATGTTACATCCTTCCCCCCGTAGAAACATTCATTCTCAAATGTTAGCATAACTGTCCAACTAAAACAAGTTCAAGCCTAAGTTTAATATCCCTATTACCACATAGTACCTACATATTTTACACTTAATTGTTATTGCTTCAATTTAGCATCTTGGACTTTTTCTTCGTATTTGAACAAATGGGGGTACTTGGATTTCATCGCTTCTTCAGCTTTCCCCGTGATCTCTTCTACTTGCTAATTCCTCCAAAGAACTTTTACAGAAGCTATTTCCTTATTCCTCAACTTCTTAACCTGTCGATCTAGAATAACAATAGGTATTTCTTCTTAGGTAAGATCTTCTGTAGTTTGTACATCTTCAGTAGGGGTAATATGTGATGGATCTCCAATGCACTTTTGAAGCATTGCGACGTGAAATACCAGATGAACTGTTGAGAGCTCTTGGGGTAGCTCTAATTCATAAGCAACTCGGACAAACCTCCGAGTAATCTGGTATGGGCCTATATAACGTGGACTTAATTTTCCTTTCTTACCAAATCTCATAACCCCCTTCATTGGTGATACCTTCAAGAATACCCAATCACCTATAGCAAACTCTATCCCCCTTCTCTTAATATCTGTATATGACTTGTGTCTACTTTGGGCTATTTCTAGTCGTTGTTGGATCACTTTAACCTTTTCCATAGCTTGATGAACATGATTTGGCCTGAATAAGGCAGTTTTACTCGCTTCAAACCATCCAATTGGTGATCTATACTTTCTTCCATAAAAAGCTTCATATGGTGCCATTTTGATACTTGAATGATACCTATTGTTGTAGGCGAACTCGATGAGAGGTAGATGATCATCCCAAATACCTTTAAAGTCCAATACACAAGATCGTAGCATATCTTTAAGTGTTTGAATGGTACGTTCTGCTTGTCTATCCGTTTGAGGGTGAAAAGCTGTACTTAGATTCACTTGTGTCCCCAAATTTCTCTAAAAAGACTTCCAAAAATTTACAGTAAATTGAGCTCCTTGATCCAATATAATAGAGATTGGAACTCCATGTATTCAAACTATCTCCTTAATATATAACTTGGCATATTCTTAAACTATTTAAGTGGTCCTAACTGGTAGAGAGTGTGCTGATTTTGTAAGCCTATCAAATATCACCCATATGGAATCAAACCTTCAAAATGTATGAGGAAAACCAGTGATGAAATCCATGTTGATCATGTGCCACTTTCAGATTGGAAGATCTATACATTACATATAACCCCGGGGCTTTTGGTGCTCTACTTTAACTCTTTGACAATTTGGACATTCGGCTACAAATTTGGCAATGTTCTTCTTCATGTCACCCCACCAATACATCCCTTTCAAATCATGGTACATTTTTGTTGACCCTGGATGGATAGAATACCTTGAATGATGTGCTTTTGTCATAATCCTTTTTCTTAGTCTATCTATATTCGGCACACACAATCTATTTTGGTACTGAAGTACTCCTTCTTGTGTAAGCTCAAATGCTTTCGTTATACCACATTGCACATTTTTCTTAAGCTTTAATAGAATGGGATCAGTGTATTGCTTCTCTTTTACTTTAGCTACTAGGGAGGATTCTGCAGCATTATAAACAATAAGCCCTTCATCTGGAGTTTCAAGAAGGCGAACTCCCAAATAGGCTAGTTGGTACAAATCTTTACTCATCCCTTGTCTTTCTATAGATGGTGCCATAGTCTTCTGACTTAATGCATCTGCCACCACATTTGCTTTCCCCGGATGATACAAGGTATCAATGTCATAGTCTTTTAATAATTCAAGCTATCTTCGCTGTCTCAAATTTAGGTCCTTTTGATTAAAGATATACTGCAAACTCTTGTAGTCAGTGTATATGTCAACATGAATCCCGTATAGGTAGTGACAATATATCTTTAAGGCAAATATAACCGCTGCTAGCTCCAGATCATGTGTTGGATAATTTTTCTCATATGGTCACAATTATCTTGAGGCATATGCTATGACTTTACCATGATGCATCAATACACACCCTAAGCCAATTCTTGAAGTATCACAATACACTGTATACCCCTCTGTGCCTTCTGGAAGCACAAATATGGGTGTAGAAGTCAACTTATTCTTCAAATCTTGGAAACTTCTTTCACATGCATCATTCCATTGGAACTTGGATACTTTGTGTGTTAACTTTGTTAAAGGTGTAGAAATTGAAGAAAATCCTTCAACACACCTTCTATAATAACCTGCCAACCCAAGGAAACTATGAACCTCTGTAGGAGTTATAGGTCTTGGCAAGTTCTTCACGACTTCTATCTTTTGACTATCAACCTTTATTCCTTCATCAAATACAATATGACCTAAGAATACCACATATTTTAATGAAAATTCACATTTAGAGAACTTTGCAAATAGCTTACGATCATGAAGAATCTGCAATACCTGTCATAAGTGATTGGCATGGTCCTCATTTGATCTCGAATAAACCAGAATATCATCTATAAAAACTATCACAAACACATCCAAGAATGGCTTGAACACCTTATTAATCAAATCCATAAAAGCTGCAGGTGCATTAGTTAGCCCAAAGGACATGACTAGGAACTCGTAATGACCGTACTATGTTCGAAAAGTTGTCTTGGGTATGTCATTCTCTTTGACCCTCATTTGATGGTAACCAAACCTTAAATCAATCTTTGAAAACCACTTGGCGCCTTTCAACTAATCAAATAAGTCATCAATTCTTGGAAGGGGATATTTGTTCTTAATAGTCACCTTGTTCAGTTGTCTATAGTCAATACACATTCTTAACGAGCCATCCTTCTTATGTACAAATAACACTAGTGCACCCCAAGGGAACACACTAGGCCTTATGAATCCTTTTTCTAGCAAGTCTTTCAATTGTTCTTTCAACTCCCGTAATTCTGTCGGGGCCATTCTATACGGAGGAATTGAGATTGGTTGAGTACTTGGAATCACATCGATACCAAATTCAACTTCTCGTTCTGGAGGCAAACCCGAAAAATCTTTAGGAAATACATCAGGAAATTCATCTACCACTGGAATAGTTTGAAGAGTTGGTGTCTCTGCATTTATATCCTTCACTCTAACCAGATGACATATGTAACCCTTGGAAATCATTCTTTTTGCCTTAAAATAAGAAATAAATTTACCTCTTGGCACACCAATATTACCTCTCCATTTTAGGACTTCTTCCCTTGGGAAATGGAAACACACCCTCTTAGTTCAGTAGTCTACTGTGGCATAACAAGAAGCCAACCAATCCATACTTATTATAGCATCAAAATCTACCATTTCTAACTCAACCAGGTCAGCCATTGTATCGCGACTGTGAATAGTTATTATACAATTTTGATAAACCCTTCTAGCTATAATAGATTCACCAATTAGCGTAGATACTTCAAATGGCTTAACTAGCAATTCTGGTGTTCTTTTGAACTTTCCAGCAACCAATGGAGTGACATATGATAATGTGGAACCCGGATCAACTAATGCATATACATCATGTGAAAAGATGGACAATGTACCTGTAACTACGTCTGGAGAAGCCTCTGAATTTTATTGATCCGCTAAAGCATATGTACGATTCTGAACTCCACTAGAGCTAGCTGCTCCTTTAACACCTCTACCATGACCAATAGGTTGTACACCTCTACCTGAATAAGGCACCGATGATGATGATGCAATGGCTAATCCAGTAGGTCGTGCCATACCACCTATGGCCCTTTGAGGGAATTCTCTCATCCTATGTCCTGACTCACCACACCAAAAGCAAGCATTTGTTCCAAATCGGTATGCTCCTAAATGAAACTTTCCATATTACTTACATGGATTTCGAGGAGGCCTTAATTGGTCCATACTCCCTTGCTCTTGATACCCCGCGGTTTGTGAACTCTGACTCTCACTTTTTTGCCCAAACTGGTTGCCTTTAGACCCTTGACACTGTGGTAGAACACTAGCTATAGAATAAGAAGATAATGGCCTAGACGGTCTATTAGAAAACCAAGGCCTAAACTCTCCTTGGGATGCCATAAACTGCACCGTAGATCTAGCCCTTTTGGAATACCCTCTTTCCGATTCTTGTGCTTTTCTTCTTTGCCTCTGATCCTCTATTTTTTGTGCAAAAGCTTGTATCCTTGCTATGTTTATGTCTTTGTTTAAAGCAGTAATAGTATAATCTCTAACCAGATATGGATCCAATCTATCTATATATCGGTGAACTCTATCATCCATTGTAGCTACTACATTGGGAGCATACCTAGCCAAATAGTTAAATCGAACGTTGTACTCTCTCACGCTCATATTCCCTTGGTGAAGATTCAAGAACTGATCTGCACGGGATTCTCGAATCTCATATGGAAGACAATGATCAAGAAATGCCTCTTTGAACTCTTTCCAAGTAGCTGGAGGTGCATCGATACCCCTAGATCATTTCCAGTCTTCATACCACAATATAGCCTCCCCTTTGAATCTATATGTTGCTAGCTTAACTGTCTCTTTACCCAACACATGTATGACATCTAAAACCCTTTGGATTTGATAAATAAAGTCCTGTGGGTCTTTAGTAAGATCCAATTTAAGAAAATCCTACGTCCGTAGGCTAGCTGCCCTATTTGTACTACTAGAACCAGTGGTTGGAATGGCTGGTCCTTGAGCTTGTCCAACAACTATACGAGCCAATAATTGCACCACATACCTTAGATCTTGGTCAGTAGCATTAATAGGTGGTTCTGAGGATGCGGTTCTTCTCCTTCTTAGCTCTTCTGGAGAGGGAGGTGTAGAAGAAGTCTGAGATACGAACTCAGCTTGAGCCTCACTTTGATTAGCTTGTCTAGGTGGTTACTTGTTGGTCCCTTCTCCATCAGCCACATCCTTTCGCTTTCTTGTATACTTATTTCTTCTTGTAACTGACATCTTTACTATATTAAGAGGAAAAAAATAGATTCAATGGTTAAATATGACTCACCTACAACATGGGCTCTATTGGACGATCTAAGATATGAAGAAAAGAAGATAACCCCTAAATGTCACATAGCCTCCTGTTTATAGATGTCGTGCCCAACACGCCCATAAACAAGACTCTATATAGACACAGCTTTGTAGACACCCTACGACGACCTGCTTTGATACCACTTTGTCACGTCTCAAATCCTATTGGGGTGGACAGGCACTCGTAGCCGTAAAGGCCCGGGAGAACCAGTTCAAAAACTTGTACTTACCATGCATGTAACTTTAACAACTAAAGGTTCTGACAAACATGATATTATCTATCGATGAGAATAATTACATATGCATACACAAACTGAAATATAAAATACTTGGCTGTTGCGGCCACCACATCTAAAGACAAAACACTACCATAACTTTACATTAGTCTACAAAGCCTCTAAAAGATACATAAACTTAGTTAGGGTCGGGACAAACCCCCACCCTACTCTTGACTTACTGTACGATACCAAGATATATGGAACAGAATCAAAAATCCCCGAATCAACCTGGAGCTCACAGATCGTCCCTGAAAAGCCTGCGCTCCTACTAGTGAATTGTATGAGCTAAAGTATCTATGCCTGCAGCATGAAATGCAAGTCCCCCATGAGGGACGTCAGTACAAAAATATGTACTGAATATGTAAGGCTGAAGGTAACAACACATTGGATACAAAAGCTCAATAGAAATCTGATACAAGTATATAAGTAGTACTAGTAGACCACCTTTATAAATACTTGTGGGACAATGTAAATTACATTTTTTTCTTCATTTTACCTTCTTACTTCATAATCTTTGTAAGCCATATAATGCAAATGACTACCTGATCAGTGGTAAGTAGATAAATTAGGATTGGCCCATGATAGGATTACGCCCCTGAGCTGCCACCTACATATAAAGGTTGGGATCGGCCCATGCAAGGCTTATGCCCCTGAGCTTCCACCCACAAATAAAGGTATCGAGATCGGCCCATGCTAGGAAAATGCCCCTGAGCTGCCACTCGTCATTTTACAGATTGCATTACTTAGTTTATTTAGCCTTCGAGATTGTTACTTTGGTGGTCATCACATTATGGTACCTTGAACCAGTAATACGCTAATAAGAGACATGTAAATAGACACTTAATCCAACAACAATAAGGTAGGGAGCTGTTGGCACATAAATAAAGTGTTTAGGAGCTGAAATAACACATGGGTCTTATTTGAACAAATGGAGAACTCCTGAAATTTTTCTAGTGAAGATAGATGCGCGGATTTAATAATAAGCACGTATTGAGGTGTTCTAATGCATTAGAGAGTGGGAACATGGTCATTGGATACATGGAGTGTAATGTGCTGCCATTATGTATCACTTTGTTATAGGATAACCTCAAAAACTTGCTTGATGGAACAATTGTATGATTTCATGCCAAAGAGTGTGAAATAGAGTATGCCTTACATACCTGGTTATATAACTCCAAAACTAACCCGACTTGACTTCCCGCCTTTTAGATTACTTATCTACAATAAAATATATGGTAAACTAGTATTAGCAACCAACCAACATGTTTAGGCTACTTAGCTTCACCAAAACAGTAGCCGGGCAGTAAACATGAGCAATAATTAGTTTGGTGGTGTACCACCATACCTTTCTTCTATATTTTATTACAAAATAATCACACCCTTCTCCAATATCAACATGGCATCCCATAACATGAACATACAAAACAGTCAACAAAATAGTCCCAAATCACTCTTATTGTAGCAACCCATTATTGAACTTATCATCTCTTGAGTTCTCAATAACAACACCTCCATAACTCTCTTTCAAAATCATATACAAGGAGAACCAAAATGGAGCAGTCACCGTACTTCAATCCTGCAACTTATTCCTTTAATTGAACTCTTCAAAAACTTGAACTTTCCTTCGCACTTTAAACCAAAGAAGAAAAGAGAAGTTCTTTAATATCAAAGAAAAGTGAGCAGATTGCTTGTTCTATATTCTGCCATATATTAATAATTAAGCACTTCTAACTTATTCTTCTAATCTTCTATGAGATAATTAAATAAGAACTAAAGTGTTTTCACTTACCTTTTGCTACAAAATTTAGGGTTTCTCCAAGAACCCTAGAAAGAAAAATAGGGCTACACCTAGCTTCTTAAAAGAAAGTGGAGAGAGTTTGTGAAATGTAACCCTTCTTTATGACTTAATAATGAGGGAAATGACCAACAGCTTCTTCTTATAAAGCCTCTATTTTTTTGGCCATCCACTTAGCTAATTTTGGACCACAAATTTAATCAAATTTGCCTAAGTAGGTGATGCACCTACTTAAGGAGTTCAAGCAGCTCAAAATGTCAAAGTAGGTGATGCACCTACTTGCTTAATTTCTTAGTTGGGCTCAATTATATTTAGGCCTTGGAAGATTTGAGCATTGGGCATTTTCCCCATTTTTCTTCTTCTTCTTTTACTTAATTTTGGCCCAAATATGTATTCTAATAAAGGACCAAACCTGATTCATGGACTTGGTCCATTAACTTGGATCATATAGCTCAAGTAGGTGACTCACCTACTAGCTTAATTAAGTCAAGCAAGCACCTCAATATTTCCTTCCATTTCCAGATCCTAATCACCTTAATCTAACTTACAACTTATACACACTTGGTCACTTTAAACTTTAGATTCAAATACCAGCTTACGATCCCAAGTTTAAATGGTCGTATTGACGTTAACTTGGTTGCATCACATTAAAATGTATGGGCAGCCTCTATAATTCCATCTACGCCATTAATACTTGCATAACAAATCTCATCCGTTACCTATACCATATGACAATACCAGGTTCCATATAATTAGAATAAGTACAAGCAAGATACGAGATGTTACAATATCACACACAGTTCGAAATAAGGAAGAACATATATTTACAAGATAGTCAAGTACAATTAGCGAAAAATAGAACACATAAAGGTATGACAAGTCAATATGGAAATTTAGTTACAACATGAACACAATAAAGCAAGTGCAATGTATAATAATAAGATGATGATGATAATGATGATAATAATGATGATGATGCACGAAGTCATTGAACAACCTCCATATACTCCCACAGAGGAAAGCCTCCCAATGTGAGACCCATGGAGGGTTCGTCAACCGATATACCCATATCCATATCTCCTTCCTGGCACATCCCTCAAAGGGTTTTATAAGGTGTTACAATATCTCCTCCCTGGCATATCCCTCAGGAAGGATTTTAGAAAAGGTATTGCCAATGTTTCTCAGGTATTGCTACGGTGGTACTTTTTGTTTCATGAATGAGTATGATATAAGGATGTAATACTCACAACTAGTCATAATGAGTATTTCTACAACCAACCACAATGATATATTTCCACAACCAATAACAATGTTATATTTTCATGACCACGTGAGCTAATATCCACTCATTATTTCTGTCCATCCATGAATTTCCACATGTTTCATATACCAACAAGTATGAATATATCATAATATGCCAACTATACCACAAAAAGACATTTTAACAACATAATATAGTTGGTAACATGTATTTTAGGGCTATCAACATCACATAGGACCTCACACAGTCATACATATCTCACAATATCTCAATTTCAACAATTACATTACATATAGACTCCCACATGGGCACAACATATATATAGCCATTTATCATGATTAGTTCTCACCCTTAATATGCATTTTGTATCAACATTTACTACCCATCCCAGTCTGAAAGAGTTAAGCCATAACCTACTTTGAAGGCCGAAATCGGTCCGCAACACTTCAATCACAAAGCCCTATTTCTCAGGAACGGTCCTAAGATTAATTAAAATCAAGAAATATAGAATCTAACTGTCAAAACAAGGTTAACCATACCGTACTGCCCACTTTTACTTCGGGGTCAAAATGGACCCACAAAATAGATTTTTGATAAAGAAGGGTAAAATCATAACTTACATCAAAAATATGTTCCCCATACCTTTAGAAACCTACACCTGAAAACCCAAGTCAAATCAAGTAAAAAATGAGGTTCCAATCAAAGAAAATCACTTTTGAGTTTTACGGGGTAAAATCTTTGAAATTCATTTTAAAATCAAGAATCAAAGTTAATCTGAAGATAAAATTAGAGAAAAACTAGTAATTATAGGATTAAGAACAATATTCAAGTGAAAAGGTTTTGAATTTGGGGTTAAATCAATTACTAAGATTTTGAGGCTTTTGAACAACTAATCAAGAATTTTGATAAAGAAAAGGCTGAATTCTCACCTTAAATCCGTAAGAGAATCAATAAATAGATGTTAATCTAGCTTCCCAAGAACCCACAAGCTTTACTTTTAAGCTCTCACACTATTTTAGGGTTTAGCTCTCAAGAGGTAAGATGAAAAATGAGAAAAACTCGAGCAAAAAGGGGCTATTTAAGTTCATACCAGGTTACCAGGTGCATAAGACATAAAACGCATTCCTCAAATAAGTTTTATCCTTTGTGATCCAGGTTGCACCGATAACCTGGTGCACCAATTTTTTCAAGTCCAAAATAGACTTCGACGGGGTGCTTGGAATTCATTCAGATTACGATATACAGAAATTAACTATGTAACCACACTAAATTCGACGCTCTAGACTCAATGGAGATATCAAAATTTCAAAAAATATCATTTTCACAAAGTCACCCCCCCAAAACTCAAAATCATAATTTTCCAAATCGAGGGTCGAAATGAGATTTCAAAGCCATAAAACCACAATAACCATGTTACCACCCTAAAATCGATATTTTGGATCTACTGACGTAGTTCGTTTAGCCATCCATCACACGAATCAAAAGATAACCATAGAATTCCAAAATAAGACTCTCATAGTTACCAAAAACCACAGTATCACATAAATGGTACCAAATACATAGGGAACCATGTTAATCACCCCTACACCTCAAAAATACCATAATGCAACTATGGAGAGGGGTAAACCAGTCAATCACAAATCACAAATTTCACATATTTCATCAAATTTCAGGTTGTTACATCATCCACTTCTAAATATCTAGTTTGTCCTCAAACTAAAGAAAAAGGAAATACCTAAATCCACAAAGAGCTAGGGATAAGAACTACGCATATCAGACTCGACCTCCCAAGTAGCCTTATTTACAAGTCGGTGTCGCCACTAAACCTTAATAAAAGGTATAAATCTAGAACGCAACCGTCTAACATCTTTAGCCAATATGGAGACTGACTCCTGAACAAAAGACAACCGCTCATCTAATTGAGTCGACTCTCAACAAATGACATGAGACTCATCCGAAATATAACGGCGAAGTATAGGAACATGAAAAACTATATGAAC
This sequence comes from Capsicum annuum, assembly GCF_002878395.1. Taxonomy (NCBI): domain Eukaryota; kingdom Viridiplantae; phylum Streptophyta; class Magnoliopsida; order Solanales; family Solanaceae; genus Capsicum; species Capsicum annuum. The sequence goes on along the minus strand of NC_061113.1, from coordinate 29,781,282 downwards.
AACCAATAAATCTGGAGGCAAAGATAACTCATAAGCCACATCACCAACAGTTCAAAGAATCTCAAATGAACCAATATACCTGGGGATAAGCTTGCCCCTCTTCCTAAAACTCATCACACCCTTCATGGGTGAAACTTAAGGGAAAACACAATTACCCGCCCTAAATCTCAAGGCACAAATCCTACGATCTATATAGCACTTCTGCCTATTTTGAGCCACTCTAAGTCTATCCTGAATGATCTGGACTCTGTCCAAAGATTCACTAAGCAAATCCGTACCTTGTGGTCTCACCTTTGAAATGTCAAACCCACCCTCTAGGGAGCGGCAATGCTTATCATACAATGCCTTAAAAGGAGCCATATCGATACTGAAACAATAGTTATTATTATAACTCTACTAAGGCCAAATGCTGCTCCCATAACCACCAAAATCCATCACACAAGCGTAGAGCATATTCTCTAAAACCTAAATAATCCATTCTGACTGACCATCAGTCTGGGTGAAATACTGTGTAAGATTAACCCAAGTACCTAACTCATCCTGAAAAGATTTTTAAAAATGAAACATGAACATCGAACCTTGATCCAAAATGATATACACTGGCATACGATGTAGTCGCATAATCTCTCGAAAGTAGATACGGTTCAACCTCTCAATAATAAAGGAGACCTGAGCCAACTTGGTTAATCTATCTATGATGACCCAAACACCATCAAAACCAAGAGATGTACAAGGAAAACTAGTCACAAAGTCCATAGTGATCTGTTCCCACTTTCACTCAAGAATAAGTAACTGCTCAAGCAATCCACCAGGACTCAAATGCTTGACCTTTACCTACTGACAACATAGGAAACGGGACACGAAATATGCTATATCTCACCTCATGCCACCTCTCTAGTAATGCTCTCTAAAGTCAAGATATATCTTAGTCACACCTGGTTGGATGGAATATCTGGAACAGTGGGTCTCCTCTAAGATCAAACTAATCTAGTCACCCACTCTCGGCATACAAACTTGGCCTCCAATCCTCAAAATACCATTTGAATCAAGTGAGGATCCCTTATCCTCACCACTCAACACCTTGTCTTAAATCGATCTCAATCCTGCATCATTAAGCTTATGAGCTAGAACCTAGACCGTTAAAGAAGATCTAGCCTTCATAAATTGAAAACACGCCCAAGTATCAAAATGTCAGGCCTAACCATCTGGTTAGCTAAATACTGAACCTCTAAGTCCAAAGTCCTTTCTTAGGTCAAAATATGTGCCAAGCTACCCTTGCTAATTGACTTTCGGCTCAAGGCATCCACAACCACATTAGCCTTGCCCGGATGATAGAGAATAGTCAAGTAATAATCCTTAAGCTACTCAAGCCAACAATGCTACCTCATATTAAGATCTCGCTGGGTGAAGAAGTACTAAAGGATACAATGATCCAAGAAATATCACAACAAACTTCATACAAGTAGTGCCTCTATAACTTCAAAGCAAACACAATCGTGCATAACTCTAAATCATAGGTAGGGTAATTTCTCTCATGAGGCTTTAACCGATAAGAGACATAAGAAATCACCTTGCCCTCCTTCATCAACAAAGCACCCAATCCAATACTCAAGGAATTACAAAATATGATAAATACCACACCCTTCTTGGGTAAAGTCAATATAGGAGCTGAAGTTAGCAAATTATTGAGCTTTTAAAATTTCTTCTCAGAAGCATCGAACCACTAAAAGGAAATTTTCTTCTGAGTCAACTTAGTCCAAGGAGCTGTAATAGAAGATAAACCCTCAATAAAACACTGATAATACTTGGCCAAGCCAATGAAACTCTAAATCTCAATAGGCAAAGTAGGTCAAACCCAATCACAAACTGTTGTAATCTTGGATAGATCAACCATAATACCATCCTTAGTCACCATATGGCCCAAGAAAGAAAATAGACTCCAACCAAAACTCACATTTGGAGAACTTTGCATACAACTTCTCATCCCTCTATCTCTAATGCACAATATGCAAATGCTCCTCATGATCAGCCTCACTCTTGGAATAGACCATAATATCATCTATAAATACAATAATAAAAGAGTTGAGATACGGTCGAAACCAAACACCTAGTTCATCAACTCTATGAATGCGGCTAGGGCATTGGTTAACCCAAAGGACATGGCCAAGAATTCATAATGACCATATCGAGTCTGAAAAGATATATTTAGAAGGTCTGAAGATCTAATCCTCAATTGATGATGGCAGAACCTTAAATCAATCTTTTAAAACACCATAACACTTTGAAGCTGGTCCAATAAATCATCAATACGAGAAAGATGATACTTATAATTAACCGTCATCTTGTTCAACTATCGATAATCAATACACATCCGTATAGACCTATTTTTCTTCTTCATAAACAAAATAGGCGCACCCCAAGGCAATAGACTAGGTCGGATAAACCCCTTATGCAATAACTCCTGTGACTAATCCTTCAATTCTATCAACTTAGCTGGGGCCATCCTATAAGGAGTCATAAAAATGGGTTCGGTTGTTGGCTCAACATTAATAGCAAAATCAATATCACAATCTGGAGGCATATCAAGCAAATCCATTGGGAACACATCCATAAACTCATAGACAACATAAATAGAATCTACACTAGTAATACAAATATGATCCAAATAAGATAAACATTTCTTCTTAACGAACCTACGAGCCTGAACATAAGATATGATCCTCTTAGGACTCGAATGAAGCGCACCCTTCCAAGCTATCCTTGGTACACTCGGTGAAGCTAAGTTACGAACTTAGCAAAACAATCTAGGATAGCATGATAAGGATCCAACCAATCCATGCCCAAATAACATCAAAATCAAACCATATCTAACACAAGTAAATATACCAAAGTCTCATGCCCAACAAAGTCACAACACAAAATTAGTACACTCGATCCACCACTAATGAATCACCTACAGAGGTAGATCCACAAATAAAAATGGCAAGAAAATCACTAAAAACAAAACCCAAAGCAAAAGACATAGACATATAGGAGAAAGTCGATTCGAGATCAAATAACATAGATGTAGGTTTGAAAGAAATGGGGATAATAACTATGATCAAAAGATCTAAAGCCTTTACCTTAGGTATGGTTGGTATAGCATAGCATTGCCCAACTAACTACCTGAGTGGACCCACAACCACCACTATGAGCTCTGCTACCTTTGACCCTTACACCTCTAGTGTCAACCCTACCTCTTATAGCTAAAATAGAAGTGTCTCTAATCATACAGTGGGGCCAGTCTATGGCTATATAGCCAATCTCATCATACATAAAGACATCTCTACAGCCTGACTCAACAGAAGAAGGTACAATAAGGCCTGAACGACAACCCTGAACTACTGAACTAGAAGATCTACCACCTGAATTATGCAAGGCCACCTACACTAGCCTACCTTGATATCCATGAGAATCTATAAAATCTCTACCACGAGAAACCTGACCTTTAAACTCACCAAAATGGCGCACCTTCTTCGTCCCTCCCTGAGATGCCTAAAAAATACCCTCCGTCGTCTAAGCATGATCCACTATACTCTAAATACAACCATTTGAGACGTAGCCAACTGAAGGGAGACATGCAAACCCTTCACAAACTTCTGAATCTGCTCAAACTCGGTGGAAATACTAGCATAGGTGTAACGCCCCAAGAGTACACTTTAGGCGCCACACGATGCTTACAATCCCGAGGAACCACAAGCTAACCCATGAGCTGGTACCTGCTGTGAGCACTGAATAAAACTGATAACAATAGATCATATATAGAATTTAACTAAGGAATGCCATAAGGTTTTAAGTCATAAATCTAATAAAGTCTGTAATACATAACTGATAATACTAATAAAGCATTTGACAATAATAACTGAAAACTGAAGACTTGAATATCTGTTTGTACTAGTCTGAAAAGGCTCTACTGACTGACTGTAAAGCTGATGGGACAAAGCACCAACTATTTCCTACTGAATTAAAAAATACTAAAAATGAATAAATAATCTGAGGTGGATAAACTATGTCCTTACAATATGAGGACTCATCACTGCTACGTCTAAAAATCAAGAGAGTTTATGCGCGATCTGTGAACTGAGCGTCCGAACCTATGATATGATACATCATAGTGCAAAAAATAAGTATGCAATTAGTATTTTGAATATACTGCTATGCTAAATGAGGTAGACTGATTGTAATGCCCCGAAATATCATCCCGAGATGCCACACGGTGCCCAAGGCTACACGTAGTCTCAAACTAACCCTTTAAGCCAAAACACTACCCTTGGGTTCAAACACAACAACATACATGCTACGCTAAGGATATATATAAGTACATATCATATCACATAGCACATGGAACAAAATATCGTTAGACTGTACATATATGGAATGTCTATACATAACCCAACCCAATAATACACTAGTCTGACATAGCCTCTATACAGCAAAATCAATGAGCTATTAGGACAAACCCTCAACTGACTCAACAGACCAAAGGGATCCCAAAATAACAGCACCAAAACTAGCAACTTGGTCCTTAAACCATGAGGACTCACCACTGAAGGAACATAGATGCGGCACTCGAATATCACTGTCGCGGCTGCGGCTGAGTACCTGAACCTACATCATGGTAAGAATGTAGCCCATAGAGAATATGTGAGTCAGCACAAGATACATACTGAGTATGTGGAGGCGCATGCAAAATATAAATAATATAATAAATTTCGTAAAAACATACATATGGACCATAATGACACACCTGGTTTGAGTGACATTGAATCATGCAACTCATAACACCTTAGATAAGAAATGTAGGAGAAAAATCTCTTAAATCATTATAGATCATCATAGGCAACTTGAATTACCACATCAACACTCGGAGTGACTCGGTATTTCAATAAACATGACTCTTATGGACAGGGGAGTTTCCTATAACCGATAACTCCACATGAGCTACGAGGAATACCAATGTTTGAAACCCCCATTGGCGGGAGCATCATACTCTTTACCAGGGAGTACGACCTTAAAACTGGAATAATCACAATCGGGCTCTCTGGCCAATAATATCATCATCAAACAACCCTACGATGGCACATAGGTTTGGGAAAATACTAAATTTCCCTCTCGGTGCTAAGTAATACTCCCTGACAAGCTTAGAATGCATTAGGAAATCCACCACAACATCACAAGGGTCTATCATAAAGACCAAATCAAATCTCTTTCTCATTTATCAAATCATATCAATTTGTGGATTCCTAACTCAACATATTTTAGCTCAAAATATTTTAATCTTCCTCAACATCAACAAGGTATCAATGCATTAAACCATAATCGACTCGACATTTGGACAAGGATATGAAGACTCAATACATAATATTTTCAATAATTTAACTCATCGAAACCATCCGAAAAATACCAAGACTCATTGCAACTTCAATATTAACATTTCTCAATTTCCCATCCAACTCTTATTTAAAGGTACTTAAGACATCAACCCATAGTAGGGATATAGAATTTCAAATATCAATAATAAATTCATAATAAGGAAATAGTGGAATGATAGTATAAATCAAGTCTTAACAAATTAAATCATCATACTCTCATAACCAAATAATTTTTGGACATAATTCCATCTCAACATCATACAAATATCAGATGACATAATCTCATAGCTCATGGACAATAATATAAGATATAAAACCATATTTCCAATTCATGGTAAAATATGTAAAATCTCATGTCAATGTAATTCAACAAAAATACCGGGCACAAGATCGAAAGGATAATCTTGTTCAAAGCCCCACATACCTAAAAATGGAAGATGAATATGAACTTCCGACTCTGGAACTTTATTCACGAAAATAAAGGGTACTTCTCGAAGCCCTTAACATGATCAACTCGAATCCTAAATCAATTTGAAATTTCTACCGTTCAATCAAGAGACATAGAAGGATGAAATTTGGAGTAGTAGGGTTGGGGTTTGAGCCTTAGGAAATTTTGGAGAAAAATAAGCTATTGAATTCTCTTAATGGACTTAAATCCATGGTTTAGCTGGATGGATTGGAGTGAGAATGACCAAAATACCCTTAAAAATCAAATAATGTCAAATTTGTTCTTTGGTGGACTGTTTTGATAGGCTAAAGTAGATCGACCATAACGTTTTGCTCCGATGGCCAAATTGGATGAAACCAATTTTATTGGAAAGAGGAATTTCATAGATTTCTGTTGATATATAGTATCTCACCCAGATCATTATGTACAAGCAGTTATGATCGTTTGAACTTGACCCTAAAATTTGCCTAGCCTCAGTATTTTTTTCTTGCACATTTACTGTTCACCACTATTCATAGTTAGATTGGAATGATCATAACTCATGGCTCGAGTGTCCGTTTTGGATGATCCATATATCGTTGGAAAGCTTCTTCAATGATCTATGCGATGACTAGTCACATATCTAGAAATTCCACACAAAAGAATTATTAATCATGATAAATAACAGAATTCAACATATTTTCGTCCGAGATCTTCCAGAACTCTATCTCTATCAAGAGGTACTCCAAAGAGATCTTCTGGAAAGATATCAAGAAACTCATTAACAGCATTAATTGACTGAATGGTTAGGTTTTCAAACTTAGTGTCTTTAACCCGAACCAAATGGTGGATGCAACCCTTGGAAATCAACTTCCTAGCTTTGAGATAGGATATGAAACGACCCTTAGGAATCACAGAACTCCTGGACCATTCGAGGATAGGTTCATCAGAAAACTGAAACTTGACCACACAGGCACGACAATGAATAGATGCATAGCATGAGTGAAGCCAATCCATACCCAGAATGATATCAAAGTCAACCATATCTAGCTCAATCAAATCAACATACATAACCCGATGAAAGACAGTAATGGGATATTTCTTATACATCCGCTTAGCAATGACAGACTCTCCTACCAGAGTAAAAGACAAAATAGGCTTAGAAATTAGTTCAGGATCCATTTCAAAATTTACAGCAACCAGAGGAATCACATAAGAAAAACTCAACTCGTGGTCCATCAACACATAGACATCAAAATAAAAAACATGGAGCATACCAGTGACAATATCGGGAGAGTCCTCCTGCTCCCGACGAGGTGGTATAACATAAAAATAATTTTGGCATTGACCTCCAGCAGTACTAGATGAAGAACCCTGAGGAGAAACTGGACAGGCTGCGGGAGGCAGGGCACTGGTAGCCTGACTATGGGGATGGGCATCACGACTTTGTTTTCTGGCATACGGGTAGTCTCTAAGTATGTGGCCGAACTTGCCACAACCAAACCAGCCCCGCTGCCCCATATAACACTTCCCAAAATGGTCTCTACCATACTGAGCACACGAATGAGGATGAGGCCAGTTGCTTACATTATCTTGAGACCTGGAAGGTACCGACCTATTCCTGAGCTCCTACCTGCCCCGATATATGGGAGCACTAGCTGAGGAAGGTGCAGGTATAAATGGACGTCTTTGAAACTAAGGGAGACTCCCTCTGGAGAATCTAGTCTGAACGGACCCCTGTTGCTTCGATCTGACTCTCTTAATCCCTCTTACTCTTTCTCTTTCCTTTATCTTGTCTGACTCAATCTATTAGGCATGAATCATTAACCTTGGAAGATCAGTCTTCCTATTGATCATAGCAGATCTACATTATTTCACCATATAACTCAACACCCCAGTTAGAAATTTGCTCATACTAGTCCTCAAGTCAGCCATCATATTGGGAGCGTACTTTGATAGCTGATTAAACTTAAGACAATACTCCTTAACTGATATGGAGCCTTGTCTCAAATTCATAAACTCCTCTATCTTAGCTTCCCATAACTCAAGAGAAAAGAATCTATCCAAGACAGCATCTTGGAATAATTGCCAAGTCACCGGAGCGGTATCTTCCTCTCTACCCTTATTCAACATCTACACCCAGTCATAGGCAACATCCTTCAACCAATAAGAAGCCAGCTCCACACTTTCTTCCTCGATCACGTGCATAATCTGTGTAATTTTCTTTATTTCATCCATATAAAGTCATGAATTCGTGCTGTTGCCAAATTATTTTCCTACGGGTTGGAGCATTGGCCTGAGTATTGGCGGTAACTGCCTGGGCTAGTGTCTGAAAAGGTTCCCAAAATTTGGCATAGGATACCATCCCATGAAACACATCAACAGGTTGAGGTTGGTTGTTGTTTCTGCGAGCTCGACGTAGAGGCATTTTCTGTCATATGAACGCACAAATTAATAGCAGAAGGAAACAGTTGTAAGCATGATAGACTCTTGTAGAAAGAAAGAAACAACTTTTCATAGAATGCCCCGTAGCCTCTTGATCATAGGAGTGGCGTGCTACGTACCGATGCTCAAGACTCTACGTAACGTGGCTTGTCAGACTCCCTAGGACTCTTCACAACCTTAGGCCTTGACACTAAGTTTGTAATGCCCCGAAATATCATCCTGAGATGCCACACGGTGCCCAAGGCTACACGTAGTCTCAAACTAAACCTTTAAGCCAAAACACTACCCTTGGGTTCCAACATAATAACATACATACTATGCTAAGGATATATATATAAGTACATATCATATCACATCGCACATGGAACAAAATATCGTTAGACTGTACATATATGGAATGTCTATACATAACCCAACCCAATAATACACTAGTCTAACATAGCCTCTATACAGAAAAATCAATGAGCTATTAGGACAAACCCCCAACTGACTCAACAAACCAAAGGGATCCCAAAACAACAGCACCAAAACTAGCAACTTGGTCCTCAAACCATGAGGACTCACCACTGAAGGAACATAGATGCGGCACTCGGATATCACTGTTACGGCTGCGGCTGAGTACCTGAACCTACATCATGGTAAGAATGTAGCCCATAGAGAAATATATGGGTCAGCACAAGATACGTACTGAGTATGTGGGGGCGCATGGAAAATATAAATAATGTCATAAATTTCGTAAAAACATACATACGGACCATAATGACACACCTGGCTTGAGTGACATTGAATCATGCAACTCATAACACCTTAGATAAGAAATGTAGGACAAAAACCTCTTAAATCATTATAGATCATCATAGGCAACTTGAATTACCACATCAACACTCGGAGTGACTCGGTATTTCAATAAGCATAACTCTTATGGACAGGGGAATTTCCTATAACCGACAACTCCACATGAGCTACGAGGAATACCAATGTTTGAAACCTCCATTGGCGGGAGCGTCATACTCTTTACCAGGGAGTACGACCTTAAAACTGGAATAATCACAATCGGGCTCTCTGGCCAATAATATCATCATCAAACAACCCTATGGTGGCACATAGATTTGGAGAAATATCAAATTTCCCTCTCGGTGCTAAGTACTACTCCCCAATAAGCTCAGAATATATTAGGAAATCCACCACAACATCACAAGGGTCTATCATAAAGACCAAATCAAATCTCTTTCTTATATATCAAATCATATCAATTTTTGGATTCCTAACTCAACACATTTTAGCTCAAAACATTTTAATCTTCCTCAACATCAACAAGGTATCAATGCATTAAACCATAACCGACTCGACATTTGGACAAGGATATGAAGACTCAATACATAATATTTTCAATAATTTAACTCATCAAAACCATCCGAAAAATACCAAGACTCATTGCAACTTCAATATTAACATTTCTCAATTTCCCATCCAACTCTTATTTAAAGGTACTTGAGACATCAACCCATAGTAGGGATATAGAATTTCAAATATCAATTAT